>NC_143576.1:213134718-213444003 GCF_048544385.1 Mastigoproctus giganteus | reverse complement strand
CATTATATACGGCGCAATATGGCCCAAGTTGCTGATGCGCCTAAAACTCTCCAACAACCAACCAGAATAGCATAGCAGCAAACTAAATAAGATGAAACTCTACACAATGCCTATTAAGGACATCCGCCTGTTTTACCGCCGGATGTATTTCCTGAGGTCAAGCAGATATGGTGCTCCATATCCCTGGTTAAATTTTACGTTTTTTTTTTTTCGTTATTATTTCTGAGTTCATAAAGCATTTAGCGTTATGACAAACCCAAAAAAACATTTGAAAGTGGGAAGGGGAACATAAACAGATGGATGCAACAGAACGAGAAGGATTGAGTTGTTTTGAACAAGCGCTAAGGTAATTCAAGTCATATGCATTAATTTATGTTTGAAATTTTAATCTTTAAATCCTGTGTTTTATAGATAGTGAATAATTACGCAAAAGAAACGAAAGGAAGCAAAGAAAATCCTGGAGAAAAACATAACTCTACTTGAATTTCAGCTTAAAAATGCTTCAATAATTTTCTTGCACCATCAACAGAATTTGAACCCAAGCTTTCCAAATTAGGGAGAGAGAAAGAGAGATCAGAAGGTCCCTCACGTAAAGAAGTATGTTGTTTCTTTTCTACATGCTGTTCAAAGAGTGGTTATTATAACATATTAAGTCATTATGACCATCATCACGGATGCACGTAACGCAACAATAGTACACTGAGTGGACAGAAATCATGGGATACCTACCTATTAATGGGTAGGCCCACCTTTCGCCTGGATAAGGGCAGTCGCACGGCGAAGCATCGAGTCCACTAGTTCACGAAAGCGTTCCACAGGTATTTCTATTCTCGCTTGCTGCAGCGCCCTCCATAATTCCGCGCATTCCTGGGTGGAGGATCCAAAGCTCGAAAGGACCTTCACAGTATCCCAAAGATGCTCCACAGGGTTCATGTCTGGTTAACGAGGAGGCCATTCCATGGTGGTAAAATCTGCGGAATGCTCTTCGAACAATGTTCTAGTCACCACAATGTTCTTGCTCTGTGAGGAGGCGCATTGTCCTGCTGATAGAGTACATTGCCCTGTGGGTACACGATGACAATGAAGGGATGCAGATGGTCTGCAAGGATGAACACGTAACCTGGACCATTCAGAGATGCGTGTAGACGCATCTCTGAACGGTCCAGGTTACGTCTGGAAATGGGACTCATCGGATCAGAAGACCCGTTTCCAATTATCCAAGGTCCAGCGCCGATTTTCTTTCGCCAAGTTGAGGCATAGAATCCTGTGCCGTGGTGTTAGCAATGGGACTCTAGTGGATCGGCGGCTACCATACCCTATTGCTGCTAATGTCTTTGTGGAGACGTTTCTGGCATCTCCATCGTTGAAGACAGCGGTGATTTGTGCCGCTGTCACTCTCCCGTTGGCTGAAACAATGCGAGACTGACGTCGACGACCACGTTCATCTACCACCTTACTCCGCCCACAGCACTGTTCACGATGAGATTTCCATTCCGGAAATGGCTTATTCCCGATACACTCTTGATACTTTCGAACGGGGATAGTGCAATTTCTGTACCACCTATAGAGTGACCCACGCGTCGGGTACCCACTATCATCCCTCTTTCAAAGTCGGTTAACTCACAACGTTTATCCATACTGATATCGAATTACCGTCTACGTGAATGCAGTGATGCAGTGTACCTATATACTTGCCAAGCGGTGGGTTCATCCACTAGCGAGAGCGGTGACAGCGTCGCGTTGCCCAGGAACCAGGTATTCCATGAATTCTCACCTTTCAGTGTACATTTTACCAGCAAATTGTTTTACAGAAAATAACTCAGGCACTTTTTAGATATAAACACAAACAGATATTGTCTAAACGCACAGTCATGTATGTTTGGAAAAAATTACACGTATGCTCATGGTAAGTATTTATTTCGCCAATTGTATCTGATTCTGACAGTTACGCATTATTACAGACATAAAACGCTAGAGGTCTTCCAACAAAGTGTGGCCATTCCTTGATAGCCTCATAGTATTTATCACCGGGACACAACGTACATCGGGCATCTCTGTGACCGTGCAATTCGTAGTTCGTGTCAATGTAACCCTAGAATGAAAGAACAATATTTTTAGATTGACACCTGTTGTACATAACTAACATAAATAGTTAATGAATAACGATAACTCTTCTGGCAGTATATACTCAGCCTTTCCAAAAGTTGCCAATTTTATGGCCGATAAAGAGAAATGGACTTAAATTGAGAAAGAATGGCTGCAGGGCATATGTGCGAAAATTTGCTTTCAGCCAGAGAGTGATTGATTGTTGGAACAAACTTCCATCTGGCATTGAGAGAGTGGGTACAGTTTGAATAAATTTAAGGAAAGATTAAACAAATTATTAGAGGGGATGAACAGTTGAGGTGGGCAATTATTTTTTTGGCAGATGCCGTATAAGTTTGCTTCACTGGATCATTTTCAAAACGTACCTCATCAACGCCAAATTGTATAAGTTCTTGCACTGCATCCATCATGTCCTGACTCGGTAGCTTTTCCATATAATTTCCCATCACCGATATTCCAATGGAAATGTTGTTGTACTTTGGAGTGTGGGCACCTTCTCGGTTCCAGCCTCTTGACACGTAGACTCTGGCGTCTCCTCCAATCACGAAACTGTAACCAAGATCAAACCATCCTAAAAGAAAGAAGGCATGATTGATTTACAATTATCAAAAAGAGAAAAAAATATACTAAATAATTTATTATATTTTCTCTATTTTAAAATGGGATTTAATTTAAAAATATAAATAAGTAATTATGTCCATAGGTTGGGCAAACGTCTTGTGTCCCCGCTAAAGCTGGTTTTTGAAACATAATTAATAAAATACCATTATATATGTTATGATTATGTAACAAATTACCGAGGATCTCAGCGTACAGGCCTCCTCTTTTCAAGGGCTAAGATAATCCTTCATTTTCTTGGTAAAAGTTTCAGTAACTCCCTGTTTAAATTTGTCTATTGTCTGATAGCACTGCTGATGTACGTCTAACTTAATTTATGGGCCAAATCTAACCCACTAGGGTTAGATTTGGCCCATAAATAAATATATCTCTACATTTGCGTCTAAAACCCAAATATTCGTCTTCAAGGTCTTGTACTATGACATTGCACGACCGACCATCGTATTCCATCAGCTTGGATTGATTGACATGATGAAAGGATAATTTTGGGGGAAAACGTCAGTTCCTTGTCCATATTGTTTTCCCTTTATTCGTAAGAGGTGTACAGTTCATCCTTTTAAGGGATTATATAACAGGTGCCAAATATAAGATTATAGTACACTCACAATCGTATATAATAGACATTAAAATTTAAAAATTTCGTCTCCCCATCCCACCCCAACAAAACCCTCCAATGGTCTTGAAAAGCATTAATTTTCATCGTACAGAATTATTAATTTTAATGTAATTTCTTTAAATGTAATGTGGTTTTTTTTTATTTTTTCTTAAAGGAAAAAGTTATTCACAGCTCTTTAGACTACCAGAAGGATGGGGACAGATAATCTGCGAAACCCGACGTCATAACAGTACGAACTGACTCAACAGGATCTACGATAAGTGCACCTCAAATGATATGGTTCTGCAATATAGACATAGACTATAATCCTTAGGGACGCAACGGTATACCCTCATTATCAACAACCCCATGTTCTCTTTCCAAGGACACCAATATATAATAGATCTCCACTATGTAATAAAGGCTTCACTATTTATCATCAAGTGAAAAGAACATTGTTATTGTGCACGAAATTACCACTCATAATGAGGAAAACAAAGTAACGCCATAAAAATGGTTTTGAAATACCTCAAGAGGAAAGGAGAGGAAACTATCAGCATTCACTCTCCTTCAGCACTTTTGCTAAAGTATTCTTCAAACGTTTACCCAAAGTCATTTTTCAATAAGTAATCCTCTTAGGTAAGCTAACGATGAGTCCAAATTCGAATGCAATTAATGCCTTATAAAACAATTTCCAAATTCGAATGCAATTAATGCCTTATAAAACAATTTCCAAATTCGAATGCAATTAATGCCTTATAAAACAATTTCTAGTAATTGGTTATATGTACATTAATGGGGAAAATATTAGAAAATCTCTATAATATCTTAATTTCATCATATTATGGATTCTATGTGTTTTCAAAAGATGTTCGGTGTAATATTTCCTTCACTGAAACTCCACCAGTTCCTTCAATGAACAGAGCGACCGATTTTACACATGCATTTGGCATTCCAAAGATATCCACAAATGTTGAAATAGAACTAAAATCTGAAGACTGGAGATCATTACAATTATCGAAGGTATAATTCACAAGCGATGCTGTTAACGACTGCATGACTGTCTCTGAAATTGGCAAATGGCGTTCTTCTATACTTAAATGCTATCCTGGACGCCATCGCTTTACTGGAATCATTTGCAAAGGACTACGCTGTGACTAGTGTAAGACGTCTTTCGCCAATGCATCTATTGTCTTTATTAATAATCTATGATGTAGAACGTAAATTAATCATTCCTGCTAATGGTTTGATTAATTTCACTAGTTCTAAGCTTAGGTACATTCAGAGGATACTAACTGTCCTCACGTCTGCGTGCACAAAGAGAATTTCACGTAACTGAACTCAATTGAACTGCACTAAGAACTGTTGCTGTCTTTGTGACTTCCAGAGTGGTCTGTTCCAATGATAGAGATCCTCTGGATGTCCTGAACTGTTAGATCGGTTGTCCTGGAAAGCTGTTAGCCCCCTAGATCAAATATTTCACGTTGAATCAAGCTCGATGGCAAATAGTTAATTACTAGACAAATTTTATAGCATTAAATTAGCTCTCATCAACAAAATGTTTTTGTAGCAATAGAAAACAACGCTAGCAATAATTATTCCGATATTTCATGAAATTTATTCGTTAATATGCTTACCTCTGTCGTCCATGTGGAAATTCTGCATCACTCTCATTTCTTCGGAGCAGGTGGCTAATGAAGAACACTCAGCCATAGCGGTATGATGGATGAACACATGAGGAACTGGTATAGACATATTCACCACTTCTTTCGGGGGTCTGGCATTCCATCCTTCTCTGCTGACAAAGTGGAGCGTGGCGGAAACTGAAAACATGAAATATTTTTCATTTAACACACACGCACAATGCGAAGTAACTCTAAATTTCATCGAAAAGCTGTAATTCTGCATTTAACAGAATTAAAGCCTTCGCCGTTAGCACGGTGGCTATAACCACTGTTCGCCCCCATCACCCCCGGTTTGTTTTATTCTCCTGGAAACTTGGGTTTTTAATCTCGCAAAATATGCAACCCGACTGTAGAATATACTGATGATTCATAGCCTTAGGTACCTTAAGTTCAGAAGTTCTTCTGAAGTTGATTACTTCAACTATCTGTGAGTTATTATATGAGTTGGGGAATGATATGCATGTACAGAATCAATCGAATTAGCCAATATTAATAGGATTTGATAGTTTTGAGGTTGCTTCTGGTAAAGACCTGCGATCTATATGCACGCAGTTAATGGATTTGAGAGCCATTAATTTTCAGGTTCAGTTGGATTGGATGTAATTTCGGAGAGAATATTATTATTGCAGATTTTGCTTAGTTTATCTTCAAAGAGAATGTGAGAGGTATGTTGTTAGATTCTATAGGTACTGGTAGTAGCTGCAGGAATCTATCATAACAGCCTATACAATTTAAAAAAATAACTGTCCGCATATAAGAGCTGTTATTTGCTTAGGAGAGCCCTGAACATTAAAAGAAATTTAGGAACGAGAAACTCGCCACTTTGATTTAATATTATTCTTCTTCACATAACACCGCAGGGGGGGGGGGTAGGTGTTGATATAGTTAAATGCAGCCTGGATATCCAAGTAGACGACCCACTAACTCGACTTACTCTTGAAATGCTTCCAGAAATGTCCTGAATTCGATTAGTTTTTAGCATATTTCATTTGTTATCAGATCGTTTTTACTGTTTGTGGGAAGAAAATCCCGAGGTTTTTGCAGGAAAGAGCATAAAACCGACTCCTGACCAACTAACTCGGTCCGAACACGGTTCCAGTAATGAAGACCCACAACCCACCGCATGTAAAGTATAACGTATCTGAAATGCAAGAACCACAAATTTCTAGCTTATCTAGTAACTGAAATATTTTTTTCTCTATTAATCTATCTACTTCACTATGCCCGTTAAACCCACGCTATAAGCTCCTGTACGTCTTGCTTAACAACCCCTCTACCGCGCAAAAATAATTACCAACAACTTACCTTTGACAACGCACAACTCGAGCATGAACAGCACAGAACAAAGATACATTAATCGATGCATAGCTCAGGGAATCTCTTGGGCTGTAAAGTAAGAAAAATATTCAGTCCTTAGTAAAAGAAAACTATCCCGTTTAGTTCTATTTATCTATTAGTCTATCTCGCTAGTGGTACTTCTACAACTTTTCTACTCGGCACGCTCATAAAAATAAATAGAATATTACTTAAAGCTCGTACCATGAGAAAACTGATGGACAAAGAAAGAGAGTGAAGGTACAGAGGATATTCTAATGACACCCGTAAACAAAAAGGGGTAGTTTTAAGGAGCAGCGATGTGCAATGGAACGAAGATTCTCATTTTCCACAATGCATTCTTTGTTCATTTTCACAATTGCGAAATTTTCATTTCGGCCAGTTACCCATGCATTCGAAAATGCCAAAATAAAATTGATATTAAAGCTTTTTAAAAGTGGTAATATATCATTATATTATATATGGGTAAAATTATAATTATAGGGACCGTTATAACTCCTTACCTGGGATGAAAATTTAATATTAAGTATAGGAGGTTGCTAATGGTTAAAGTTGGAACTGTGCAAGTTCAGCGGGATATGTTTATTTATATCTTCAGTACACATGTGCGGTTCGCACATGAGATGGATAAACCAGAAAAAAAACTGATTAAATTAAGCCTGATTGCTTAATTTCTAAACATCTTGCGATATCAAGTGAGAATTAGTTGAAAAGCTGATGGTCTGGGATTTTCCAAGTCTCTTGGAGCCTTTCCAGACCTGTTTATCAAGAAAAAGAAAGATAAAAAAATGAACAGAAGGGGTAGAAAATTTATTACCCTAATGATCCAACGCAAAAAATAAATGGTAAGATTTTACGTTGTCCCGAATTAGCCAACTGGAAGTGTAGGCCTCTCTTCCGGCACTAGGTGTCATGTGGGACAAACCCATTACAAGAGCGATAGGAAGACTTGCCCAATGTTGTTCCGCTATTTACAGGAAGTGGTAATCAAATTCATCTCGGCCAGCTGCAACATTTCACGGTTTAATCTTCAATTACGATGGTGCGCGTAATTTAGTAATATATACTTATTATCAGAAAGTAGTTGTTGATGTAGAAAATGTTAATCCCTCCTCTCCCTACAAACAACGTTTACCTTTTCTTTTACTGCTCTAGTTCATACGATTTTGTCGTATATTATGACACCCTCGTAGGCAGCCCAGTTGGTAGAATCGCCGTCCTCCCCACACCAGGTAGAAAAGACCTATTTTAAATTCCTTCGATGACATAACGAATTTTTATGGGTCTTTTTCACAACGTGGCTGAGTTAGTTGGTCTCAGGCAAGGGTAGCGTTGGTTTTCTTTATCCCTGAACCTCAGTTTTTCGTCCAGCAAGCAGGAAAATCCACCACAAAACACACGCAATCTACAAACATAATATATACGACACAATTGGGCCTAAGTCCCAAATGCGCCTAAAAACCTACAACAAACAAACAAAGAAATAGATTATGTCTGTACAAGCGTGTGTGTTCATTTACAAGTTGTGCAATCGAAATACCATAATAATTACATGATTAAACTCTACCTGCCTCTTCGGGAGATCAGCTAGTGACATTAGTGACGAGCCTCATTAGTTCATCTGACATCCATTTAGGCTTAAATCGTGAACAATATTTCTTAGTTGGTATGAAAAGCCTAGTAACTTCAAAGATTAATTCCCTGAAGGCTTCCCATTTAGAATTCACTGTTTTTAACATCATCAGGTGATCCTGTATAGAATTCAAAAACTGCCTGAGACCACTGTAATCACCTTTACGAAAACAAAAACCCTTCCCTTTGCCCTTGATGGTAGTTACATCTTCAAGGGTAAGGCGCTGCACCCTTCGCTTACCAAGAACGTCCTCCTTGCGTAATTCTCTACAGGTCTTTCGGTGGGAGTTTGTTGATCCAGTCGACACCATTCATTGTACACCTTAACTACAGTGAGCAACCGACAAGATATGCCGTTTTCAATATGGAAGCACCAGACGCCCAAGAGTCTCCCACAATCATGCCCTTTTGAAACTCCGTGATATCTTTATTACGTCCCATAACTGCTACTTTATTACTTTGACTTACACAACCAAATGAAAATTACCACTACTCTAGCGTACGAAGCTGTTCTGTTTTTATACTGCGAGCTATGCAGCATAGTCTATTACGAATGGGGTGGTTATAATTCAGTGATCACTCAGTGTAAATAATAGTTTCAAAGAATTTTACTCTTGGACTTCAGCAGAACACTCGACATAGTCAACAACAGCAACCTTCTGAGACAACATGGGATTTACTGGCTTACTGATATGGAGTTTTCCCTCTGTTACACAGTGGTTATAATCAGTATCCTCCACACACCAAGTGGAAAAGACGTATAGTTTCGAATTCTCTCAATGACGCGAGAAACTTTTATGGGCTTTTTCCATCCCGTGGCTCATTTAGTCAGTTTCAGGTGTGGATATCAAGGGGGGTCCTCCCCTCACCTCTTCCTCAGAGATTAGGGTTTTTCGCCTAGAGAAACAGATAAATCGACCACAAAATGCACTCAATTCACGGGCATATAAGTTAGTTCTTAAATGGACCTAATACGACAAGGTTTTTTCGTTTTTACTTCATAACAGTTGCTAAATATTAACTAACCCCTTTTTTATTCTCAGCAAGCTTTAATATTTCCGAAGAGTGCAAAGTTCTTCATGTAATACAATCGATTATTACCGAAGCCAAAAAAAAAAAAGTTTCTTTCAGCATTATCAACTTAAAATTATGTTGATTGCTTTAGCAGTATGAACATCGTTATATTGGAAGATTTTCTTACGAAAGAGACCCCCCAAGAAGAAAGAATAGTGAGAGGTATAGTAAGTTTCTGAACAGGCTGAAGTCATTCAGAAACAAACACTGCTCATTTCTGTCCGTGGATTTCGATATTTGATAATGTGCCACCTCCCACAAGCCATCTACGACAGTATTTGTCATTAAGGGCCAGTCTGTCGAAGTCACTCCATGCTTTTAACACTCCCCAGACTTTATTCAAACCAATCTTCGCTTGTTTGTACCCTTGGAAGTTCTGATAACGGTCGCTCTACCACATTGCATCTCGTGCAATGAGGTAGAACAAACTCATAAGCGTTTGCAGCCAGATAAATATCTACTGGTGTTAGTGGGCCACATTACGGTACACCTCGGTTTAGAAGGAAAAAGTTGTCGGTCATCAACCAAACAGAGGACCTCGTATTGGCTATCAACTGCACTATTTTTGAATGATATATTTTCTAATGCTGATTCATGGATTTAAATTGGCAGCTTCTTGGATCATTAAGCTTGGTCAGATTTAATATGAGTAATTAGAATACAATCACTGCAAAGGCAATGAAAAAACGAAATTGCTGGCCCACATTGTCTGCTAGTTCATGTTACACAGCTCCTCTAGTAGAAAAACAAATTAACAAAAATTGTTTCACAATGGCATCATGGCACTGGTAAATTGTTGATAAAGGTTAGATTGACTGGCTGAGAGCGCAGAGAAATTTAAAGGAGAATCGGACTCATTATCAGCCAAAAAGTACACTAAATCAATGAGAGAAGAGAAATTTTGCCAAACTCTTCTGTTTGCCAAACGTTTGGCATCAGCGACTCTGACCATTTTGCGCCTAATATATATATATATATATATATATATATATATATATATATATATGTGTGTGTGTGTGTATATATTATTTCTGTAAATTGCATTTGTTTCGTGGTCTATTTGCTTATTTTTTGGACGAAAAACCCAAATTTCCGGGAGAAAAACCATGACAACCTCGCCTGAGACCAACTAACTCAGCCATCTAGTGAAAAGACTCATAAAAATTCCTCACGTCATCGACGGGTTTGAACTCATGTATTTTCCACCTTGTGTTGGGAGGTTGGCGATTGGACTAACTGCACTACACGCGAGGGCCTTCCTTGCATTATTTCGCCGTTATAATATAGGGCAATATAGCGTACAACCCAAATTGAAAGTGTTAATTTATCATCGACAACTTAATCGAATTTGATTCTAATTGCTGCAATACGAGGACTGATCATCGCCAGATGTCCAATAGTTGTATTTTGGCTTTCAGGTAACTAACCAGTAATACTATATTTTTGTTTACAATGAAGGCAGTATGTCATTTTTCCAGGTACAGCACATGTTCACAGCACTGGACTTCCATGATCCTCGAACTTTTATCTTTCCGACTACTTAAAAGAAGTAATAAAGAATACACTAACAACTCTCACATATTGGAAGAATTGAAAGTCAATATTGAATGAGAAATCTCAACGATAACGGTTCCAATATTCATAGTAAGTTTCAACAAATGGTGAAAAGGGTTTGTGCTTATATTTGGAAAGAATGATACTTTCGACATTTGTTGCAATCTTTGTTATAATTACGTTTAAACAGGGTGCCAGTAAACCTCTTTTACAAAACTAAAACATGATTATGTAAATGTAAATAGGATTCATGATATAAACTTGAAAACCACTTTCATATCTCAAAGTTTTTATTCACCAACCGGAAATTGTGAACACTGCAGTAGATGCCACATAATTGCAAAACTGCTATCATGGGGGAATTTGGCCTTTTGTCACATGAGTTGTCACAAAGTCTATGGACCTTTTTATTTTCTTCTTTTTTTTTTTGAGAAGCTGCCATCAGAAGCATCGTGTATCTAGACATGTTACAGAATTTCCTTATGCTGGAACTGCAGGATGTGACAATGATGGCGATTTGATTTTCCAACATTAAGGAACTCCGCCATTTTACACCACGAATCGTGTCCCCCACCACGATTTTTGACGAATATTTGAAGCAATCGGCAGCGTCGATAAGAATGCGTGGCAAACATGGAAGGAATTGGATTATAGGATGGACATCTGAAGAGTAACTAAAGGTGTAAAGGTGTCCATATCCTCTGCCACCCGAACATAATTTGAGTTTATATCGTGTACCATCCCCTAATCACATAATGACGTTTTAGTTGTGTAAAGGTTTTTGAATACCCTTCAATAATAATTTAACTATAATTTATTGTAAATTGTATAATAACTATATTTATAATAATAATTGAAATAAAACTGAAAATATACTATGGATCGTCGCGTGTCTTGTTCAATCAACCCATACTAATCCTAAAAATTACAAAATGAATTCTTCATGCTCCAATAGTCATCTAAGTTCAACTTATCTTGAAACAGAGAGATTGACTTTTATTGCACTGTTTATGACAGTGCAATAAAAACCAATCTCTCGAGGCTCATTAAGAGAAAATTTCACAGTTTTTTTTCTCTAGAAGATTTTATTATTTTCATTTTCATTTCACTTTACATTAGTTTATACTATATTTTATATTATTTTATTTCATAAAATTATTTTTATAGTTATTTTAATTATAAATTATTATAATTACTTATTTTTTATCAAATTAAAATTTATATTAATTGATATATACGTTTATTATTTATTTATGATTATATATATAGATTATATATATATATATATATATATATTATTTTTATATTGTATTGTTTAATTTTATCATTTTATTTTATTTTTTTCTTTGAAATTTGTATTAACCATTATACTTTTTTAAAGCTGAAAAGTAAAAACATATCCCGATCATGAAGGAACTCAAAAATGATGAAAGAGAGAGGGAGAGGATGATTAGCCTAGGCTACTAATGTTTCTTAATCGGCGGTACTCAAGAGAAGTCTTTTTCTACACAACTGAAATTTTAATGACACCAAATATTAGCACTTATTATTATAATATAAAAATACATATTCTTCTTCAGTCTGCGCAGTAGCACAATGGTATCATCACCGTCCTCCACACACCGCGTAGAAAAGGCCCCGGTTCGAATCCCGTCAATGACGCGAGGAACTTTAATGGGCTTTTTTCCGTGACTGAGTTAGTCGGTCTCAGGCGTAGATAGCAAGGTTTTTCTCCTCCGAAATTGGGGTTTTTTTCGTCCAGCAAAACAGGCAAATCCACCATAGAACATACGCAATTTACATACGAGTCAATGTATTCAATTACGGGCAACCCTAAAATAATAATAATACTTATTCTTCTGCCACTCTGCTGTATTGTATTCTTGAAGAAAAAGTTCAGTTCCTAGGAGAAAAAATTGTGTAACTCTGAGATAAAAAAAATAATAATAATAACTCTAAAAATTCTCTTTCATTTACTGGATTCGAATTCGGTTATCGTGAACGTATTTCCACCCGATGTGAAAACACATTGATTATAACCACTGTGTTGCCCATGTGGGCTTGGTGACTACAATCGCAAGTTTATTTATTGCCTAGAGGCAATTTTTTTCTAACCAACCAAGTATAATTTAAGTTTTTTAAAGTAATAATAGAACCAAAAAAAGAAAAAAAAACATTTGGAGACACACCGGGAACATATATTTATTATTTTATTTTTTGAAAAGTACAGTACCTTCGTTATATATATATATATAAAAAAGGTTGAAAAATACTGATCTAGACACTCGTGTCACTAGATGGCGATATAATCGATTCGCAGCATTCATTAGTTCAAAAAAACGTTCATAAACTTCTCCAGAATAATAAATAGCGAGCTACAGTATAATGTTAAATTTATCGACATTATTTTATATACAAGATTATAACAGAACGTTTTATTGCATTGCCTATGACAGTGCAATAAAATCCTGGTTTGATGCCCAACTAAAGTTTTTATTTATTTATTTTTTTTAAAATTAAACTCTTTGCAGAATAAATACAATATAACCCACTCCGAAGTTCAATACAATATGCATCAAACTTCGCAGTGAATACACTGAAAAAAAAAATAATAATAATCATAACATAATCCCTAATATATGTGTAACATATTCTAGTGATTGGACGCATAGGGGAAAACCCAAATATTTCGACAATATCCAAGTAAAAAATATTATTTTGTGCTGTCTGTTTACTCAGCTGCCATACATTGATAAACCATAACACGTAACACACATTTCGCAACACTTAGCGCCCTCTCTGGTTGATATCAGATATTAGTTGAGACATATATTAATTATTTTATTTTATTAATTATTTTGTATTTATTTATTTTTATTAATTTTAACTCAAAGCGAGTCGAATAGATACATAAATATTACAAACGTATTTAAAAGTTATTTACAACACGGCATACACTTATTAATAATTAAAAAAGCCAGATAAAATGTTTTATTAGGTTTTTTTAAAGCTTTGACGTCTAGAAAATCTTTAAATAAGACTACGCATCTATTACTGTAAGAGATATTACTATATAATTATAGTTTATCCTTATATCTCTATCCCTCATTGTTAATTTATCTAGTGCAAATGATTTCCTCCAACCTTTATCTTATCGAAGTACTGTATTTCAGGCAGTTTATCTTCACGCAAGTTTGCCATTATACGAATGTTTTTGTATTACTTTGATCGGTTGTAATAATGTTGAGTAGATTGAATGAAATAAACTGAAAAAAAAACTCTAAAAATTCTTACTTAGAATTAGAGATATTAACCAAGAATTCCAAAAATTCTTGGTTAATATTTCAGTACAAATCCAGCGTTCAGCATAACTACTATTCACAATTATGCTTATTTTGCAAAACTATCCATAACCAAAAATTATTTAAATAGATTTACTTATGGATTCCTAAAAAACTGACTGTAATGCATCTGCCAGTTTTTAAGAAAATTCAAAAATTGTATTCTTCCTCTCCCAAAAGAAGCCATGTTCACCAAAATGTGTGATCCATGTTTTTAAGCGATGATTCTAAAAGACGATGTGGAATTAACATAGAAGCCTGGAAGTCGCTACGAGTTGCTCGTACATCCATGTATCAGCAGTCAAAGGCTGTAAAATAAACAGATCATTTCATATTTGGAATGACAACAAAATAAGAACTAAGACCTTTTCTATTTTAGGGGCTGCATTTTTTTTTTTTTTTTTTTTTTTGTTTGCTTTCAGATATTTAGAAGTCTTGACATGGCCCCGAGGGTAAGATATCTTTAAAACCTTCAGATGCTACGTTTAGAAACTCTGAAACATCTTCATAAATGTGTAATAGTATGTCACAAATAATAGTAGCTTTAATTGAAAAGGAATTCAAGAAACACTGCTGGGGAATGATTAATGACCCTTAAACACTAACAAATCTCAAATTACGACTTTTAAAGAACAATACGATAAATTCTGTTTCACCGATTTTGCAATATCATTAATGCGCCTAATATTTTCAAAATAAGATTTATAGATAACATTCCTTGATTTTAGGTTGGTTGGTTGAGCTGTTTAGAACATGTGCAGTGGTACATGTTCGATACCTCAGAGGATCTCTGAGGTATCGAGCCTGTAAATTGCCTGTAAATGGTGTTTTTATTTACTTATTTTTTCACAGATGCTGCCTAAATACCAAATCTACTAGTACAAGCTGAAGTCCAGCTTTGAACCCAGAAAAATATCGAAAAGGAAACTCATGAAAGTTTGAAAGTGAATAGTTTAGCTTCGTTTAAGCAGTTTATCATCTTTAGGCAGTGAGTTCACAGCATTTCGGGGAGCTTTGCTGATACGATTATCACACACAACAAAAAGTTAGATCTGATGGCTTTTTACCTTGCAGATAACATTCTAAAAAGGTCCATAATTCTATGAATAGAGCATTTTATTCAAAAATATCAAACTTAAACAATAAATAAATAAGTTTTATTATAAGGGCCATTGAAAATTTTAAAAAGATCGATCAAAATTATCATAACTGTAACAAGTAGTTCAAGTTTACATAACGTGAAAATAAAATATGCAGACTAATTACAGAAAAAACCAGCTATAGTGGGTCTTTCTACTAATATCTAAACGTCAGCTCATCATATCGATTAAAGTAAATTGAACTCTATTGTTCTCAACCAATAAAATGCATCCTTTTATCCTTGGTTCAAAGTTTCCGAAGATAATTTGTTCATTCCTAAGAATCATTAAAAGTTCTTTGTCTGAGAGTCTAATAAACATCCAGAAGGGAAAAATACTTAAAATACCTTGCAAACAGTGAAGCTGCCTTAGATAGCCAATGTCCGAATTAGGTAACCTACATAGCCTTTGCATAGTGCGAAACAGACTAGCACAAATTAAATGGGTTCTTCGCACAGTGAAAATCAAACACTGGGACAAGGGCACCCGCCTTTAATGACCTTTTTGATAAGTGTGACGGTAAACATTGACCTATCTTCGATAGGGAGAAAGCTAGAAGAGAGAGAAAGACAGAGAGGAAGCATGATTCCTATTCAGGGTATGCAGCCAGGGATAACCTGACTTATTGAAAACGAAATACAAAACCAATAAAGGTGGACCATTCTTTCTAGCGGAGGGGGTGGATGGATGGAGGAATTTCGAATTCTGTCTCAAGTTACATTTTAATAGCTTTAATAGATCTAAATAATAGATCTACGTCCTATTATTTATTGTTAATTCGAGATAATATTGCTTGGAAAAAAATGCTAATAATAATAGTACCAGTTTTCAAAATGGCAGTCGCTTAAATGTTAAATGACTGATGTATATATGATAAAAATACTCACTTTAAGAAGAACCTGGTAGTGTCGGTACCAGTGCTGACGCAGAACGTTGCGAATATGAGAGGAATAATTTAATGTCGGATTTTAAATAAGTTAAGGCTTATCATTATACAAAAATATTACAATACAGCACAAAAAGGTTCCTCGCCATTGGAGGTGCAAGTTGAATCAGTGGAGAAAATTATTTCGCAAAATACATATAATGAAAAGATATAAAAACACAAAGATTTCCTTCAATTTGCAGACAGGAAGTGCCTTTCAAATTTCTACATGAATTCTTTCCAACAATGTTACATTACAAATATAATGACAGAGGGAAATTAGCCTGTGTACATGTGCGCACGTGTACATGTGCGCATGACAAACACACACAGACGAATGCGAATGAATAAATAAAGGAGAAATTGCATTTTTTAAGTTGATATAAGTGCCCACTACTTATTTATTTTTAGTATGTGCTTTATTACTGCAAGTTTTAGATGTTTTTGCAATTTCCGCGATGTAAAGTAAGCAACTGTTGTGCTAAGAATACATAATTTTCAAAATGGCGGTCGTGTTTTCAGAATGTATTGTCGTTCAGTTCAACGAAGCCATTCAGTTTTTACTGTCAGAAGGAAAGAGAAAGTAAACTCTGCGTGTCCAGTATAGTGACTACAGTCGTTGACAAAATGCGTTTCCCAATAAGAGGAACTAAATGGCTGATGTGTATATGATGAAAAAAAACAAACAAAATACTCACTTTAAGAGGATCCAAGCAGTATTGGTGCCATGGAGCAGGAAAATGTTTGTACCTGTGTTTATTAAATTATTATTTGATTGCATCCAGGACTTCGTTGAAAGTCATATTGAAAAATAGCAATTTTTTATGATGAAGTATTTTGTAACATTGCATAAAAGTCGACCTATAAAACCCAACTCGCTGGTAGCAATTATAACATGCTACAAACTCCATGTTTGAAACGTTACAACTGATCTCACAACGCGATCACTGACACAAAATACTTCGTCATGTTACAACCTTAAAATAAAATCAATTTAAATAACTAAGTATTAAAAGAGGAATAACATGTTTTTAAGTAATAATAACATCATAAATCTTTAAACGCAGTAAAGTATTAAAAACAAAGAACAGAAAAAAACAGAATTTTTACTTTTCCAACTCCTGTTTTTGTTAGAACATCATGTTATGAACTACAGCTCACGCAACTCGAAGCTGAAATCAAAATGCTTGCATTAAGTAGTTCAAAATATTGGTGCAATACTCGGACATCTCGATCAGCGACGGATTTAAATAAATAAATGTTCTCTTTACTCCCAGTTAACTAGATAGGATCAGAGGAGGGTACAAGTTAGAAAACTAGAACAGCAACGTATTAAAAAGTCACTTGGGCGAGAACCACAGTCATCTCAAACATGCGAACTACTGTACCCTCGAGTGTGACCACATACCTAAGTATCAGCTGCTCCTTAGGGGACCCCGCGAATCAAAAGGTTCCAAAAAGGTGTATAAAAAATTTCAAGAAAACAAACAACGAATATTTCTGATTTTCTTCAAAAATAGCATCTACAGTTTAACTAAAAACGCATTTTATTTTAATTTTTATTGAAGACTTGTATATACTCCTGTACAGTATAATTCTTAACTGTTCCTTGCTCTATATTTCCTGTCATTCGTTTTCTCTTAGGTGGTTGACTGCACCTGCACTCTGGCTGCCGATAAAATAAGTATAACAGGGCGTTCATATTGACTGTTAGCATGGCCTAAAGCATTAGCATATAAGTCGACGCACGTAAGTGAAAATAATAAGGTTTAGAAAATTGATTCATCCTTAAGCGGAATAATGCCAAAAGCATTTTATTTTATTTCCGTTCCGGTTTAAGAATCGTCTTCACAACTTCAAGTTGAATCATTTGAAGTACCAGTTCAACCACTATCAGGACCGAAGTCCATACATAGCTTATTCTCAACATCTGTCAAACCGAAGCTGTTGTTTTAAAACATTAAAATAATTAAAATAAACATGAAATAATATAGACGCGCATAATTAAAAATTGGAAGGCAATTTACTCAGCAGCCCAGGTTAAATGAAATCAGCTTTTGGAATTTAAACCATCTATCCCAGTGAGCCTGGCTTCCATCCCACCCCTTGGAGGTGTGTAGCATTCAAATGCGTTCTTCTTCGAAACACTTTAGCCACGAAATCATTAAAATATGAAAACAATCGCCTATCAGTAAACAGTACCCAGAGCTGATCCCTCAAAATATTCCAACTAATCTCTCTAAACGAGATCTAAAATCTAAATAAATATAATACTCTAACGTGACATTACAAGAAGTCTCCTCCTGACCACATGTGCATAAGCTCTCTCCAACAAACCCAGCTGGAAAAGTCTAACCGCAAGACCACGACAGATACCACGGAGTCCAAATTGCAGCCACAGTTTTATCATATTATTTACAACGTCTACCTTCAATGAGCAGGCATAGGGGTGCCCAGGGAATGTTCTTCGTGACTGTAGACGGTATAGTTCTATTCATTTGGAGGGTACAATAGTTTTCTCCTGGAAACTGAGGTTTTTCATCCAGAAAATAGTATATCTACCACAGAACACATCCAATTTACAGACAGTATTGGGGCTTAAGCAGAATCTGTGCTTACAGGCTCGAGCATTACGATATCCAGAAGGACAATGATAATATAATTGATGTACATCTGTGTTACCGGAAATGTAACCAATAAATTATAATTTCCTGTAAGGTTTTTCTACTTTTTTTCCTTTACTAATTCCACTACTTTTTCCCCTCAACCAGTTCATGAGAATACAACCCTTCGGGAGGGCAATATAAACAGAAAAGTGTGGTCTCTGATACAGCTGAGATCTTTATAAAAATAACCAGTCTTCTGAGTTAATTTCAGGAAAATACCTTTAATACAATCAACCATTAACTGAGCACCATATCTGTTTCTTTCTCGGTGGGTCACTGCAAGAAATGCAATGCCCAATAAGAGCCTCAGAATTTCCTGCAATAGATCTTTATGTTTTTATTAACATAAATAAAGAAACATTTTTTATATATTTATGTTATATCATAAAATAAAAACAAGCTATATAATAGATAAATTGCTATTATTCTAACCTAAGCAGCTACTTTTATCTATATACAGACAGGAATAGAGATAAAATAAAAGTCAAAAGGTACCAATCTGCTCATTTAGTTTTCATAAAGTGCGATAGATGGCAGGAGGAATAGGTTCTCGTGCAGAACTTTAAAAACACTTTTCCTTTGACCCATTTTGCAGAATCACCCAACCAGAGAGTCCTGATTATTTTCAGGAAACTGTTTAAATATTGTTTAACTTCACCTTGTCAACTGCATCGAGAGATGGTTGGCCGGTTGGGTGGGTTGGTGGGGGATTGTTAAAAACCCCTGAAGGAAACATTGAGATGGCACTCTGAGCATAAACGAACTGCTACACTGCCTGCACGAAAGACTGTTTGTGGTTGAGCAAAGTGATTTTTCCTTAAGTGTACGATGAACGGACGTTAATCTTAAGGGCCAGGAGTTCAAATGCTCTGTTTAACACCCACACTGAACTTGCACGGTCTGATACTACAGCATTATCACACTTAAAGAGCATAGTTATGCAAAATGTATACCGAGATGTTTCCACACTATCGATATCACGCACACGATCTTGCTACATGACCCACATACGGTGGTCTCGATCCTAAAGGGTTACCACCCCCACCACTGAATCGTGTAATGCTTCAAACAGTCCATAAGAGTGAAAAAAGAATCGTCACACGGCACCGTAATCGACCCCTCATACTGATGAACACAACTGTGCAAAAGTTAAGGGACTGAACCCATTCTCTGAATAGTGCTTTTATCTTAACTGGGGGAAAAGTTTTTAAAGAAACATGATCTACTTTATTAGACAAAATACGAAACCGAGAAATGCAGTGTGAAACCGAAATTCTCGTTGGGAGTACTCTTAATAACGAACTTGTAGAGGTAATACGAAAGGATGGAAAATGAAGGGATGGTGGAATTCCAACTAACGCTGAGGCAATTGAAGCCATGAGGCGTTAGGGCGTTAGTGTATGGTGCCGGTAAATTTCATGTGCTCTATGGTCAGTTTTGGTGGATGAAAAACATGAGTTTGCAGATGTACAGACTATGCAGCCGTTGCTCGAGATCGAAATCGTTTTGAGACGAAAGATCTTAATTTTGGAAGGACTTCAGTCGCAACCAATGTGCTAATCCCGCTAGGAAAGAAGAACAAAGGGGGTAAAAGAGTGAAAGAGATAGAGAGAGAGAGATTGATAAAGAAAAACAGAGTGGAAGGAGTTAGAATATGAGCAGGAGAGAGAAAAAGAACTGGGGGAAAAAGAAAGAGTTAAAATGAGAAGAAAGAGAGGGAGAGAGAGTGGAGAAGGAGAGATAGAGAGAGATAGAAAGAAGTAGAGAGAGAAATACAAAGAAAGTAAGTGAAAATAAGAAAAGAAAAGAAACGGAGGAAAGAAAAGCGAAAAGGGAAAAAAGGAGAAAGAAAGGAAGAAAACGAGAAAAAGAGGAAGGTAAAGAAAATGGAAACAGAAATAGAGAAGCAGAGAAAGGAATAAAGAGGGGAGAAAAAAAAGGAAAGACAAAACAGAGAGGAAGAGACGGAGAAATATAGACAGAGAAAGAAAAACATAGAGGGAGGAGTTATAATATGAGCAGGAGAGAGAGAAATAACTGGTGGAAAGAAAGAGTTCAAATGAGAAGAAAGAGAGAGGAAGAGAATGGAGGAGAGATAGAGAGAGATAGACAGAGATAGAGAGAGAGAGATAAAAAGAAATAGAGAAAGAAATACAGCAAAAGTAAGTGAAAAGAAGAAAAGGAACCAGAGGAAAGAAAAGCGAAAAGGGAAAAAAGGAGAAAGAAATAAAAGTGAAAGGGGGAGAAAGGAGAAAGAAAGAAAACAAGAAAAAGAGGGAGGTAAAGAAATAGAAACAGAGAAGGAGATAAACAGAGGAAGAAGTAAAAGAGGGTAGAAAAGAAAAGAGAAAGAAAAAAACTGGGAGGGAGGAAAGAGAAATATAAATAGACAAAGAAAAACAAACAGAGAGGGAGGAGATAATATGAGCAGGAGAGAGAGAGAGAGAGAGAACTGGTGAAAAGAAAGAGTTCAAATGAGAGTTCAAATAAAAATACGAAGAAAACAAGTGAAAAGAAGAAAAAGGAACCGGAGAAAAGAAAAGCCAAAAGGAGAAAGAAAAGTGAAAAAGGGAGAAAGGAGAAAAGGAGACAGATAGAGAAAAGCAGAGGAAGTAAAATAGGGGAGAAACGAAAAAGAAAAGACAAAACAGAGAGAGAGAGAGAGAGAGAGAGAGAGAGAGAGAGAGAGAGAGAGAGAGAGAGAACGAAAGAAAGTAAAGAAGGGTATAACAGTCAATTGAGAGTTATAATTAAAAAAAAAAAAAACATAGTAATGTAGTAGTTCTTAATCATTCCGGTAATATTTTATAATATATAAGGGGAAGACGAGTACTTAAATTAAAAGGAAGAAAAAATAACAATTGAACGTTATTTAAAGAAATACACAGCACAGCAATGGAAATGGCGAGAATAAAAAGATAAAAAAATATCGAAAAGGTAGAAAGAGAAAGCAAGACAAGAAAGAATAAACATAAGACATAGGAAAGTACCAGATGAATGGATGGAAATAGAAGCAGTGGTAAGAAATAACTGAAAGAAATGGAGTGATGAAGATTATCAGAAGAGAAGGAATTCCCAAGTCAGGGAAACCGATGTCAATATTTTTAATAAACAAACCTGTTTTGCAGGAGTCAGACAACAACAACAACAACAAAGGCAAAAATTCTGGGAATAATATCCTCGATTTATATTATTTCGCTTAGGGCAGCTTTATTTGTCGAGGAAGTCCTGAAATATGGCCTTGCACAAAATAAAAAACGCCAAATAATAATGGAGAAGACGCAATTGGCAGAAAAGAAAAAGCCACACGGAAAGGCTGAAGTGATTACAAAAGTTCTCGTATGGCGAAGCAAAGCCTAAATTAGTGAGGCGAGATATGGACTTGGCCCAGCTAACTATCCAAGCCTTGCTGCCTGTTATTTATAGCTTTGTCACGACAAATTTATCACAAGGGGTCGCTGCCCCGAGGAGTTGCAGAACAGTTTATGGCAGCCACATTTTAATCGATCATTTCCTCACCCTTGCGGCACCTGCGAGCCCAGACAAGAAGGTGTTGTTGGGCCAAATCGCCTCCGTTCGTCCATGGCCCGCGGCCGAGATATATTCTCAACCTGCACGCTACGATTAATGACCCGATATGGCGGGCTACGAGAAATCACTCCAGTTTCCCGAACGACAAAGAAAAACTGGAAATACCGTCTCCTTGGGAGAGCCTGCAGCTTTAAAGAAATCTAATCCCAACCTCCGATCAGTCATCTGCGAAGGAGTTCCCACTAGGTCAAAACCCGGCACGTGTGTCAAAGGGATGGATGGCTTTCAGTTTCCATTAGTCGAGTGCATTCACTCTGTGTACTCAGCCGACACCGAACTAACCCAATTAGCGGTTATTACCACTTTCTTATTTTGCCCCTTCGTTTTCTTCCAGTTCTCTTCTTCAGACCTCAGTCTCGTGTGAGAATTTGAATTTCGGTATCAAAGGAAGGCGGTTTCGTTCCAATCGATGGCATCAATTAGGCCGTGGGCGCATCTGTGGGCATATTTTTAGCTTTGAAATAAGAGGACTCAATAAGAGCATTTGGTCTAATGGAAAACTCTCTATTCCTCTTCTGCCCTCTCGGGCACAGGGGGAATAAGAGGTTCCTCTCGGTGTGAGTAACTGCTAAACAGTTGCTCACACCAAGAGGAATGTCTAATCCAGAATGAATGTCTAAATCCAGAAATAGAGCTGAATCCAGAATGTCTAAATCCAGAATGTCTGAATTCAGCTCTATATTCGAAAGAGTTCAATGATAACAATATGTAGCATCAAAGGAACATTGGTGTAATCTGATACTAGAGGACCCACCATGATTTCCTGAATGATTCGTTTGGTTTCTCTAGTGTGCTCAGCAATCGCTAATTCCAAGCGTAAAAAGTAATCCTCTCCAGAAACTTCTGCCATGTACACTGTGAACATAAAATAAAAGGATAAAATCATAATAGACAGCCCTATTGTCAAATATATATATTTAATAGCGATTGATCCTCCTTCCAGCAATAATCCTCCTTGCCATTGATGTTCGTGGAAGTACACAGCCTCCCCCCCCCCAGTTAAACTCATACCTGAATGCTCTTTGAGTTTCCTGCATTTTCTTCTGATATATAGTTACATATTTCCAGATAATTCCACGGGTTCTCGACTGGTTTCAAATCCAAGGGGCTGCAGTTGGGGATCCAATAAAAAACAAACTGTCGTATTTGAGTCACCTGAGAACCAATTCGTCTGTCCATGATAGAAAGGTATTTCCCCAATCATTCTAGGGGACCTTGCTATCTACGCCTGAGACCGACTAACTCAGTCACGGAGTGTAAAAAGCCCATAAAAGTTCATCTCGTCGTTGACGACATTCGAACTGGGGCCTAATCCACCCAGTGTGGGGAAGATGGCGATTACAACTGGATCCCAATGGACGGTTATAATCATTGTCCATTGGGACACAGAGAGCTGTACCATATATTCGGAATGCTCTTCAAGCCGCCTCTATACAATCCTTGGTCTATACACACAGTCATCCAGGATGACTCACCATGGAATATTCTTCAGACAGAACCTTTAATAACAATAAGAGATCCGTACAGTACCACCAGAAGACGAGACAGTCAATGCACTATAGACTCGTGAGTAAGCGTTCATCAGTGGTAAACAGCTTTTTCTCCGTTCATGATACCACTGTCGCCGTTCATGACACCATTATAAATGGATATTATTAATTCAGCTTAAAGAATGCAGTACAGCTGTGTAAACCAAAGCTATTAGGTCCGGTAGTTCAGTGCAGGTCAATACTATTGCCTCTTGTTCAGTAGTAACGGTTCTACGTACTGAGTGTCTACGTAAAACCGTACTGCTGAACCATTTTTAGATTTTTATTACTGCCTTACAATTTTTTGAAACGAACTTGGTAGTCGCGATTGTGAGTACCTTCCCCCAGACATCCTTGGGTCACTGAAGATTTCATAAGTCTGTGACTACTGATTATAAACCCTTGATATAGTCTGTACCGATACACGTGTCACCTCCTCTGGTGAAACTGTTTTTATTATTTAAAAATAACACGAACAACCTAATTTTCTTAATTTTAGAATTTCTCAGTCATTTCAAAACATAGACTAGCGGACATGACCTGCAAATCTAATACTGGAGTGGTTTATACCGGGTTCTCCAGTGTATGTAAGTTCGTGAAATCTTTTATCTTCTCTAGTGTTTTCTGAGATTTTCCACTCGAGATGAAGTCATTTCTCTTTGAGGAGGTGAAGCAGACAAAAGTAAAGACGAAGTGAATTTCTTTAATGGCATCTTTAGAGAGCAGACCAAAACAAATCTTAATAACTTCTGAGAGATACTTCTGATATCTTCTAATATTTCCACCACTAACCTATTGGCTGTAGAAATGTTAGATTTCGTTACATTCGACCCTTCTGTTTTTCCCCACTTCTTAACAAAGGCCCTAATTTCTTGTCTCCAGTCCTTTAGGTTTGAGGTTTTTCCAAATACCGCCCGTCGCTCTTAATATAAATGTGGTCTCTTGTTTGCTGAAGAAAGATGCATAACAACAGAGTTTCACAGAAGTCTACAGAAACTTAATCTTTCTCAAGAGTCAGTTAAATGGCTAAGTATCTCTACTTGTTCTCCAGTTGGACCACACAAGAGAGATACAGTTGCTATGATGTGTTTCTGCTTACCGTGCAGCAGGAAAAACAAACAAACAGCAGTCAGGCGCTAAGAAAAAGATCACTTTAGAGTGTCTGTGATGGATGCAATGAGATATGTGGACTTGCACTTGCCCTTGATCGTAAATTAATTATTTAAGACTAATAAATTGTACGAAAGTGGAAATGTTCGATTGCTTTCGTAAATCATTTATATGGCGTTTAATAAAACGTATTAAAAAGATTTAATAATAAATAAATAAATTAGATAGAAATAAAATTTAAGAGACAAGGGTCTAGTCTAGCGTTTATATGGTGGCAGTGGACCCACGAGGTCTAGAGTGTTCGTTTACGGGAATTTGTTCTGTTGGAATCTTTTGTTGAGCTGTGAATTATCTTAGTGAATTTTCTCCCCTTAAATAAATAACATAAATTTCTCTTTAGACTCCAGGAGAGTCACAAAGGTTTTACAAGAATAGCACTTCATTTAGCAGTCACATGAGCTTGAACCAAGGTCAGCTCGAACGGGAACAACTTTATTGTTAATTATTTTTACAAATGGAGAAATTCCGTCTGCAGCTAGGGTTTTTTAACATCCTTCTGTCGAAAGACCACGGCAGACATTGCGTTCAGTGTGTTCGTTATGGTATTGAGGTAATTTGCCAAGATCAACGATATAAGAGTTGGAAGAAAAGTAGGGTGCTAAAGTATGCTTCGTCTTCAGCTGAGGATGCAACAGAACCATTAGATTGTAACAGAGGTGTGAGTATAGTTAGACAGAAATTGTGGCCAATAACTTTGGCAAGAGACCAGAAGGCTCGACTACTGGTTGGACAGGAAGGAAGTTTTCTGCTCTTAGTCTTTTCAGAATCAAGTTTGGATTCATTAATAACTATTTTACAAATGTAGCGAGCATCAATGAAGGCAGAAAATAAAGCTGGCGATATGGATACAAGCCAATGATATAAACCAATTTGAATTCGAGATAATATGTAATGATGCACTTCAAGGTAAGAATGTAGATATGCTATATTATTATCTCGAATATTTATTGAACAACCAAGATTTAGATAAAGAACGAGATTTTAGGGTGAAAGGAGGAACAAAGGATTTCATCTTTACAAGAATAATTTCATTGACACGATCTGAGAAAACATCAGGATCGGAAGATTTAAAACAGCAATCTAACCAAGGAAAATAAGAATATAAATCATTCATAGAATCCAATTTTGCACTGAGAACGGTAAAGAGAGGCTTCATTGAGGAAGAGACCATTAACAAGTAGAGATCTGATGTACCAAGAGACCATTAACAAGTAGAGATCTGATGTACCAAGAGACCAGTGAGATTTTGAGAGTTTGTTGGTGAGGAAAATATCAAGAGTGTTGAGTGTGTGATTAAGACTGTCCAGTATTCTGGTTGCTGATAGTAAATGAATAAGTTATAAAAGTCACTCATATTTGAAAAAGCCTCGGCATTTAAAAGCTGGATCTGTGCAACTAAAAAATTGAAGCAAGCCATGAATATTAAAATCACCAAGGAAAACAACTTCACTTAAGAAAGGAAGCCAAAACGTTCTGAGTGATTTATAGAGTTTGGAGAACAATAGAGACAACAGATTAATTTGACAGAAAGAAGTAAAGAGATTTTTAGCCAAAGGAGATCGAAAAGAGAAAATACCAATTAAGAAGTCTCTGATAGGGAATATCAGAGCAGCCATATTGCAAAAGTATCAACTTTAAACTTTGGCATTCGCCGTTTGGCGAATGCCAAAGGAAGCGCATCATCATCATCATCATCCTGCCTCTCTTGTGCCAACCGTCAGATATGGAGGAAGATCAACAATGGTTTGGGCAGAAATTCTTGAAATCCTATCATCACCCAGAACGGGCGAATTACTCCCACTAATTACCACGATATTCTGAGTGACTACGTTCATCCCATGGTGCAAACATTGGTTCCCACGAACGATGCTATGTTTCAAGATGATGATGCTCCAATACACACAGCCAGATGTGTCCAGTCTTAGTTTGAGGAGAATGAAACAGGCTAGTCATCTCCATGGCTTGCACAATCACCAAATTTAAACGTTTTTGTGTCACTGTGTGTACATTTAAAGAGGAGCGGGAAGAAAATTTCTTCCACCTTGAACACCGAAACGTGAAACGTTCCTCCATTAAGAATTGTCCAATATTCCCCTTAAGACAGTTTAAGATTTATTTGATTCTATTCCACGTAGAATACATGCTGGTTTAAAAGCGAAGGGTGGCCTAACACCACATTAATGCATACCTATAACACTTATCCCAGGTGTTTCCATTGTTTTTGTACACCCTCTGTATAAATTAATGAAATTTGTATAACGTACACATAAATAGATCGAGTTTCTTGACATACCGTGACCTTCATGGTGCATCCTGTATACACACACACTACTCGGACTCTCCCCAGTCACTGTCTGGCAGAACAGAGGAAACGAGACTGTATACTAGCTGAGCCGGTTAGTTGGTCAGTTCTCGGTTTTAGATGCATAAACAACTTAAGCCATATTGCGCCATTTATAATATGTCTGTGAATTACTTGTTCTTTGGTCGATTTTCTGTTTGCTAGACGAAAACCCGAGTTTTCGGGAGAAGAAACCATGCTAGCCTTACCCGAGACCAGCTAATTGTGCCACGTTGTGAAAAAGGCCCATAAAAATTTCTCCTGTCATTGACGGAATTCCAGCTCGGGTCTTTTCCACCCAGTGTGGGGAGAATGGTGATTATACCAATTGTGATACCCACGCTGATCCGGATACCACCTAGAATGTTACTAGTAGGTTCGTTCCTATGGACTATCTAGTAGCCGGCCTGAGAAAATCGTTTTAAAGTTGTACTCTCGAAATATAAGGAATATCAGATCACGCTATGATGCCCATAGTAACTTCAAAAGACATCACTCATACTATATGGTGAAAGGTTACTATATGGTGATTGCCAAGGCTTTAGAGACTAAACTTGATTTCCACCACTTCTAGTCGTCAATAAGCAAAGTGATGGTATTTCACCAGATGATCAGCCATCTAACAATGATTGGTAAGTCAGAGAATCGGCTATTCTTCTGTATGATGTGGGCACCACACGTCAACCCCTGGTTCCTTTGGTTTTCATTGGGTGGTCACCTCCAGTAGACTAAATGCAATGTTTCTGGCATTGCACACGACTTTATAGCCAAGTTCAAGGTGATTAACACTGTCACCATCCTGAAGGTCTAAGCAGAGAATTTGTTCGTCACAGAACGACCGGACTTTTCCGAAATTCGGTGCAGTTTGCTCACAAGTGAGACCAGAACATTAGTTCCATCAACGTTTTAGACTATCGGGTAGCAATCTTAACTTTCATATCTGGAATAATAAATAAATAAATTTTTTGTTTATACTCCAGGACAACCAAACGGTCAGAGGAGTTCGCAAGATAGACAGAATACAATAAACAGCACCGTATTTAGCAGTCACGGGCTTGAACCCCGGTCACTCAAGGCACGTTTACTTATGCACCCGCGCGCTTGACCACTCGACTACGGCAGCCTTGTGAGAAGCATTAGGGACCAACATCAAAATTTTTAACTCAATTAACACATATCTAACCTTCCACCTTTGCTTGATATTACGACAAGGAGTTATATAATTAATAAGTCACAGAAAATTTAGATCCATAAATGCTAAATGAACGAGAGTGAGAATTTTATCAATTGTTGGCACAACGTTCCCATTGGCATACAAACATGCATCAACGTAACAGAAACAGTGTGGTTCACCCAAACAAAGAAGGTTAGAGCTGGGACGCCAGACAGAAGGTAATGGTATATTTTCTGGGACTGCTATGGTCCATTTTTTTAAATGCACAAGAAGATAAAACTGCGAATGCTTTACTGCCAATTGAGTTCTTCACGAATGAAGAATCAATTGGCAGTAAACGGCCTGGACTATTAACACGTGCATGGAAAAGCAAGAGCAATACTCCGCGTACAGCACATGTAACCAAAGAGACCATTAATGATTTAGGATGGAACTTCTTGGTCATCATCTGTACAGTCCGGGGCTCGTTTCTAGGGATTCCCATTTGTTTTGTCCAAAACAGCTTGGTGGAAAACGTTTTACTAATGACGTGGAAGTTGAAAATGGCATTCATTACGTTTTATGACCAAAACTAACCAATATTTATTGAATACTTATCTTCTTAAGCAGAGGGTTTCCTGCTTTCCTTTTTTTATTTCTAACTTATTTGCCGACTTCCTCCACCTCCCCCTCGTACTTACGGCTGCCAATAAAACTTTCATTCTTTGAAACCGAAGCGTTTAAAGCACTGCTAAGGCTTAATAGCTGTTGTTGTTGGGTTTTAGGAGCATCGGCGACTAAGGCTATGTTGTTCCTTGTATATTGTCGGTAAATTGCGTGTATTCTGTGGTCGATTTTCTGTTTTCTGGACGAAAAACTTAAGTTTCCGGGTGAAAAAAACCATACTACCCTCACCTGAGACCGACTAACTCGGCCGCGTTGTAAATAATCCCATAAAAATTCCCCACGTCATCGACGGGACTTGGTTCAGGTCTTTTCCACTCAGTGTGGGGGAGGACAGCCATCCAGCCAACTGTGCTACCCACGTGGACTGCTTAATGGCTATTAAAATGAAGGCAGTGTACTTATATTTCATTATTTAGTATTGGTACCAGAAAAGGTAAGGCTTTCATCCTTGAAAGCTTTTCATTTCGGGATGAAAGGTTGGTTTTAGAGATGAAAGGTTTTCAACCTACAAAAAAAGTACAGTTTTTTAATATTCTAAAATAATATCAAAAAATTGTACATTTTAACCAGCCTTCACTGCTTTCCAGCTATCGAAATTAAATAACGGAACCTTCATCAGGTATTTAAAACTTTGTTTCCCCAATATATACTGTCGTATCTACAAAAAAAGTATAATGAATATATTTTTAATTAAAATATGAGTTACGTTTTTTACTGTAAGTTTTTTTTTGCTATTCCATCTTGCGAATAATATCACCCTAAAATTACAGCATATAAAATTCTTAATTAAGTTAAGAATTCGAGTTTTGCAATTTCTTAGTTTCAAAACTGGAAGATTTCTGCACAAGATCACGAGGAAAATATCTCTGTAAAGATATTCGCAGACAGGAAGCCGCAAACATTCCCGGGTTATTATATGAAAAATCGCCCCAAACAGAAGGGGGAAACAACTGGGTGCGTTTAAACAGTGATTAAAGAATTGGTGGAAGGAACCAAAGAGCAGGAAATGACTCACCGGAAATGCAAAACAGTAATGAGGAATTAATCAAGAGAAGTGACTAAAGTATGGCTTAATCTACAGCTGGAACACAACGGAAAACAAAAGAACTAAAAACGCCCCTCATCGTCCTCAGTTAAACATGATACAGCACCGAGCGATGTCATATAGCAAATGCCTGAAGGGCACTGTTTCACTATTGTGATATAACAATAAAACAGATGCTGATTGATTCTAACCTGGCATATTTCCTAGATTATAATAAATTCTCCTTTTTTACATGCCTGGGTTCGAATTCGATGTTGATGGGGAGAACTGAGTTTTTCATCCCATACAGCAAACAGGTCAGTCGCAGAACACTCAAGTTAAAAGATTTTCTACAAATCAGAAAGGCACAGAGAGAGAGAGAGAGAGAGAGAGAGAGAGAGAGAGAGAGAGAGAGAGAGAGAGAGAGATGTAATTGAGAAACAGATCGGATATGAAGTCGTGGTATTGTGTGTACGAAGGGCCAAGGTAGCTAAAACCATGAGATTTCGGTATAGGTCGTCCTCCCTACACCGTGTGGAAAAGACCTGAGTTCGAGTTCTGTCGATGACGTGAGAAATATTTATGGACCTTTTTCACAAGTGAGTTAGTCGGTCACAGACGAGAGTAGCATAGTTTTTTCACCCATAAAACAGAAAATCGACCACAGAATACGCACTTTAGTTTCCAGAGCCATAATGCATCACTGGGACACTCGATTCAACAATTATGGTGAACTGCATTATTCAATCACAAACCAAAGAAGTCACGCCACAAATTCTGGCCTTCCACTTCGACCAACCCTAAACAATAACAGTCTGGTGAGATCCTTTCCAACGAAATCCTCTAGACATCTTCAAAATTTTCTCCGAAAAATTTGTTGAGGATTCTTCCTACTGAATGAAAGGACGCGTCAGAAGATTCAATTATAGATAATCATTTTCCAGTTCTCACCTCACCAGTGACAACATTTGACAATCAAAAACAGTCCACCTGCAAATTTTGAAGTACCTGACCCTAAAACAACCAATATGGATTTATTGGAACAACTGCTGTTTGGGAGTTCACTATCTCATCGACTACTTTTCTCATAGGACTTCTCTCGTAGTCTTCCTCTGTCTAAGGTCGACTAACTCAGCCCCCAGTTGAATAGCCTTTTAAAATTCTTTCATTCTCCGATAACGTTTGAAACCAGACCTTTCTTTTTGGAAAGGTCTGACTTCAAACAAGTGAGAAGGAGCGAACCGACTTAGATAAGGGAATCTAACAGCAAGCACATATTTGAAGATAAGAAGAACACAGATCTTGATGACCACTTCAAATGACTATTTTGTAAATTTCCATTACTTCTTTGTAATAAAACTGTTAACCTTTGCTGTTACCATAGTCCAATTTTCGTTTCATTCAAAAACATCCAATACACGAAAGAAGTAATTTAATTTTGTATTGGTACTCTATATTACCAATAAAGATGATTTATGTATCTATTTATATTTCTGCAGACAACAAAAAGTTTCTCCATTTGCTTCGAATATTTCTCTAAACACTAATATTCGTCTAAAGAAAAACTCCATCATAAACTTCAAACTGATCAATCCACTGCAGGATGGAAGCCTCCTCAACAATTCATGTAGAAGGAAATGGACCATAATCTACCACGTTGATCCAGTGCGGGTTGGCAGATCGACCGTATTTAGAGGTCAAGGGCTTGAATCAAAGGTCTACTCAAAGAGGGTGTGCTACTGCACTCCCGCTCCTGACCACTCGGCTACAGAAGTCTACTGAAATCGAAAATAAAATGTTAATTTATCACTTTTATTTATATATATTTAATAGCAATAAATTAGAGCTCCAAAAACCGTGTTATCTTGTAAAAAGGAGTGTGGTCGTCAAACCAGCTCTAGAACACAGTTTTATAAGAATATATGGAAAGAAATTGACGATGATTGGGAATTTGTATTTCTACAGAACGAGTAGATATCTGTAGTTCCTATCGTAGCTAAGGCCATGAGGCTTCGGCATATTTTGTCCCTGTGTTGCATGTATCCTGTAGTCAGTTGATCTGTTTTGCTGGATACGACTTATGGCTCGCAATTGTGGTTTTCAATAATGGTACATTTTAAAATGGTAACCTCTTCTCTCTGTGGTCGTTACTCAATACGGAAAAATGTTATAAAGCGGTAGAATCTTTCTTTTCTTTTTGGCATCTAAAACTGCAATGGCCATAACTACAAAAAGGCTCAGAAATCCGATACCATTGTAGTACTCTGCGAAGTGAAAAACCGTTAGCCTGAAATTCCAGAGTTGGAGTCTGTAGTCCGCATGTCTTCTCGGCTACTTCCGTCCATCACAGAAAGAGAGAAAGAAAGAAAGAGGCACGAAGGTCAACGACAACCATTTAGTGGCAACCCCTTCGCGATAAAACAGGAACATGGGTCGTTTACAGACCGCTTTTGTGCAATTCTGTCAACGAGAATCAACAGGAAAAGTACTGCAGTGCAAATAGCATTACAGCGGTAATCGGATATGTATTATTACTTGTGTGTGTGTGTTTGTGTCTGTCTGTCTGTCTGTGTGTGTATGAGCGCTCCCAGGATCGTTGGCGTTACATCAATAACCTGACAACATCCGCATAAAATCACGATTCCAGTTTCCCAGCACGAAGCCACCAGCTTATCTTTCAACTATTCGCGTTGGATTAGTTTTCAACAGTGAAGTAACTGCGTCATTATGACGTCACACACGCACTTGTTCCGTGAGTACTGACAAACTTTTGTCCGTGTACTCGCGATCCAGCTAGTGCAGCACGCCGGTTTTGTGTGCGTGTGTGCGATGCCGTGGAACGAAATTCGACAAGTGGTCTTAACCCCCGCCGCTCATTCGAAAGCTCATAGCCAGACCACGTGACCAGGTAAAGTGTGAATTGCGCTCTCCATTTTTTTTTTTTTTATTATTATTTAAATCATTTTTCCTTTTTTTTTTTTTTTTTTTTGCAATTTGTAAGGGCTTTTCTGATTGGCTGCTTGGGCGAGATCTTCGTAATGTCTATACGTAGAGAGAACTGTGGGATGTCTGAACGCCAGGAGTCTGTTAAGAACATCATCTGAGGGTGGTGTCGTAAGTGCCCGACCCTAAACTAAACATCTGACTCATTCAAGGGGGGTGGTTCTGTATATTGACAAATACTGTCGGCCAAGTTACCGCACTGTCCGTTTTCTGTAATCCATTATCTCAGAAAGGTAACAGTAGAGAGAGAGAGAGAGAGAGAGAGAGAGCGAGTGACCTCGTATCGGGGAGGCTGCTTATCTCGTGCAACGTGTTTAGTTAAGCGCCGACTTGCAGCTGATATCATTAGGGTTATTTCCGACACCTGTGTGAGCCAAAGTGGACTTTTATCTACACCAAAAGGTTTCTTGTCATTGCAAAATACAACCCGTACAATTTTTCAAAGAACGACGGTTGATGAAACTTCCATTTTTGGATTGGGACTGATTTTATATACGGCTAATAAACAGGTAAGATTTTCTGCATTGCTCAATAACTGGATTTAAAAACAAAATTAGATTTATGATCGTAATGTTACAAAATATCACTCGACTTTTGTAATTTGTAGATCTCAAAGATTGTCTTAGAAAGCAAGTTTGCTTTTGTATTGACGCAACAATGAACCTGCCATCCATGGATTCCTACATCAAAATTATTAAAACTGTTTCAGAATTGTTTTCATTCATCCTGTGCCATAATAGTTCCATTTGTCTTTCCAATATCTCAATAATATATCGAGTCCATCTTTAAAATATCCCCTGTATAGATATATAAGTGTTGTCGTGTTTCTACACGGGTCCATTGAATCTCTTGTGTTCGATGGGTAACGAAAATAAGGTTTATGGAAGGTCAAGTCACCAGAATGATAAATTTAAACTCAATTGAACTGATTTGTAATTTTAATATTTTGTAGATGTAGTAGGAGTATTATTATCATATATACAAGGGCATGGAAGCGTTCATTCGGCACTTTCAAGTGCAAGGTCCAAGGTAGTTGCTATCTGTATGTTAGGAACTATTTCCTTATTACAAAATCGTTGATCTACACACTCAACCGAAGCCTTTGATCTGTATTTGAATTCTTTAACAGTGTTGCCCAGCCAGTATTAAATATTAATTAATTTGTATTTTAATGTATTGATTAATAATAAATTGTAATTATTCTCGTGTTCTTTTAATTTGAAACATGATATCAGATTGTACTGTTATCGAGTTATGGGATAGGACACGTTTAAGTCACTCAAACGTGTCCCATCCTATAACTCGATGACAGTTTAAGCTCATTTCAAAATTACTTTTTTATTCTAATTGCTGAAAGATATATGTTAATAAGATCATGGAATTCAATGATTATGCAAAATATAACAAATAATTTCTTAGAATATGCGCAAAATAGTGGATAGTTATCACAGTTAACTGTATAGGTAAATAACCGTTAGAAAGGCAATACAGCATAAAAAGTTCTGACATGTATAAACATGTTGTGTTTATATGCAGACGATATGTTTATATGCAGACGATAATCGATTTGATACTGTCTTTTAACAAATATTGCATCATCACTGAAACCGATTCGTAATACTGTATTCAGTTGCAGAATATGCTCAAGATTTTTGGCCTGGAAGATTATTCGTTGTAAGGCTCGATGATGCTGAAAGGATTTTTTAGAATTTCTAAAGGAATTTGAATCGAAGGGTTAGGAATTTTTTCATGTCTACTACAATGAGATTCTCCTAATGGTTGCATCTCAATAAATGCCCTCAATAAACATAAATGTGTTCGCATTTTGGTTACACTTATTCTGTTCGGGTCAATATGACCCGAGCTTCTAAGGGAGTCGTTTTGTTGGTGTTAAATTAATATCCCAGTAATGTGTTTGCTAAATAATAAAAGAAGTAAGAATATATGTAGCATTTATTGACCAAAAGTTTGTTTATGAACGGCAGTAATGGATAAACAATTGTCATGTACATCTGAAAATACATACGTATTTTGAGCAATTTCAACGTAGTATATTGGTTTTTGTTGTCCTTTGAAGAGGAACAAAAATTACATCTTTTATGCTTATTTGTGGTAGGCTGTTCCCTTGCTTTGGCAGTGCTGGTTGATGGTCGTGCCCTTCTAACCATTTCAGCAGCAGGAATACTTTGAGGAAGGTGTTTTCTTTCTTGCAGTAAGGGAGTGATCAAGGAATTACCCAGTTCTTCAAGAAATAGTCGACATTTTGTAAGTTTGCCAGCATTCCAGTTTGGATTTACTTCGTACCACAGAACCTAGGCTTTGTAAGCAGAAACGTCCATGATATTATAAAAGATAGACATTGGCCATCTTTTAGTTTGTCGTCTGTATGTGTATGTTATAACCAACTTGTCTAAAATATCTACAAAACCTTTGGTTTTATTGTAATCTAAAATCATAAACGGCTTTTTATGATCTTTATCACACACACCGGAATCGTGATGGAAGGTGCTCATGAATGTCACATTTTGATTCCGTTTCGGAATATAAGAAACTACCTTTGTGTTATTGCTGAAGTAGAACTTTGAAGAAAGGACTGCCTCCCTGTTGCAGACCAATTCGGTTGGCAGTTCAGGCTTGTTTTTTCGAATATTGCCAAGCATGGTAATATTTCTTTTCAATAGCATCTGCCCCAGTTCGTAAGATGTACAATAATTATCACACGTTACATTTTGCTCTTTTAGACCATAAGTAAGGTCTAGCACAACTCTTTTACCTTGGCCTTTTTCTGGATGTTCATCTTCTTTTTTTTCGAGGTATACTTGCATATTACATGCATAAGCGTTTACAGAATCGCATAAAGTCCAAACTTGATTCCGTATTTGGCTGGTTTGTTGGCTATACTGCCTAAATGGGCAACGGCCTCTAAAAGGTACCAGTTGCTCAATCTACTGATACATTTTCTTTAGCATTATAGACCGTAGGTAGAATTGCAACCCATTCATCCCACAAGTCCCGTATGGCAGCTAATTTATCAGTCTGGCGCCGTTGTGATTGAGTTCCTTTATCGTTAAAGCGAATTATTCGCAAAATTACATGGAATCGTTGTAGGGATATCGTTGCCCTGAATATAGGGCGGCCTACATTTCCATCCCATAGGAGGTTGCCTCCCCATGAGATTTATACACTCCAGCTAAAAACAGTAGGCCAAAATATGCTTCTAATTCAACTACTGTTAGTTCTTGCAACTGGTCACCATAAATTCTTTTTCCTTCTAAAATTTGACATCTTCAAAATTAAGTTTACAATTTTTGGCATAAAAAATAAGCAGTAAGTAGAAGAATTTTATATCATATATTCTAGACGTAGCGTACCTTGTTGGTCCAGGATTCAACGTAATAATATTTTCTGACAAAAATCTTCCTTGTTGATTAGGTGTGTTGCAGTTCCACACTATATTGCCATTTTTTGAGGTTACGTAATTAGCCACAACAGCTTCGTCTGAAATCGTAGGTTCCACTTCATCATCCAATTCACTATGCGCCTCTGCTTCAGAAAAATGGTCCTCTACTTCAGAAGTACTATCGTTACCATCAGAAGCATACAAAAGATTCTCAATTTCAGTGTCCGTTAACGATCTCTTAGTACACATCTTCAACAATTTCTTCTTACTGTTGTCTCTTAGAGTGGCACCAAGCTTGATGTTTACCAAGAAACTGACACACAAGTGCACACTGGCAGATATATGCGAGAAGGCACCAACAAGCTCCCACCAGCGTCAACAGACACCAACTTGTCGTTCACCGCGCGCACATAACGCACATGTTGAAACTTGTTCAAGAAACGTGGTAATGTAAGTTATTTCGATTAAAATAAAATACGATCATTTACGATAATAATTCGCTTCTAGTTCCTTAAATTTTAACAAAACTGATCATCGGGTCATATTGACCCGAACACACAATAGGAGGGTTAAAATAAAATCTCCATTAAAAGGACACAGATGTGAAGGTATTATGGGACACTGAAACGCACGTGACAAAATAAGTAAAAAAAAATAACAGAAAGAAGTTTGTAACTGTTTTGAAAAACACTTATCAGACAATTCCACTGACTTGTAACAGAACACGTACGAGTTACAAAAACATGAAAAACTTCTCCCACTAATGAGACGGTAATATCACTGAAACAGCTGTCAAGGAGGAGAAAAGAAAATTGCCTCTTATTGATAGTCAATACCAAGGCAACTCACGACAATGACTCCACATATCAGAGACCAGTGCCATTATGATGGGGTGTCTTTACTTTCTGGGTTAAAATTTAGTACAAAACGAACTGTCACGAAGGAAACACGGCGCAAAATTGGAATCAAACTGGAGAGCCAGGATGAAATATTTTCTTATGCTTTGATTGGTTATAGACTGTAGCTGTATTGACGCTGTTATTTCTGTCATGGTCACGAAAATCTCTTCCCACTTTTGGAGTAGGCCTAAAAACATTTATTAAATACATATTATAATGTAGAAAGTACACTGCTCGACAAATTTAACAGAACACGTAGAAAACTTGGTATAACTTGTGCAGTTTGCGATGAAGCGGGACAAAATTTGTTATGGTGGTGTACCATATAAAAAGGATGAAAGGAGGAGACAGCGAGAAGCTTCAGACAGGTGTAAGGGATATTTATAGGGGTTGCATAAGAATTACCAAAAAGGCCACGTTACAGAAGTCGATACAAGATGCTCGAAAATATGGTGTCAATACGGCGTATGTTCCCCTCCAAAGGCTAAACCGGCCTGACAGCGGTGGACCATGTTCGATAGAAGGGTGTCTATAAGGTTCTGTGGCAACAAATCCCTTTCTTCCACTAGCGAAGACCTTAGCTCACCAAGTGACCGAGGAGTTGGCTGTCGATGTGCAGTGCGACGCCCAAGGACGTTCCACATATGCTCGATCGGATTTAAATCTATAATCGTGCTGGCCACGGCAATCGTTGGGTATCTTCAGTTTCAAGATATTCCTCCACCACTTGAGTTCAACGTGCAGTTGTGTTGTTGTGCATGAAAAGAAAATCCGGGGCAACCGCAACCCTAAAAAGTCGCACATAGCGTTCGAGAAGTTGTTCTCGATAACTCTACGCATTTACAGTACCCGTATCAAAAACGCGAAGAGGAGTGCGCCGTTGATCATTATTCCGCCCCACACGAGAACACCACCTGCACCGTAAGTGTCTCCTTCTCTAATGTGGAGGGATGGCACCGCATTCCTCGTTGTATCCAGATGAAATAATGTCTGGAATCTGTTTGTAGGCTAAAATGGGACTCATCAGAGAACAGAACTGAACCCCATCTGTCAGGGCTCCAAGTCACATGTTCATAGCACCAATTTCGACAAGTTTTGGGTTGGTCTAGGTTTAATGGGATACAAACCACTGGCTTCCTCGTGTAGTGTCCACTTGAATTGAGCCTTCTTCACACAATCCAGTTCGAAATATTTTCACCTATGACCGTAGCAACCTCAAGAACCAGTTGATGACAGGACGTCCTAGGGTTCCGTCTTGCTGTTAGAGCCCGATAGCGGGTCTGTTCTGGTTGACGTATCCCTCGGGCGACCTTGGCCATATCTTCTTGTAATGGATCCTGTCTTCTGAAACTACTTCCATTGTGCCAAGACGACAGTGCGTGACACATTAAGCCAAAGTGCCATCTCCGCCTGCAACTGCTGGGCTTCAAGTCGTCCAACGGCCTGCCATCTTAAAGAGACATCTAAACGACGATGATTTTCCATTCTGAGTACTGGAGATGTGGCTGTCCCACTGAGCAAGCCAAAATGATGTGGTCGCAATCCCTTAATGTGTTTTTATAGATATGAATAATTTGCGTAATGTGCGGCTCTGTAACGTGATAGATCGATTTCTATTGGATCTGGGAATTTGCGTGCCAGAATTCCTATCAAATATTCGCCTTCAGTGACACTGCCACAATAAATTATTAGTTTAAGCAGAATATTCATGGGATTTTACCGACTAACGAGAAAGTTGTATTTAATGGGAGTTTTTTTTTTTTTCCAATAATTATAAACTGTTATTGCTTATATGATCATTTCAGGTACAATTAAAGGTTCATTTACTAACCCAAGAACTAATGCAATACAAACTACATTAGGTGCACTTAAAATTTTAATATTGACATTTGAAGAATTATAAAAAAAAAAAAAAAAAAAAAATCTCATCGTCAGCATTACTTACAAGAACGAACAAAGAAAAAAAAAAATTCCAGAATGAACAAAGTTTACATCAATCATTCTGACGAATAAAATTTATTATAATTCCTGACAGGTCAGTCATTTAAATTTCACGCGTACCCAGCTCAGTACGTATTGTGCCAATGTTTTAGTTAAATTGTACTCATAAACCTACTCCCTTCTCCAATTTCGTGCGGAGAGAGTGAGTTTTTCTCCCACGACCGTCATTCCTGGTTTTTCATTCCGAACAATATTGCAAATCAACCATGAACACGCGTTTGTTCAGACATATATCAAAATAAACCGCATGAAATAAAAATCTCACGAATAGGCAGGCTACTATGACCGGAACGACAACTGCCATAAATGGCAGTTTTCGTTCCGGTCTTACTTACCTCTGCTTGTAGTAATAAGGCAAATATGAAGATCCGAAGGAAATGGTTCACAGGGAAAAAAAAAATCGAAATATAATCAGAAACCGCAAATTCAATTCAGTTTGCAGAACACCAAAATGCAATCAAAGAGCATATCAACGTCCTGTTTGCAAAACATTTGAGCAATAACGGTGTTCCAAGAGTCATAGCCCAAGTCTCAAGATAGATTTTATCTAACTCACCTGGAAAAAAAGAAAAAAAAACTTGATAAGCACTAAGTTATGAGATTTTGATTGGCCAAAACTTCTTAATGTTATACAACCATCAGTAGATAACGAAGTGCAGGGAGAGGAATAGCAGTTTTGTACGGCTTAGATGCCATTTATAAAAAAACAAAACAAAACACGGAAATGAGGAGTAAGGAGCCTATATTCTTAAAAGTATTTTCCATATTGTTCAACATAGACAAGTTTAGGTTGATAAAGTAATACGTAGTAAAACAATAGTTTTGTTTACACAGAAGCAATCAGTCGAATGATTAAACGTTGAGCAGTTTAAATATGATTTTAATACACAAAGTTCGTAGGCCTATTTTCTTGTGCCTTTAATCATGCTAAGTATTTTGAAAAGTTCACCAGACTGCAATTTGACTCTGTTCTGACGTATTCAGACAACAATGCACATTTCAGCTCGAGCTTGATGCGCAAACAATGAACATTTCAGCTCGAGTTTGATGCGCAAACAATGCACATTTCAGCTCGAGCTTGATGCGCAAACAATGAAATTTCAGCTCGAGCTTGATGCGCAAACAATGAACATTTCAGTTCGAGCTTGATGCGCAAACAATGCACATTTCAACTCTAGCTTGATGCGTAAGCAATTTACATTTCATCTCGAGCTTGATGTGTGAACATCAACATTAACATCAACCCAATGATTTCTAGATAGAGCTAACGTTAACCAATGATTTCTAGATAGAGCTAACGTTAACCAATGATTTCTAAATCGAGACCGCATTTTCTATCAGAGGTATCGCGAGTACTTCTGATAAAAAATGTGTCTCGTGGGATAGCAAAAAAAAACAAAAAAAAAAAAAAAAAAACAGAAAAACGTTCAAGTTTTAGTTAGTCACACGTGCCAGTCCCAGACTGAATTGTACCTATTATCCATATAAAAACTAAAAGGCACCAAACAGTGAAGACATCTAATGATTTAATCCCCCATGCATTATTTTCTGATACCGATAAAGAAGCGCTTCTGCCGATGTGTTTAGTAATTGTACACGAAGAGGTTGACACTGAAATGAAGTTCAATGGCTTTTTCTTTCCTTCTTTCTTAACGTACGTGTGTGTATTTGGTCAGATAGGACATAGAATACTTGAGCAGTCACGCATAGTGTTCACTAGAAAAATTCTGATCGTTCAAGGTAAAGTAAGACTGTATACAGACGACACGCTAACTTTTTGCTGCTCGGTCCATTACAGTAGGATATGTTTTACCTGTATAGCGATTAGGTTTAACGACCTTCAACGGGTAAACAGCTTCGTGTGAAATAACTTAATGTGTGTGAAGCGTTAATCTCTATATAAGCCATAGCGCTAATAAACATAGTGAACGAACACCATGAAAGGAAAGTGGGAGGATCATTATCTTTGTACCAACACAGGTGTTAAACGAAGATCATTTAGAATAAAGCCCTTTTTTGTTGTTGTTGTTGTTGTTGGTTCAGTAATGATGATTGTTGTTGAGACTCTTTTACAGAAACTAATCATGTAATCGACCATTAATGGACATTAATTGAAGGGAAGATTGATGAGATCATTTTTAACAATAACCCAAATGAAATCAAAGATGCTCAGAATAATAAATCCGTTTATTATTTGCTTAAATTATAAATCAAAATATCCTGCCGTAATTACAATAGTGATGGGCATAATCGAATTATTTCCATAATCGATTGATTATTATTCGAGAAATTTCAATAATCTAAATAATCGAATGATTTGTCGAAATCGTAAAATTTTTCATAATCGATTGAATCATTCGAATGATATAGGATACAATGGAAATAATCGAATGATTTGCTATAATCTAAATAATCGATTGTGTCCATCACTAAATTACAACAATCCCGTAACAACCCCTTGCCCTCTCCGTGACTGTCACTTGGAACTAGTGTGGAAAGATCTGGTTTCGAAACTATGTCGGGACCTTTTCAACTGGGCTGAGGAAAGAGGTGTAGCAGGATCAAACACGTCCACACCTTATGGCTTGAGTTGCCATGGTATCAGTTCAAGCTCCCAGCAGGGCCTAAAAGTGATTTATACATTTTGCATGTTAAACAAATTAATCAATAAATCAGACGCCCGTATAAGCAAATATAACCACATTGCAATAAAAGCCAAAATTAAAATTTATAGGGATTAATGACGTCATGATTGATGACTTTATCTTCGCGTGTCTTACAATAGAAATCGAAATAATGGTCGTTGGATGGCACTAAAGTTTTAGTCTAACGTTTGTCAAGTTCCTTTTCCCATTTAAAGAATATTTATTTCATTTTAAAACGTTTTTCTTTCTAAAAGCCATCACTTCTCTGAATGATTTATTAACCTATATAAATATTGCAAATAGGATGACATAGCCATGTAAGGTCATAGCCGATTCAAGAGAACACTAATTAGATTGCTCCAATTAAAAAAAAATAAAATTGCACCGCTGCCATTTTATTCGTGTAATTTTTTAATGCACGAATAATATTAATGCATTATTTTTTTTCTCTCTTTTTATCTCTGACTGAGGTCTTTCGATTGCTAGAATTAACTTTTAAATAATCTGTTTAAAATAACAAAACGAATTAATAAAATTATTATTGTTTATAAAGCTTCAGTTTAATGATTTATTACTTCAAAAATGATGGAATTAATTAAAGTATTTAATTTAATTAATTAATTAAACTACTTTGGTAGATACTATGTTAAAATGATGCATTTGCACTAATTAGGAATTAATTAATTAATTAATTAAGAAAATAAAATTAGGTATAAAATATATTTTTATTAATTCTCATTTCTAAAACTTTACAAGAATATTTTGTTCAAGAGTGTATTTATGTACGCGGATTTACTCTAAAAATAGCATACAGATAAAACAATAAGATTTTTTAAAAATATTCCCAAACACTATTCGAGACTAGTTATAGGAACCAGCCTTCAGTTTTTCGTGAGATGAAACATTGAGACACTGATTAATTTTCTGTTTTACTCCAGGACAACCACACTGTCAGAGGAGTTCACAAGATACGAACTATAAGTATTGAAAACTTGTTAATCATGTCCTTCAAAAGACTGCCTTCATGATGCGCTCTCTAAATAATAATCCCTCCTCTCTTGAGCCTGTGTTTCTCGATATCCCACCACCTGTCTCTCATCGTAAAGACCTTGGTACGGTCCTTAATAATAAATTCCAATTCCAACAGAATGTTGCAGTAAACACTAAACTTTCAAGGGCTTCAAAACACTTGCCTCGATACCTCCGTTACTTTTGTGCCCTCTGTGATTAACCCCAAATCCTCTACGGTGCTGAAATCTGGCAGCAGGCATTTCCCTTCGTCTAATACAATCTGGAGAGTACTGGCTTATTAAATGACTGGTTCGAGCATGGTCTGTGTTCCATGTTACACACTACTGAAACGATATTTTCTCTCTCTTACGTCCCACTGCGTAAAGAATTGATTACTTGCTTGATGGTCACTTTGAAATAGTGTGCTCTGGATTGATCGATACTCTTGTGTTAGAACAGCCCTAACAATGACTCAAGACCATCTTGAACTTGACCACAATTTCTCCCAATGTTTATGCTCGGGAAGAACTTCATTGTGATGCAAATAAAAACGATCTTGTCGAAAATTTTGATGCATTAAAAATGAAGTCTTGTAGAGACGTTTTTGATGAGAATTAAACCTCGTTTGGCCTTCATTATCATCCTCATTTTAATGCAAATCAAAATGAAAGTGATATATCCAAATTTTGAAATGTGGCTCAATACAGCAAATCCGTGTCAAAGTTGACGCTCGTGTGAAACAGATGATGGACTTTCGTACCTCACTTCCCATCCAGCAGTCCCTCCAATTGTCATCCATAGACCCCATATTATTGTAACATTATTATTTACAATATAAAATCTATGCCTGTTTTAACTTTTGAGGGATGAAAAACCCAGAATACAAGGGAAGGAACTCTTCACCTCCTCCACTGTCATTATCTACAAACCACTGTGACTATTTTTATTATATACATATATATTAATTATGTGTTTGTTTAAGCTCACACCATTTCGAAAAATACTAGACATATAGTTTTCGGTTGCCGTTCTCATGAACCCTATTGTCAGAGGTAGATGTAAGATGGACGAACTAATTAATGCTGTAAATGCATTGTTTGATGGACGTGCCATCGCTGATGGACGTCCATCAAACAATATATTTACAGTAATGGCATCATAGATACCAAAAAGAATTTTGTTGTTTTTGAGAAACCTTGAAGATTCAATATAGCTCGCGGAAGAAAATATTACTCCTCTCCTCAGATCGATTAACTATAGCCTCGACTGAAGATGACTCGAAGAATTTCTCCAACAAGATTTGGACCCAGACCTCTCCAAAGTAGTGACAGGTGGCGAGTCCAGTATATTGCCATGAAAGACAACCTACAGTAAACATAAAATAAATAAATAATTGCCAGATTTAGTCTGTTACTAATATAATTTAATTAAGATCTGTCCATAGATGGCACTAGCTACTATATACATTATATATAAGTATACACACTGAGCGGCCACTTTATTAGATGCACCTAATAAAGTAGTAGTTCATTCCCCCTTTAACTTTAAGTGAAAGGATGTTGGACTTAATCGTGATGAATGGATTTCACTGATGTCGAATGTGAAGGATATTAAGGTACTGCCAGGAGTAGCGATGGACAGTGATCATAGACTATTTAGTGAAATTTGATTATATTTAGCACCAGTGAAAGAGACAAATAGAAGAAGAAGAAGACAAAAGAGGAGGATTAAGATATGGAGGACGGGAATAAAGAAGTACAAAGGGTAGAGGAGCAGTAGAAAGTATTTAAAAGGGCTTTGGTCGCGAGTACGGAGAAAGTGTGTGGGAGGATAAGCGTTTGAGGAGATGAAAAGAGACGCAGAGGTGGAACGAGAGAGCAAAGGAGCTACACTAAGGAAGAATAGGCCTTTTAGAAAGAGTTGTAAGAAGTCAGCGGACGAGTCAGAGAAAGAGAGAATATAAAGAAGCAAAAAGGGATGCAAAGAGAATATTTAAAGAAGAGAAGAAGAAATAGTTTGGGAGTTGGTTGCAAGATCTGTGGGATGCTATTAGTGGGAGAGAGGTGTTATATGGATTAGTGAAGAGTAGGATGAGGGACAGGGAGCAACAATATTACCTGTGTAATGAGATGGAAAGAATAATTACAGGTGAAGAAGAAATAAGGAGGAGGTGGAAGGAGTATTTTAGGAACCTACTGAACATCAGAAAAAAGGAGATACAATGGAAGAAGATGTAGGGGAAGGAGAGGAGGGTTGTTGTTGTTGTACGGCTTTAGGAACATCAGCGACTAAGGCTATATATATTGCTCCATATATATTGTCTGTAAATTGCGCGTGTTCTCTGGTTGATTTTCTGTTTGCTGGACGAAAAACCCGAGTTTCTACCCACAGTTGGTAGAATCGCTATCCTCACCAAACTGGATGAAAAGGACCTGAGTTCGAATCCCGTTTTTATGGGCCTTTTTCGCAACGCGGCTGAGTTAGTCGGTCTCAGACGAGGCAGCATGGCTTTTTCTCCTGGAAACTCGAGTTTTTCGTCCAGCAAACAGAAAATCGACCTCAGAACACATGCAGTTTACAGAGCGTATACACGGACTATAATTCGTCGCTGGTGCTCCTAAAACCTACAACAACATCCCGAGTTTTCGGGAGAAAAAACCTGGCTACCCTTGCCTGAGACCGCCTAACACAGCCACGTTGTGAAAAAGGCCCATAAAAATTCCTTACGTTATCGAAGGGACTCGAACTAATGTTTTTTTTTTTTCACCCAGTGTGGGGAGGACAGTGATTCTACCACCTGTGCTAGCCACTAGGGCCAGAGAGGAGGGAAAGAGAGGGATATCAAGAAGTGAAGTGGTAGCACTGGTAGCAGCGATGGAAAATATGAAAGGAGGTAAATTGCAGGGTGTGAAGTGACTATAGAAATTGTAAAATGCACTGGTACTGGCCAAGCCGGGCTGCAATGGATACACAGAATATTGAAAGCAGCATGGGAGAAGAAAAGGATAGCGAGAGACTGGAATAGAGGGAGTAGGAAAATGTGAGAGAATTATAGAGGGTTGAACCTGAATAATCACATAGGGAAATTATACGAAAGAACAGCGAAGTGGAGAGTACGGGGAAAGGTTGAAAATGAAATAGGGGAAAAGTAGAGTGGCTTCAGAAAAGGTAGATGGACCTCGGATCTAATTTTTGCTGTGAGACAAATGATGGAAAAACATTATGAGTATGGAAGGGATCTGGCATGGCTTTATTGGATATTGAAAAGGCGTATGATAGAGTAGAGAGAAGAAAGGTATGGGAAGTGTTAAAGAAACAGGGAGTTGGAAAGTCGTTGAGGGAGTGTTAAAAGTCTGTAGAGAGGATGCTGTGGAGCAAAGGATTGGGACAGAAAGAATGAAAGTTATGATGTTTGCTGATGGATTGTTGATTTATGGGGGCAGGTGGAAAGCTGGGTGGAGGAGACAAAGAGATACAATAATAGACTTCCAAAAGAGGACATTAAAAATGCAGGGTAAAAGATCAAGTGGAAGGTCAAGGAGAAGAAGATGTGAAGGGCGATGGGTATAGAGAGAGAGAGAGACCTTATCGAACGGCAAGAAGCTGGAACGACAACAGATAAGTAAGTAATAAAGCCATTTACAATTACATTTTTAACTGTTCCATGTAGAATGGAAAAAAGGTGTCTGAATAAATTTGCCCTTTGTATGTATAAAAGATTAAAGAAAAGCTAGATAAAACGAAAATAAATTGAAATTCTGTTATTCAAATCACCTGATATAAATCATAACAAATAACAGTGCAAACTACTTAAGAAATCATTAAAGTAAGTTTTCTGCAAGGTAGAGTTTTATATCTCGGTTTATTATCAGAAATACTTGCTTACATAACTTTGTATGGTGACATAGTGGATGATGTAAGAATTTATACGCAAGCTGATAGCTCACTGAAGTATTTAGTATTAAGAAGCTTTCATTAAGCTCCTTCAGCGTGATAATTTAGCCTCATAAATCTTGTTTCATATCATCTACTCTTACATAAATAATTACTCGAATTGGATCCAACCCAAATAACCGAAATCCTGTAATATTTTACTCGTCTGTATTTTAATCATCGGTCAGTATTTTGAGTACTGGATATAAAAATGGGCGAAAGTTAAAATCTCGATTTTAATTTTGCGAACTCAAAGACCATCATCGGTAGAACATCCATGGTACTCGTGCGCGCACACGTACACAACACCTGTATTTAAAAACCTGTATGTAACATCCTTTAAGGTGTATCTATTTCTTTTTATCTGATGCGATGTAAAGTTTTCTATTTTTATAATAATTAGTTCTCTGGGAATTTTGAGATCGGTGTGAGCTGATACCATTGTCTTGGCTTACAATACGAAGCAAAGGTGTCAAATACTTTTCTTACTCCCCGTGGTACAGACCAATGTCAACACACTTGTGTCAATATCTGTTCCACAGTGTGCGTGTGTATTGAACATTCGACAACAAACCTTTGCACCCAGGTGTTTCAATAGACACTTCGCAGGTGCATCGCGACCAGTCTCAGGGAAAGGATAACTCCGCTATAGTTGGGATGGCTCGAGTATTTGAGAAGGGGGGGGGGGAGGAATAAATCTCCTCACGTCTCTGACCCACTGAAATCTCCTATTGTGTCAGTAGAACAGGGATGACTTGTTTCCGTTGTTGCCAACAATAGAAGGTGTTGGTTGCTGTCTTCCGTGACATCTTCATAGGGGGTTTCCTCATTGGCCGCTGTGGGTTGGTAACCGTTACAAGTGCGTTAGGCGTGAGGACCAAAAAATACGTAGGGTGGGGGAGTTGTCGTTTCCTGCAAAGCTTCATAACACACGCATAGAGATGTCTGCACGCACATCCTACCGATACTTTGGGCGTTCACGGGCAGTTTTGCCACGCGCGCGCCAACTGCTAAACAGCTGGCATTGAAAACGAGTGATTTTTTGATGTCCGTGACGCCTGCTACACACAATGCTCTGTTTATCGTCTGTCTGAGTGACATACAAACGAAGTCCGCTGTGAAACCGAAGTAGGTCATCACCACCACCTCACACGGGGGTCAGTAAACGGTTATTTACGGTGTCAGCGACAGCAGGCGATAAAAATATGCCTTCGTCTCCCATGTCGGGTTTCCGATAAGTGAACTACCCTTGGCATTCGGGAGCCGCACGCGACTTCTAAATGGTTCCTATTGCAGACATTCACGCCTAGCGATGGAGTGTTTATGTGTGTCACAGTGCATCGTCCTAACGCCAGCGGAATTGACGTGCGGAAGGTTTTAGAAGGAATTGAAGTTCCTTGCACCTTGGTGTCGACGGCCTTGGATTTCAGTCTCTCCTGTCCCGCTCTCATTCTCCCTCTTACCTCAATTCCGACCCCTTTCTACCTACTTTTCTTCCTTCCTCACACAAGTTGTTCGTTTTTCATTTTGCTTCACTCCATCGTTCTTTCCAGCCGTGGAACTCCTTGATTAGGTTTCAGTTCAACTAATGACAAAACACGTGTTAGGAAGAAAAACAAAAATAAAAAAACGAATTATCTCCTGATCTGACCACTATAAATAGCACTAAATACTCCGAAAGGGACAATTACGTTAGGGAAGTGGAGGAGGGAGTGAGTTCTCATGTCTGGATGGAAGATATCTTACGTAGCACGAATTTTAATTGCATCGCTTTTGTTTGTGCTGCATTAGTTACAAGCACTGGCTAAAGATGGCGTTGTAATGAAAAATAACAGCTGTTTCACAGCCATATACTGTATCCAATTACTATCGCTGTTATACTATATTTGTTTATTTATTTTTCGTTATTTCGATATTGAAACCACAGAAATGAACTGGCAAAATTAGGTGGCAGGAGGCGCCACCGATCACCGAAGCAGCACTCTATATAAAAGTTAGCTGGATCTAAACAAATTTTCCACATGCACTCAATGAATAAAATAATAGGATTGGTTCAAAAGGGAATCGTCAGTTGGCTGCAGGCAGTTCTAGTGATCTGAAAACGACTTGTTCCACTTGACATGAATCCTTTCTTTCATTCTCATTGTCCTTGATCCAGCATTTTTATGGGATATAAAAATTAATTAGAGCTGTAATGTAGAACCCAACGAGTTGAACTGCGGGATGGGGGATGAGGACGAAAATAATTTGGGGAAAGGGGAGATCCAATGCTTTACGACTGTCCACAATAATGCAGCTGGAATTGTAGCTAGAAAGTTATAAATTCTATCTCGTTCTAATCCCTAAGATGGAAGTTTGGGGTTGAATTCAGCCACAAGCCAACTAATATTTGACTTCTCTTATCATCTGCAGCATTATTATACAATACAATAGTGTTAGGCAAAATTTATCACAATATCAACAAAGGAAGCAAAGCTCAGCGATAAACAGAGTCCCATCTGAAAAAGAAAAAAAAATGAAAACTCTATATTGTTTATTAAAATCCAGTGGCTAAATTACTGCGCTGCCAGTCTGCCATCGAGAAGAGTCCCGATGGTAGTATGGCATAGTTGTTAAAGAGAATAAAGATGCTTCCACTTCGAAGTTCTTGCATGGTCGAAGCTGCATTCACATGACTGAATACAGCTTCGACCATGGAAATGTCTGCAATAATGGATCAACAGTTGCACAAAACTTTGGATTTTTAGTAGCAGGTTTCCACACCTCTATTAATCACGGAAGCCATATGTTTGAACATTGATTTCGCCACAAGATCCAGGCTCATTTAGATTAATCCTTCCTGTAAATTAGGTTCCAAATTTGCACTCTTATTTTAACGTCGAAAAGAGAGAGAGAATCTAGTCAGAAAGTACCATGTTTTCCAGATCTTCAAACGAGCATTGAAATTTTCCTCCAAGTTTTCAAAGTAGGTTGTATAGATAAGCAAATCGCTATCAAAAATATCTCCTTTCGTTTCTTGCTTTAGACGCGACAAACTCGTAAAAAGTTGGCAACCTAGAGCACACTTGTACAGGCCAATTTTTGCTTGGAACCCTAATATAACGGGTCGAGCCTAAACATTCACAACGTCTTTTTCTTATGTTGTTGTCTTTTGGGCACATCAGCGACTTTGGCCATGCTGCACAGTAAATAACATGCTTTCTGTAAATTTCGTGGGTTCTTTGTCGACGTGCTAAAAACCCGAGTTTCGGGTGAAAAAAACGATGCTACCCACGCCTGAGACTGACCAACTCAGTCACGTTGTTAAAAAGGCCCATAAAAATTCTTCGCGTCATTGACGGGATTCGAACTCAGGTCTTTTTCGCTCGGTGTAGAAGAAAACGATGATTATACCAACTCTACTACCCACGAAGACTCTTCCTCTTATGATATTTTCTATATTTCATGGAATTTAGAATATGAGTCGGCCAGATAAAGCAGATGATGGTTCCATATCTTTTAAAAATTCTGCAGCTGAATCAAAAAGATCAACGTCTTTGTCTTGCCTTTGTCATGTTTATTGCTTTCATACACCCTTTCACAGCATCGTGAAGTTCTTCACTAAGTTAATTTGCAGCAAGGTTCTTTCTGAGTAAAAGACAATGCACAGTGCACCCGTTAGGAACTTTCTTGGTTTAGGAAAGCTGAAAATCTTCAGTACCTGCAGTTATTACCAGAGTACCATCAATAGCAAATGTCGCAGTATTACTAAGAGGACCGCCATATTTTTCTAAATACTACTATAAACAAGTGGAAATCGACTCACCCTTCGAGTCAGCTTTTAAAATCTGGCAAATAGAAATTCATCAATTGCCCTGGTGCAGTTCTGAAGTGAATGTTTTTTGGAAAATCCACTGCCATGTGATCAATAACATTGCAGTGTACTGTTAGTGAAATACACTTAAATTTGGGGTTCCTGTCCTTTTTCATGACCGTTTCTAGAGCTTCTTTTAAGGCTAGTGGAATAATCTTCACAATATAAAAATAATAAAATAATCTTTACAGTAGAGGAATTTCACCATTGTAAAGACTTGACGAAATTTCATCCCAAGATAAGAGTCTAAAATCTAGACCTTAGATCGACTCCTTATAAACCTTAGGCATTTATCAATCCCCTGAACAGTTTTTTTCGAGCCCTGGGTGTCGATATCAACTACTTTGGGGAATCCTGGTTTAGAAGTATTATGAGAGAATTATATTTGGGCATCGTTCTTTTGCTGCAAAATTACAAAAGCCGATTCAAATTTCATTGATATATTTGGTGTGGATAATTGTCGTGAAAAAACCATACCATATTAAAAAAAAAAATATATATATATAGAATAACAAAGACAAAAAATTATAATAAATCAACTTTATAAAGACACACGTGGTTATGTCTTCAAGACTATTGCAGGGGGAAAAAAGGGAACGTCATTATACCACAAATAGATGCTGAAAATAAATACTACAATTAGGATTGTGCTTGACAAGGTTCAATTCTATACGTGATGTTCAAAACAAAATGAAATCATATAAAAAAAGAAGTAGCAGTTTCGTGGTATATTGGTGTTCCTTTTTTGCTATAAAATTTATCTTATTCCATTTTTCTGTAATATTTGCACGCATGCACACGTGCTGATAATGTTGCTGATAAACATCTGTTGCACTTATGCCCGCGGATTTCCAAATTAAAATCTGAACTATGAAACCGTTGGATTTTGAGTGATTATACGCCTACGGCTGGACTTGGCTATCTTTCGAGTGAGCGCCTAGACGTCATTGGCACGCGGAGAATAGTCATCCTGACCATATCGCAGGTCGGCGATCATGTTGCTCAATTCTTATTGTGTGTGCGCTTATCAAAACCACATTTCTTCGAAGACCATCGCATTCCAGGAAGCATTTACTTTCGTGGGAAGACGGCAGAATTCGAAGGGGTGCACACGTGTTGCTGTCCAGAATAAAACAAGTCTGCAGCTTCGGATGTCATGATACCTCTCGAACTAGGAACCTGAAACCGGAAGTGTTGAACTTTACACCGTTCACTTTATCGATGCCTCCTTCCAGGTGTGAACAAGGACGAAATTTCATGGACCTCAGAAACCCTAGCGTTAACAGAAACACCTAACAGGTACCGTACATGTGCGTGCTTCTATGTGTGTGTGTGCCATTCTGGTTAAAAGTAAGTTAAAAATCGTTGATGCGTCATCCATAGAGGATACCAAATATGTTTAATAAGGTTTGAATGTGATGAAAAGTGAACAGGAGACAGACGAATTAAAGTAAGGCAATACTCGCAAATTTTAGTATTTGAAGAGACGCATTCAATTTTTTCAAAATTGTCTGCATCCCACAAAATACCTAAAATTAACAGCCAATAAAGGCTAGTATTTGAATTATTAATGTGATGATCCTTTAATAGTCAAAAAATTTATACGTGAATGATTACAAATTCTATAAAAACGCGAATTGATTGTAAAACTGTTATATAATGCCCATTAACCTACTTGTGAAGGAATGTAAAAGATCATTGATAATGTTCCAATCAGATGAAAAACAAAGCATCTTACATCATATAGTATATATTTAAGAAGCATTACTTTCTTCTTAAGCTTCCCAAACTTTATGAATTGGGGGAGAATTTATGCCCCTGCATACTTCCCTGATCATTATGATTCGAGTATAGATGCGTTGTTTTTAGGAGTAAGTAGAAATTTCATTCTTAGAGGCAAGAGAGATTAAATTAAAAAATACTGTTTAAATTTCGTGAGGAATTAACCCCTTACCCATCACCCTACAAGTCCAGATGTCTGGTTACCAGAGACGTAAGCAAAAATTTGATCCAAGAAAAATAAAAGAATAAAAAATGCGTCTATCTATAATCATCATGTATAATCAATGTTTAATTAATCTTGAATATTTTTAAATTTTCGACAGTATCATCTAGACCAGCGTAATTCAACCTTTTTGAAAACCACGGATAATCTAAACACCAAGAAATTTATTGTGGCCGAATATGTTTACAGCATATATTGAAGAAAAAAGTATAAAGTTACAGAAGTTATAAAAAATGAAAAACGCCAATCTTATAACTTTTCGGGATTCGTCTCATATTCCTTCATGACCGACCAGTGAGCCATGGCCCACTGGTTAAGAAATACTATTCTAGAACGCATTTTAAGGACACACCCACTTTTATAATGGTATGCGATACTGGAAATGTAAAGAAATCTACCGATATCGCATTGCATGTGATGGACCATTGTAAAGAATTCTGTTCTTTGACTGCTCCAAACAGGTGAGTAGAGCTCAATAATGTTTTATGCTTAATTCTTAAGTTTTTTTCCCGAGAGAATACAGGGCCCACGGCTCTCTCTATAGGAATTCATAACCTTTATATCAAAGACAGTTTTAAATAAATGTTATTCCAGTTTAATTCTTGGAAGGAATAATTAACTGAACAGTATGAAGGATCCCTAGCATGAAGCCTGGCATTAGCATGAAGGATCCCTGGGCTCCTTTTAATATAAAGGGTGATTCAGAATGCTCCACCTTTGAGAACACAATTTCACTCTTTTTGAAAGATGTACGATACATTGCCTTATAAAAAGCTCCCTCACTCATAATAAGAGACCTTTGGGCTCAAGTTGATTTTTCCTGTTCACTGCATATGATTATTGCATTAGGTTATAACTACACGTACAACATCTAGGGACACATTCATCCCCTGCATAAAGTTGGACGTCAGATGGAGCTATTCAATTCAAGGAACAATATCCTGCACATCAGTACTGAACCGGGATCTGGCTACAGTAAAAAGTACTGTTTATATAATAGACTCCATTTGATTGCAGAAATTTTTCTAAGTATTAATAGCGTGGCTGATGAAGCTTGTAACATTGTAAGTATTCGTTGTAAAATAAAGTTGCCTTCTTTCCTTCTTTCTATGAGAAACGCAAAATAAGAGGTCACTCACGTAAAGAACCAACATCCTCTGGTAAACAGACGTACTCCAATGTAAACGTCCAATTTCACGCATCGCAGTTTTGCCCCGAGAAGGAGGTATCAGCAAAGAAATATAAATCAATTAAAGTCCTACGAAGTTGATAGACAGAGAAGGAAAAACCTGTACGATGTTTGAATAGCCTTAAGTTGCGTGAGGAAGGAGGACATGTTTATGCCATATGAAGTCACTAGAGAACTGCTAGAATAACCCCCAGAAGGTGTGTAAGAGTATTCCTCGTGTGAAGGCTGCAGAAAATTGGAAGGAATGTATAGTGAATAGTGAGACTAACCAAAAGCCTGGAAGTAATGTCCTTCTAAAGCGGAATGGGGGGTTATTTTCCGCAGGATGGTGATGATAATAGGGGATTTATTTTCCTGGGGCGTTTGATACGAAAATAATTCGAAGTTACATTTAAATTTGACATCGTTTGAATATTCTGAATATAGAACAGACTTGTAATGAATTTTGTAGGCTGCTTTTCATTCGCATGATGTTTTTAAAAACCAAACTGCGTTTTCCATCAGTGTACTGTCACTAATAACTTAAGTGACAAGTTGTGAAAAATGTGGTGTCATTTCTGCCGCTGTACTTATGTTAAAAACAAGAAAAGCTTGGTAATGACTTCACTCTAGCAGACAGTTTTCTTCCAAACCATCCAGGAAACAGCTGGCCTAGAAACATCAAGAAGAGAGGAATGTTTATGGGATTTTTGCACATCAGAGTTGATTTAGGAGAGTCGTGTGGTTTTTCATCCCAACAGGCAAACCGGCAATAGAATGCACGCATTTTACAGACAGTATATTGGCACACGTGTCCCTAGTTGTACTTCCAATCAACATAAAATTAATGGTCGCTCAAAAATGTGTAAAATATATTAATACGTAACAAATATATTTTATCCAACAATATATTGCGAACCGGTAACATAACCTTCACCTTTTTCTTAAGGGTTCACATTTCTGCAACGTTTTCAGCTGCAGCGTGCTTTCCTTCTATAAGCAATCGCAACTGTTTCGTTCAGTATGGAAAACCAAAAGTCTTAACTGCAACGTATCGTCCATAAAGGGCCACCTCCACACGGAGCACGCGCCTTCGAAACCTTCAGTTTTGAAAACAAACAGAAGTCACTGAGGATGGTGAGGGGTAGATCAAACAAAATAAAGTGGGCGTTCGAACCTCGTATCTCTGAAGGTCACTCAAATTGAAGACGTGTAGGAGGGGTAAGTTGAATTCAAAAAAGTTCATCGTGTCGCAGCTTCCCACGCCTGTTGTCCTTGATTGCCTGGGCAACTTCCCTGCGATTAGATATCCTAATATGTTTAACGGTACTGTAAATGCGCTTTGATTATAGCAGACTCTGCCTTCTTGCAGATAAATCCTAAGTGAAATGCCAAAAAAAGAATTTTAGCAATACGTATTTGAAAGTGCACGAAAATTGTTGCTGATGGATTCAATTTCTGATACAGTTTAAATGAGTTCCTAATCTAAACATACAATAGAAATATAGAAAGAGGAATCTTCAGGCGAAAATTGTAAAACTTTCTTTCTCACTTTCCATGTCCATTAATGATATTCATTTTCTGTATTAAAGTAGCAAGCCTTACGTATATGACAACCTCCATTATGCAAGTGCTCTGCTGATTGTTCCTGTAAGCTGAGAACGAGGCTATTTACTGCGGTTTTGTTGCGCTTAATTCTGAGAACATCACCCGGAAAAGAAGTCTTATATTTCTCTGGAAAGTGTGGTTTTTCTTATCTGGCAGATGCAGCAGCACAACCAGGTACCTTTTAATGTCGCTTATAGTACATAAAAATACGAGGATACTCTTACGCGGCACGAAATAATGCCCGCTTGTTGGTCTTCCGTTTTGTAACATCTGACATCAACACCAGGTGCTGAATAAGAACGTATGTTTGGAACTACGTTGCAGAAAATGTAATAAACGTTTACTCAGATTGTACAATTAAGATGTCTGCTGTTCTGTATCAGTTCTATTTTGATATCGTTGCTGATTCTAACATCATTGTTGTGGTTCTGTTTACAGTAATTCGACAATAAATATGACTGAATTTGCTCTAACAATCATTGAACAATACATCTGACTGCAGTTGCTCTAACAATCATTCAACAATACATCTGACTGCAGTTGCTCTAACAATCATTCAACAATACGTCTGACTGCAGTTGCACTAACAATCATTCAACAATTAATCTGATTGTAGTTTCTTTGACAATCAGTCAACAGTAAATCTGATTGTAGTTGCTCTAACAATCACTCAACAATTAATCTGATTACAATTGCGTCATCAGACGATTGCATATTTCAATAACGATATGGAAAGTAGTAAATTATCTTTTATATAAATAAATCTAGAAGTTGATTGTTTTTTTTTTTAATGGATATTACTGAATTAGCATGATCCCATTCTTTATATGAACATTTAGGTCAGTGTTAGCATTATATAGTAAATTGCTTATAAGAACAACTGATTTTTTATTCTATTAGGAAAAAGAAAATCCTGCTTGAGCGTTTCATCATGACCTTGATATGAAGTGAACAGTATAAAACCACCAGTTGTGTATAAACACGGCCAGCGAAAACAGAAATAACTGTTTCTCTGTTGGTTCCGTTCTCTGGTTTTTTAAAAGGAAAAAAAAAAAAAAAAGAAAAAATTGGGAATAGATAAAAAAAAAAAAAAAAAATGATGATCCTCACACGGATGTTTACTAGATAAGCTCCCAGAGGCCGCTGTGATACAAGCTGTTGTACCCGAAATTATCCGTCAGTCGCAAGGATGACGTCAGCAGTACTTGCAGATGTGATGTCATATTCCCAGGCAAGCAGGATACGGCACTTGATGTACAATAGGGCTGTGTTTTCTGTTAATTGGCCCACTGGTAGGGGAATTAATAGCAAATATTCACACAGGAATATGCCATGTTCATAATAAAAACATTTGCAGATATACGATAAAAAAAATGGTTCAGCCAAACTTGCATTAAGATACCTTAATTATTACAAAGCTGTGCCGATTAATACAAAGAATTGTGTAATGCCCTAGGGAAGGAAGAAGGGGTGTTGGGGGTTGAATCTTCCGCCGCTAAATGCCGATAAACAGCCAAGATAAGTAATGTCTACTGGAATATGTACATATCCGGTTCTATGTACTGTTTATCTTATCATTTGTTTCCGGACATGGGGAGTCTACTGTAGCAAGTATGCATACGAGCTAATCAACTAATGAAAGGTCATTCATTGAATATGCATGTCAGGAGTTGGGCGTGACTGTATTGTATGGCTGTAATCTGCCAGTCAGATTATGGGCTATTTGGAGAGGACCCTTTGATTGCTACATGACTTAAAACGATTTACCTCGGCAAATACGTAGACTCTATAAAGAATACTAATAGGGACTAATATTGCTAGCTGGTGGAGAGGAGGGATAACATCTCTTCAATAAATGAACAGCGAAGATTTTGCTAGCGGCTGGTCAGAATTGCAAAAGTACCATAATCGGCCATCAATGAATAAGGTTCTGCAAGAAAACAGGCCGCGCACTTTAAAGAGCTGTAAATGGAATACCAGATAGGCTTTATTAATCAGATAATTAAACCAACCAACTGCAATAATAAAAAAAAGGGGGTGACGATAAATAAGATGAACTTCAATAGCAAATATTCCAGAATATATGATTTCTAAATGCTGTTAGCCATCAACCTTCATTAAGCCTAAAGTCTACAACAATTAATTAGACTTAATAGCCGATCGAGTTTCTCTTGGAATATTCGATTTTATTAGCTTGAACACAACAGAATTCATCAGCAATGATCTATCGTAGCGAAAAGCAAAAACAAAAGAAACAAATACGGATCGCAGGCCGACCCCAGATGGAGTGACCTCGTCCGTCATCGACGTGTTTGCATGTAATGCGTAACATGTGGCACTTTTTTCCGGAACAGAAGAAAAACTTCAGATCTCGTGCAGCTGTTGGTGATACAAGTGACTGCCACGTGCCACACAGCTAGTTCCGGTTTTGAAAGAAGGAATTTAACGTCACCACGGTGGTTAATAAAAAAGAAGAATCGCTAATGTTTCGAACCTGATGAAACAAAATTCGAAATTACCAAAGAATATAAACAAAAATTAAAACAGCTTTTTCAGAATTATGATGCATAATAATGGACCATTAATTAAATACTCTTCATTACGCAAAGCGCATGAAGAGTATTTAATTAATGGTCTGGAAAATCTTCAAATTAGGAAACTTATAATCTTTAGGTCTCGATTTTTTGGATTGCGCATGATCAGAATCGTAAATTGGCTAATGCTGATGTAAAGATGATCTGTGATTTAGAAATGCAGAAAATACTCCGTGATGGTAACAATATGTCATACCCTACTCATTGACCTTGGGAATATTTGCTGTTAGAGTCACTTAGAGAGTATAGAAAGATGATTTAAATAGGCACTTCTATCGACACGCACTTACTGTCTGGGGGAGGGGGGGGGTTAGTGTTCAAAGCGAACTTGCTCGAGAGTCCCTGCATTTGGCAAGAGCTGAAAATATCCTCAAAAATGTGGAAGTGACTCGGATGCTTTTGTATAGAGTAGAGCGCGTGTGGAATTCTTAGATGATCAGTTGCTCCAAACACGTGACCTATTCTACTCTACAGGAGTTCCTCGCACGCCTTCAAGAGGAGGTTATCGCGACAAACAATCGCAGATATCAACATGCAGTCTTTTAACAACCCCACGCACGATTCACGACGCATAGGAGCGTTTCGTGAGCGTTCCAAACAAATAGCGCTGTGTGGCCGGGCCCGAGGGTTCCATCTTGTTTATTTGCTATCGAAAGCCCTTCCAAGTGGTACTTAGCATGGAATCATTGCCTTCTACTTAGTCTGGCCCACCGCGTGCTATTTATGAGCACAGCTAATGTCTCCGCTGCACGTGGTCATTTGACTTTCTCGCGAGGCCTCTTTGTATTAAAATAATTTGTCGAATCTCTATAAGAGTTGAATTCGTTTCAAATCTGTGACACGCCTGGTAATAGACAAAATCATCGTGAACATGTGTATCATATTAACAAGGGTCTAAAATCTCTCTCTCTCTCTCGGGGACGTGCATCGCATCCCACTGTGCTACCACATCTCATGAAAATAGAGAACATTATGTTTCTAACGCATTCAAATTGAAAATATACGAAGGTTGTTCAATCAAAGTACGTTTAGGACTTTAAAAGATTCTGTTTTTGAAATTTGAAAACAAAGTCGCCTTTGACATTTAGGGTTCCATTGTATGATTAAACTACGGTATATGCATAGTCATTCAAAAATCGGTTGTCGATAGAACCATTCTTCGAAAACTGTTTTGACTTCAGTGTCCAAATTGCAATCACATCGTTTTAAGGTTCTTTAAAGTCTAAATGCAAAAGGTCTTAACAGTCAAAGAAAATATTGATCATAATAGCCAATGTTTTAGTAACCACTCCACTATAACGCTTTTTGGCTAGCAACCTTAATTATGTTTGTATTATGGAGCCATTCGCTATCAGCAATCCATTTGTAAAAGTTTACGGTAAGGTTTACTTTAGAATAGGATGCAAAGACTGATTGAGAAGTGCAAAGGATAGTTGTCTCCAAGAAGAAACGCCTGGGTTCATGTGTCCCTGTGGCTCTTTTCAATCACCTCAGGATCCAATATTCTAACGTTGGAAATTTAAATACGTACAGGGTACTGATGACCAGAGCACTGCGATATACATCGAGACTGTTATGAGGTATGGCTAAATATATTGTAGTGTGAGTTTTGGGTGACGCAATTCCACCAATAACTCTCAGTGAGCCCGTCAACCCGAGGGAGGCCTAAGTCCTTGTATGAACTGACTTTTTGCACCAGACTCTTGTTGATCATTACATTGATTTTATTTTTAATTTTGTATTTGAAGGATATTTGTGTTGGTTTTGCTGGTTTAATTCCAACTTGATGTTTTCCAGATAGTTTTCTAGGATTAGCATTTGCCATGCAGTGTTCTCATTTATTATGGGTATCTGTTTGGGGTGATTTGAAACTATAAAGATTAAAATTCTTTTTAGTTTCCCCCCAAACAAACTATAATGAATGAAATTCTTTATAGTTTAAATAATGAAATTTGAAAATGAAAAGAAACTGAATTTGGAAACGAAAAGGAACCGAAAAGAAACTGAATTTGGAAACGAAAAGGAACCGAAAAGGAACCGAAAAGAAACTGAATTTGGAAACGAAAAGGAACCGAAAAGAAACTGAATTTGAAACTAAAATGAAAGCTATTCTAAAATGAAATTTTTAGGCAAATAAAACTAAATAAATAATAATTTTTTGCCAATTTGAAATGTCATATCAATAATATAATTTTGCACATATACTTCATTTCAAATCAGTGGTACCTTTTAAGAGCATCCACCACTAAATTAATAAATAGAATTTATTGAAGGTTCAGCTCATTTTATAGCTATTTACAAGTCGTTTATTAACTTGTCAAACACTACGAATGAACTCCACATGATGAAACCGCGACAAACGAAATAAAGTAATGTCTAAGTATTATTATCATTATCATTTAACTGCACTGGAGACTAAATCCCACCCAGTGAAGTCCAGATTCCTATTAAATGGAAAGATGAGTTCGATAAAGGCTCTTTTTTTTTTTTTTTTTTTCTTCTTTTTTGCAAGATCTGCAAGTTTAACATTATCTTCCTTATCCTTTGAAAAGGTATGCATTTTGTTTAATAATAGTACCATGCAATGCCGGATTGCCTCTGGCCATTGTAGTGCTAAAAAGAATGATGAAATATCGAAGTCAGTTGCTAAATATTTTCAGCAATCTAGTGGCGTGTGTCTGCAAATGTTATGGTAGAGTTTTAAGAGCATCAGCAACTAAGATCATATTGCTTCATTTACAGACAGACTATATGACGTAGCCGAGTGGTCAGAAGCGCGAGTGCAATAGTATGCGCTCTTTGAGTAGGCCAGAGTTCAAGCCCGTGACTGCTAAATACGATTAATATTTGTATTGATTGATTTATTGTAAATTCTGGTGGTCGTGCCTTTTCTTCTACAAAAAAAGAAAAATGCCTTCAGTATTTAGAAAATTTTTGATGCGCGATGGATGTCTTGGTATAAACTTAGCGAGTGTTTCAATGAGTTCTATGTTATATGTTCGTTGTGTCAATAATTTATTATATTTTCATCTTCAAAAGAACAAAATTCTCAGAATTACAAAAAAAAAATATATTGTTCGGAGTTTAGTTTAGCAGTTTGGAAAAACGAGTTTCTTTCGCTATCAGCTGAAAGGACATATTGGACTTTTCTTGGTTTGTGGACTTGATGCTAGTGAAACCTGATTTCAATAAGATAGCACCAAGCATCATGCACTTTACTAAATCCGATACTCACTCTAATAACCATCCTATTGGATTTTTTGAAGGAAACATTTGGAAACAGAAGTCTCAAACAGATTTCAAAGTCTGAATGCTAAGAGATAAACCAAAACAAAAGGAGAAAAAAATCTTTCATAATTGTGAACGTTTCCCTTGTAAAAGAATGGCGTTAAATCAGCACAGATGCCCAACACTCGCTCTGTCTCTGTCTCTACCACGTACACATGCACTGATATGCCCGACTATAGCCTACATCCTTCCTTATTAACTTATGTCTGAGTTTTAACATGATTGACAGCAGCGTTGAATTTAAGAGATCCTGTTTCCTTTCACAATCAGACGTCTCTACAGAAGTAGGGCTGAATAAATACATGATGACTGTGGACCAGGGCGAACAGAGGAAATAGTGGAAGGGCAGATCCGTGCAGGAACACAGATTGTACTTTTCATTTAATGACGGTTTTAAATTACACCGTACTGCGTCGACTACAGCGCCATCTAAAGCACTTCCCAAACCAATTATATAGTGAACAATTTGACTTATGCAGATTCTAACAAAGGTTTGAATAAACTCGATAATGTATTCACCAAAGGGAAGATACAGGATGTAAACTAATTGTACAAAGCATTATAATTCCAGTACGTCATTATACACTGTATTAAGTAAAAGCCAATTAATTCCTTCATAGCTAGAATCTATAGGTGTAATAAAAGCTCGAATTCATCTTTCGCAAAATCATGTGACCACCCCGGAGTATAAATCCACAGTTTATTTTTATCTTTCTCTAGGCTGAATATTAAAAACGCAAACAGGATTTCAGTTGAAGGAGTACAGTCTCCTCTGCTTGAGATTGTATAACTAAAGCCCCAATAACCTACCAAAAAATCTTCAGTTTTGTAATTATATTGGTAAACGCTTTCAGGGTCAAGGAGGATCATAGGATATATGCACACTCCTGCCGAAAGGCAAGGGACAGTTGTAGATATGAATAAAGTATATATTTATTTAAAGAAATCAATAGTGTGTTGCTGAGCTTTGATCGTAATGATTGCTTCATTGCGTCCTGAAAGACTTTCTACTAATTACTAGTAGGAAGCCAACGGAATTGTGCTCCACTCCTTTAAACCATCGTGAACTTGGTTAATTACAAGCGCCATCTTCAACTTTCCGTGATTCTTCATTCCATATCATCCCAAAGCCGTTCAGTTGGCTTGAGATCAATATTCTGTGTTGGCCAGTGCAATCTTCCGATGTTATTCTCTTTAAACTACACATTCACAATCCTTACTTTGTGACAACGAGCATTATCGTGTTGAAGGTATAATTGTCGAAGTGTGAGGTATAAAAAATTGTCTGGAGCCTTCGGTTCTCTGGACCCGTCGTTGCAGAAGACAAATTCCCAATGATTCTCAGTCCAGGTTTGGTGTGCCAGTGGACAGTGTGCATTTCTTTTCGTTATAGTTCTAGTGGTCCTCAACTCCAGTGATAATCCGTGGCATACGGCTCTCGCGTCTCCTGAAAAAACTTGGTGGTTTGTCTGTGGCCGCTCGAATTTCAAAACTCAAATTCTCTAGAATCTAATCGCTATATTAAAGTAACCCGCCGTGTCAAGGCGTGTCAGTACTTTAAACTCACCTCTAGATTTCCATTTCTTTTATGTTTCCAACTGTAATACTTATTTTCTGAAATTTCCCCACATGAATCTTATGGTGTGCCCATCGTTAAACATACGCATTTGAAATGAATTTCTGGCTGATCACATTTACATGCAAACTATTTTATATTTTATTTATTCAGTTTAATAGCTGGTACATATCTTTGAACAGCAATAGCTAGCAGGGCAATGGAATGGTACAGTACATATGCAAACAGACATATACATATAAATTTTATGATAGATGCATATGCAGTATTGTACAAGTCAGTATGAGACCAATGCATAATATACAATTAGACATACCTACAAACTGTATGAAATGCTATATACATCATTTCAATTAATTTGCTGTATTCAGAGAGTGAGAATACCTCAGGAGACAAACATAATAAATGGAAGTGTTAAGAACTTTTCTCAGAAATGAGCGTTAATATAATAAAGATTCATATGTCCCGTGAGTTCTACTTGGTCAGAGTACTCTTTTTGACGTTCACGGTTATAATTCTTGAGTATTGGTATACATATATAGGTCTATTTTCATTGCATTAACCACTTGTTTTCTGGAAACATTCCTTTAATGCTAGCGAGGTTTGAAGAGATGAGGCTGAATGGTGGATGACACCTAATGGAGTTTCTGCTGGTTTCTTCAGACGCCTTAGTGATTTCCATCTCTTAGAGAGCATTCATCGTCCCAATGATTAGTTGTAGTGCATCATGTTGTTTATTGTCTTATGAGTCCAGAATTGTAGACCTAGAATTACAAGAAGTGTAGCTCTTAAGATAATGAGCGGAAAACCATAGATCCGGTTCATTCATCTCAAGATCCAATATTCTATGGAAAAGAACTTTCCTTTGCTTTATTGCTCTCAGATAAAGATGGACAAGGAAGAGGCATCTCTTAATATATTGGGAGATCAACTTACTATCTCTGATTCCGACGAGCTCCTGGCGGATATTCAGAGAGTGCTGCGTAGGTTCGTAGTCACACACAGTTTCCTGAAATCAGAAGGATGTGACATGACTTTTGACAGGGTAGAGCATATAAATTACCAGAATATATTAATAGAATAAATTAGTACAAAAATTATAGATATAATTAAAACATAAAGCAAACAGTCCGTAGCCACAGCAACAAAAGAAGAAAAGGAAGTGGGATAAATGGAAATAAAGAGCGTTGCAGAAGAAATTCTCTCTTAAAATAATTTAGAAAAAATGCTAATTAATCATAATACCAAGAAATATAAATTTACAAAAATGCTAATGTCTTTTTTATTACTTATTGAGTTAAACTTTATATATATATGTAAGCTGTATATAAGACGATTATTTCCAGAACAAGCTCCAATTACATATTTTCTCCGTGATAGTATAATGATTTTGTCTTCTTTGGAGGACTAGGTCCGAATCCACTCAGGGACTGATGAAAAAGAATTTCATTGGTCTGCGACAGGATTAGAACCTAGAGACAACCGAGACTTGTTGCTTTGTAATTATATATACTCTACTTATGTACAAAGTTTATGTGCATAAGTATGTACATAGCGTATTCGACGCTAATAACTGATCTGATGTTGCAAATACAGAATGTGTGTGTAATCCACAATGCAGAACCATAGGTCCTCTGGACCAGTCGTTGCAAAAGACCAATTCCCAGTGATTCACAGTCCTGGTTTGGCACACTGTCCACTGGCATGGTGCCTTGCACCATGCCAGTGGGCAGTGTGCATTTCTGTTTGCCTAAACATGGATAAATGCAGCCTTTTTTTGCGAATGCGCAGTTTATCACGTGATAATCACACTGTCTTGTAGCAGGAAAGTTTTCACTTAAACTTGCCCTTTTACACAAATATCTATTTCTAAAACTATTGTACAGGTGCAACTGTATTTATTTAAATACGTACAGTGTGGTTGACTTAGTTCTAAAAAAGACCTAGTGGCGAGTCAGTTCAAGATTCTGGTTAACTCGAAATGCGTCTCGTATTTCGAAAAACTGTTTTCCTAAGAATAGAAATCGTGTATATGCGAAAGCGCGTATCTTTAACTCGTGTAATTCGAGGAACACCTGCACGTAGACACACTGGGACTTGTAAGAATCAATATAATCTACGAGGAGAAGGTTATTGAGTTGCCATCTTACTTTCCATCAGTATAGGGAATATTTTGTAAAAGTAGAGCAATCGGTGGTGAATTATCACTGCACGTATTAAAAGTTAGCAACATCTAAACTCATAAAACTGTTTTTTAATGTCCGAATTCGAAAATATATAGCGAATTGAGAGACAGATGAATCACATTCTTCCTTCGCCTTTCTAATATGATTATAGTCTAACAATGGACATCGTAAAGGCAAGAGTACAAAAAACTGACTCGATTTAACTTGTGTTAATATAATTAGCAATCATTAATTATGTGCATTACGCTTCCAGTCGTAAGAATAATTAGGTCTAAGTGACTGTCTTAAGTGTAATGGTAGGATAAACGTCCGGTTTCTGACACCGCATGCGCTCACACATATGGACGGTCTTAATATATGCGGACTTACCAAGTACCCAAACACAAACGTTCCTTGTTTAAAGGACTTGCGAAATAAAGAAGATTTCTTTTAAAAACGAGTACAGAGAGGATAAAAATGTGCCATCAATGATCACAGAGCGTGTCACGAGTTCTACACCTCATAACGGATCCCCACCCATCCCACTCAATCTCGTCAGTTGTTTCTGTGCAACGACTAAAATTTCCGTCCCCGGGTTGCCCTTTTGTGGTGAGTTCGCCATGCGCGAGGCTTTGCTCATTGTCTTTTCCTGCCCTCTACTGAAGACTTACAAACTATATCCGGCCTGACGCCCGTCAAACGGATTTCCCATGATGCCACTCAACCGAGCGAAACGGATTTCATCTCTGTGGTGATGGTGTGTGTGTGAGTGAGTGAGTGAGTGTGTGCGTGCGTGTGTGTGTGTCGGTAGCGCCGCCACAGAATCAAAACGCCAAACTACTTTCGGCAGAGAAGCCTCACTCGTGTCCCAAGCGCTCTGCAACGATGGAATTACGGTGCGCGAGTACATGGAAATGCTACAAATCTTCCCTTTGACGGTGCTTTAACGTGCTTCGACGCTGACGGAATGAAGGTTGAATTCGGTGAAACTTTCGGCAAACAGGGTAAGTTTTTAACGGTTCCTAGAACATACCCTCTTAAAGGATTCCAGAAAGAGAGAGAGACGTGCATAGCAATTCTTCTTTTATGAAAAAAATATATATTTTTTTAATAATTATATTTTTATTATTTCCAAAATTTGTAGAGGTCGCTTTAAGGAAGTGTCAATATACGTCTGTTTCTGTTTCCATGACAACATCATAATTCCTAAACCTTTTATATATGGTTTTATAGATTGTGGAGTACCTGAGTTTGTAGTTAAGTTTCCTTAGAATATGTTTGATTAAAATTATTAATAATAATTAATAATTTAATTAATAATTAAAAGGTTACAAACATCACGTTCACAAAAGGCACTTTCCAATGAAGCCTAATACAGCTGATACATTCTGAATTTAATTTTTTTCCTTTTATTATCTGAATATTACGTCAGCAAACAAATATTTTTCGGACATGATATTTTTCATGTAGTGTAAACATGTGGCTAGGAAGGAACATACGGTGTTCATGATTTACACGACCTTTGCTAGTTGGGATAAAGATTTCATTATCCTCTATGCAAGATATGTTGAGATCGCATTTGGAGTATTGTATTTAGATTTGGAGACCGCACCTGAAAAAGATATAAAACTTCTAGAGAGGATTCAAAGATGGACGATGAGATTATTGATGCGCGCAAATAGATGCACATATGAAGAACGGCTTAGAAGGTGTGGACTGCAAATTTGACAGATCTGATCGAGGTATATAACGCGCTGAAGGAGTTAATTAATATGAGGTCTGCTTTCCCTCATAGATGAGATAAGAGCCAGGGAGAAAGAGTATAAAATATCAAGGGATTCACAGTTAATACTAATGTTTACCTACCCACGCTTATCAACATAAAATATATACCTGATGCAAGGATGAAAACCAGATTCGAATAACAGGATAATGAAGTTTTATAAATATGTGAGAGTGTATAGATATGTGAACTTCACCCAGTTCTATCTGATAAATCTGGCCTACTCCACTTTTCGTTCTGTGGCCGCTTCCAATCTCAAAATTGTTCTTTGGACTAATTAACTTCACTGAAATATAAAGGATATTTACTTTAAGAAACACAACAATTTTAAGCTCATTCTCTTCTTTTTTTAATCGCGCGATTTCCAACCTTTCTCCCTTCCGATAGTACCACTAATTTTCAGGTATCTACCTGAAAATTAAGATGAAGCAGAGACTACTTTTATTGGCAAACTTCAGTAATTACGTACTGTTAATGAATTATGACTTCCAAGGTGATTACACACTGAAATGGAACAACAAACCAGTTAAGATTGAAGTAAGTTAATGTCACTACTGTAGATATGCGGGTAATTATGGGAAATCGGTGAGATCATCCCTAATACCCTAAACTAGTGATTCTCGATTTTTTTTTTAGCTGTGTGCCAACTGTTTACAAGTAAAAATTCCTCATACCGCCTACTGTCGCTGCCAGCCAATTTGCCATACAACACCACGATAAAGTTGTAGTGCTTCACTGGTTTTCTCACACTCTTTGGCAACACCTCTTCCAAGTTTGTTTTATATTGCATTACGAAGATCAGCTACTTTTTTGTGGGGGGAATTAGGTAGCTGAACTTGGTGATGAATATAAAAACCGCATGCGCTTGATTTTAATCGTTGTATCAAATAAACCGCGTGGTTCATTTTAATCTCTGAGTTACAAATAAACCGCGTGTGTTTCATTTTAATATTTGGGTTACAAATAATAATAAGAACTTCATTATAATCGTTGCGTTTATAAATACATCACAATAGTTTCAATTCAATTTTTGTGTACAAAGAATTGTTCTGTTTCGAATATTAGCTGATCAATTTTGCGTACCATTCATAAAATGACTTTAACACATTTTGAGAAATGATTTTCTAAAGCTTACAGATTGAGAATAGGTCATTCTTTGATATAAAGAAACTAAAAGAGATATAATAGACAACGGTTTCTGGGCCTTTGATTTCTGCATTCTTTTTTTTTTTTTTTTTTTTTAAGAGAGTGAGAGAAAGAAAGACAAATCTACATCAGAATCGTAACTGCTTCTTTTCACCAGTAACAGTTTCCTTTGTGAATTTATTTTTCGTTTTGATACGGGTCATTCCAATAAAACTTTTTGAATAAACAGTTTGGAGACGCATCTGGTTAAAAGAAAACACCTACGATGTAGAGACATCAGGCCTGTGAAGGCCTGTGATCTCCGGACTCAGCCCATCATTGCAGCTGAGTCCGGAGATCTCAGAGCTATATGAAATTCGCGTTTTTGTGGAGCAATACCATACCAAACGTTGAGCTTTTCGATCTCTAGGCTCAGCTGCAGAGATGGGCTGATCCTTACGTACCTAATGTCTCAACATTGTAGGTGCTTGCTTTTAACCAGATACATCTCTAAACTGTTTATAATATCCACTACAATTTCTAAGATCAAACTGAGATATATGGTCTCTTACTGCTAGTGAAAGGTGACATATCTCAATATGATCTTAGAAAATGTAGTGGATATTGTATACCTCCATGCATTTTAGTTAGATTGCTTCAACTTCGAGAGATTCCTGAGCCATTAATTAGAGATTCATTTCCCCCATCCCTGATTTCATTGTATCCAGCAGTTGGTGGTAGTTTTTGGTGTGCCATCTCACGATTATATTCGCTGTCCACAAGGAAAACTTAAACTAGTTCAACGTACGTGCACAAAAGATGAACATGAAAATTTGCACAATAACATTCGATTTCATTTTATTATCGGGGAAATATTTCATTTTACCAATTTAAACAAATATTTTATTTCATAAAAATATAAATTCAATAAATATTGTTATTTATTTAATAAATATTTAAGTCATTCTCATCTAGTGCATAAAATTTCATCCAGTAATAAAGTTAAGTTAAATTCAAATACTTATTAAAGTATCTGAATTTAGTTTAACTTTATTTATTATGTATTTTTATAACTGCAAATGTATATGTGTTTATTATTAATTATTTTAATTATATTTGATTATAGTTTTGCAGAATTTTTTTTTTTATTTCGTCCATATCTTTCTTGTACTTTTTGGTATTCTGTATTTATTAATTTTTATACTTTTAACTTAGTAATGTCAACGGGATCCACCCGTTAAATCTAATTAAAATAAAATTAAATAAATAAATAAGATATTTATTGAATTTATCAATGAATTGGCTTTAGTACATTGTAATTTCTAGCCCGAATCGTAATTACGATTCTGAGTCCAAAGCACTTTACCCAGCTTCCACTTAAATCCGCCGCTATCATTTGCTCATTTTTCTCTCCCTCCTTAACCTCTGTCGCTCTTTCAAGGTCAATTTTCTTTAGCAGGTATCCTTATCTCATTGATTAATGTCCAATCGTACACAAACAAGGAAAAAATATCGCAAGCTCTAACATCCCCCAACATTAAATCCATTGTGATCATTCATTAACTAAGATAAGAAAAGTTGGTCAAGGCTTCGAGAATGGCTAGATATCAGAAATCCACGATCTGCTTAGAATAAAAATAATCGATACATTTCAAATTTTAGAGATCTTATTTCAAAATTCGTCGCTAAATATCGTTAAAAATTGTTGAATTGTTAAAAAATTGTCGCTAAATATCGTTATATTGAAATATAAAATTACAAGGCATAAGTTTTACGATAGTCTACCGCTAGCTGACTGAGTATTGCACTGAATTTTGGCTGTGGTCTTTAGATTTTAGACTTTACAATTGACAAGAATTGTAAGGTCTCTGTAGCCAAGTGGTTAGTAGCGGGAGTGCAGTAGCACACGCTCTTTGAGTAGACCGGGGTTCAAGCCCTTGACTGTTAAATACGATCCATCTGCCAACCCGCACTGGGCCAGCGTGGCAGATTATGGTCCATTTCCCTCCTCAACGATGGAAGCCTCCTCAACGTGAGTCGTTGAGGAGGCTTCCATCCTGCAGTGGATTGATAATGATAATGCAGTTACCTTAGAGTAGTGCACGTGACCGCTGACAGCATAGGGATTCAAGATTGAATCAATACGCCGCCACAAAGCATGTACAACTTATTATTGTGTCCCTGTCATATCTGCTACCTTCAGCAATTACAATGATGTTGTTCACTCTTCTGGCTATACAGACTAAAAATTACATTTATTTATTATTAAAAGTTAATATAAACGCTTCGATGACATTCCTCCACTTTGTTTTTTTTTTCTGAAGGATGCCATGAAACTTCAAGTTTTGATCGTTTATTAACAAACTCCCAACAGTCTACGAAAAACTTTTCTTTTCATTTTATTTCGATAATATAAAAATTAATTAAACTTAATGTTTAATTAATAAATTGAAACAATACTTGAAATTCTATATTTTCTACAAAATTTTTATTTTCGCCAGTTCATTTACAAAGGCTATTATTTTTAAATTTTCATTTATTTCAAATAATCAATCTAAGTTAAGATGTAAAGAGTAGAAGAACAAGGAAATAAAGTTTCCTGAAATATTTTATTTTTTCCCTCAAATGTGAAAATTTTATCTGTTTAAAGGGCAGACCCACGCATACCCTCAACAGTTACTTCCCCATTTATCCCTATCCTGCTTTCCTCTTTATCTCTCCGTATTCACCATCCCCCCCCCTCAATCCATCTATCAACTTTTTTTTTCAATCTCCCCCTGAGCCTCTTCTCCTCAACTTTTCCCTCCATCACAACCTTCATCAACCCTCCACCTCGCAACACATGTTCAATCCTGTTTATCTTCCGCCTTTTGATTATTTCAGCCAAACATCTCTGCTCACTCTCAAAACCTTATTTCTCATTTTATCAACCCACCCTTTATTTTTTTTGCATCCTCCTCCATACCACATCTCAGAATTTTCCAATCTTCTAACATCATTCATTCACAATGTCCACGTCTTGACTCCATACCAGACATCGTATCAATATTTTCCTCAAACCAAATTCTAATTTCCCAAGTAATATTCTTCTTCTTCGCTTCTCAAAACGCCCTTTTACCTATATTACTGTTCTTATTCTTATTTCTCTGCTGCTCTTTGCTTATTCCACCATCAGGCTTCCCAAATACTGACTCAATTCCCTCATCCTCATTTCCTTTATGAAAATCCTCTTTAATCATTTCTTCTACATCATCTTCATGACGTCTCTACTATTAGAATTCATAGCATCCTTGAGGCCTTTCTGACTATTTGGCTTGTGTTTCCAGCTGTAGTTGCGTAGTTGACAAATCTCTCTCCAAGATCTGTAACTTTATTTGTTCGAAGTATCCAATTTCAACTAAGTTTGCAAATATAGTGTAAAACCCCTCTTTTGTGATAGTCCGTAAAGGTATTTATAGCACAATCATTTACCTTTACTGTTAATCTAAGCTTATAAATCGAGTGGTGGATTTTATCCATTACTTTTCCAAACTGACGCTATACTGTTTATTATCTTGTACAAATTTAGATCATCTGAGTAGAACAGTAATTGTAGATCACTGTAAATCAATTTAGCAATATTATTTATAAAAAGTGATGAGCCGAATACTGAGCCTCGATGGGCACCACTCCTGATGGTAAATGGGAAGAAAAATATCCAGAGCTAAACATTATAATAGTTCCCTCCATTAAAAAGTTAGTTAACCATTCTAGTACAAGTCAACAGATTTTGCTTAGTCATTGACCGTTGAGTCATTGAATCATCGAGAGTCATTGAGCTCATTAAGCTACACTCAGTGCAAAGTGAGAACAGAATCAAAAGCTTTGACTTGATCAATATAAATTACAATTAATATAAACGTTGTATAATAAAAGAGACCTCAATGCAAAAGAGCTATTCTACCGCAGAATTTAAACACTTAAAGACACACAAAAACAACAATAACTTTGAATTAATCATAAAATATGTTATTACTCAATAATAATCCAATGACGCTAGACAATTTGGCCAAAGGCAAATGCTCGCTATAGCTTCAAAGATGCCTCAGTTTTGTTTATATTTTATAACATTATTTTCAGTAAATAAAAAAATAAATCCCCCCCCCCCCCCACAAAAAAAAACACAGGCACATACACCCAGAGCTTATAATCTTTCTCAGGACGATATATCAACACTCATATGAATTATCTGCCTATTACAAGTCTATTAGCAAAATTCTCCCACAGCAAATGCGTTGTAATTAACATTTAAGTTAATAGTTTCCACATTAACGACTCCTGGTGGGAAAAACAAGAATGAAATTCAGTCTGTTGTAACGGCGACTCTGTCTCTTACTGCCCCGAAGACCGATTTTTAACCCCCACCCCATTATATAAACAGCAGACAAAGGGAAGGGAAAGCGAAAATCAAGGGGAAGAATTTTGAAAAGGGGGAGAACAGGGGAAGGGAGAGTTACTCTCCAACGCCCGTGATGTCCAGTAATTTTAACTAAAATTACTCGCTTCCGGGAACAGAAACATTACATTCAATTACTGTCAATGACAATAATAGTAGGATGGGCTCCTTCAGACAAGGATGCATGATAGCAGCTACCATCCCGCCCTCTGTCGACAAATGTCTTTTAGAGCGAGAAAAGCTAACAAAAAGAAAAAAGACATTTACCGAAGGTTTTAACTGCTACAGAAATAATTTATGTCTGAACTTCCGAAGCCTCAGCAGGGAAGGAGAAAGAGAGTGGTCGCTCCCTTTGTTCTTATTAAAACGCAGTAATGATGTTGTCGCTATGTACTAACAAGGCCGGTGTCGGGAAGATGAATATTAATTACATCTGCAATTAAGTGACGCATGCGTCTATTACTTTAACTAGCCGGGATAGTGAAACCTGTAATTTGCAGGTATCGTTCATAAACAGTGTCGCTGCTCTTTCTGTATCCGTTAGCAAGTAAAAATATATAATTAATTACGTATTATGAACTCGATTTTTTATGCATTGACTTTTTTTTTATCACTATCATTAATCTTTATTGCTTATTAAAATTATAGAGTTACCAGAGAGGGTCTGCTTTAATATGTTCTCTTCTGTTCTGTTTGCAGATAAGTTTCACTAAAGGACTTCTGCCTTCTTTGATTAAGATATGGATCAAAAAGGTAAAAACACTTCGGTTTCTTCCATTTCTTTTCAGTCGACTATGCGCTGCCTTACCATTAATAACTGGACACCCTTCCGTTGATAATTTGTCAACGGAAGGGTATCCACTATCAACGGAATGATAATAGGATGTTACATTGGCAATTGATCTGTATGCGACATTTCGACAGCCCCGAAGATCCCTAGATCGACGACTGTTGATGTGATCTTCATCAACAATTGCTGAAATTGTCCCGAAACAATCTGGAAAACCTCCGAAGCTTAGGGAACGTGACAGGAGAACCCTGCAAAGAATCGTCCGCTCGGAATCCAAGTTGACGTTGACACAGCAAGAACAGGCCCTAAGTGAGACAATTGGAGCATGTGTCAGTACAGTGCACAGGGCGCTGGATGATATGGGTTGCCATGGTCATGCAGCTGTACAAAAGCCACTAATAACCTCGACTAATGCCAGACGTCGTTTAGTTTGGTGTAAGGTTCGCGGTTCTTGGACCGTAGACCAATAGAAAGCTGTGGCTTACCCATCTGACAGTCATACCTTAGTGTGGAGTATGCCGAGAGAAAGATACCTGCGGATTGTGTTGTCCAGAAAATGAAGCTTAGCAGAAGAAGAGTGATGGTCTGGAGCTATTTTTCCTGGATTGACCTAGAACCATTGGCTGTTTTGGACAAAAAAAAAATGAATCATAAAGTCTAGGTAGACGTCCTGGACAATAAAGTATTACCTAAACTGTGGCAGCACGTCAGGGCAGGCATAACCTGTATCAGGAGCACAACTCCTCTGCGTGTCATGCTGCACGCGTTGTGGGGAATGGTTTGAGGACTGAGCGTCGAAAAGTTGGCTTGACAAGCCCAGAGCCCAAGATCGCAGCTTTGAAGAGCGATTGGTGGAAAATATCAAAGGATATTTTTAAAAAATTGGTGGAGAGTATTCCACTGCACTAAAGGCTGTTATAAAAGCTACAGGTTTCAGCACGCATTATTAGTTTTCCTGTATTTACAGGAAAAGGTTATTTTTTTAAAAAAAGGTTATTTGTAGATATGCAGATATTCGGATATTAATGGTAGGTCAGTATATGGAATCATTTGCTAGCACCCAAACGAGATAGGGGTAATATCTTGGTACAGACAATGATGTGGTATAAGAATCAGCAATAGCATGTAAAATAGGTACATGAGGATATAAAAAAAAAAAAAAGATAAAATAAAACAAAATTTTTAAAAAATGTTGAAACTACAATCAGGTCTGCTAAAGTCAAAAATTTAAAATGAATGAGTCTGCAATTATTTTCCTACATACATTGTCACGAAGTCAGACAGAATCAAATTAAGAATACATCTACTAATTTTCAAAATTTAGACTGCAGAGACGATGTGGTTGTGGTAGTGTTGGGTAGAATTCGCCTTAAGGAGTTATGAGTTGTCGAAGAAGTCATTCTGGTTGCTGATCAAGGACACAGATAGCTCTGTATTTTCAACAAACTGTAATAGGCATGATTTCACGTTGGTATTTGATGTGGATATGACACAAAATAATAAGAGAAAATATTCATCAGATGAATAATTTCTCATATTGGTGAGAAAATATTTATCTGACTGAAAGGCGAATTTTGAAATGAAAGATCACATAAGTGAGACCTACAAGAAGCCAGGAAGAACAGATTGCAAAGTATTTTCGAATGGCGTTCGGATAAAAGCGCAAAGTCATATTTCATGAATCAAAGACCGCGAGAATGGTAAAGTGAAGTTTTGCGCAACGGTCTGAAAAGAAAAGTTTCATAAGCTGGTTATGGAATTAACGAAATTATCTGTAAGTAGAAAAAAAGAATATAAACTAGCTGCAAAATTCGTAAAATAAATATTTAGCACTAATAAATGACGTGGTTGAGTGGTCAGTTGGGAGTGCAGTAGTATACATGTTTGAGTTGATCATGATTCGACTTAACGAGACCGCCAAATACGGTTAATGATAATATTCTTGTCAAATAATCCTTTATAAACTCGTCTGATATATAATATCATTGTGAAAAAGGCCCATAAATATTCTTCCCCTTATCAACGGGACTCAAAATCAGGTTTTTTTTTTATTGTTTGTCGTTGTTGTTAAGGGCCAAAGCAACTATATATGCAGCACATACATAGTAGACCTTTTCCTTCACAATTTCAAACAGACTCTGCAATCTGGAATCGCTCCATCAATTTTGAGATCATATCACGTCAAGCCTGTTTCAAAGATTAAGAAGCCAAAATCTCCTAAAGTCCTGCGACCAATCTTCATCAGCTGTTCTCTACTCAAAATATTTGAAAAAGTGATTCAGCCAGCAATGCTTTAAACACATACCGTTATACACAAAAGATCAACAACTACTAATCTTCTAGACATCCTCTACAGAATATCCTCTTCAGGTCCTCAACAGCAAATCCCAGATTGATATTATCTTCCAGGACATTAAATCGGCATATGACGGAATATACCTTAACAGCTCTTTTTACTATACTGAAACACTACTTTAGCTTATCAGATACTATGCTACAAATCTTGAAGTCAATTTTACTTTCAAGACATCTGTTAGTTTTTGACAACTTCTAGGTAACCTTCGAAGTCACAAGAGGCATCTCGCAGGGGAGTGTGATTTCAGCTATCCTTTTTGCAGAAGTTTTGGAGCCTTTTTTAGCATATAATTCAAATTTGTTACCTATGCCGACGACCTGAAGTTCTACGTGAATTCAAATAATCCTCATCAGGATCATAATATAAATCTCCATGCTTCTAGGCAGATACTGAGACTATAAAGATATCTTCAAACAATTAGGATGCATCTCAACCCTTCAAAGTCAGCTGAATTGCTGATAACCAAAAAAAAGAGTTAGAAACGATATCCACATCTTGTAGGTAGTGAACGGGTGCAAAGGTGGACGTTCCACACGGAACAAGGCAAACACGGAGATGGGAGAAATCCCAGGTGCCGTCTGACACGAACATAACTTAACCTTTAGATAGACCTAGGCCTCATCTGGGATGAAGGTCTCACTTTTCAACCTCACTTTGGCAAGATGAGAAAGAAGACGACCGTAGCACTATGAGCCGTACAACAGGAGCTCGTGAGTGTGTGTGTAATCCAGAGCTGCTTTGTCAGTACATCCTGAAGTGTATTACACCTATACCGCTCTACGCTTCTGAAATTTGGTCCTATGCTCTTGCCTCCTACCTAAAAAAATACATCGGTTTGCAATATTGGTTGCTAAGATGGATGAAAATGGTGGTGGGCAACCATCTTACTATTTCCAGATCGATCCTCCATGTAAATCTGGGCACCACTCCCTGGAAACATTTTGGACAAAATCTGAACTATAGCGAGGAATGTAATACCCAACTGACTTTATTGTTGCCCCTTCTGCCAAAAATCGGCATAGATAATACCCATATAGTACCAAAAACTATCGTTTTGTTGGATGCTTGGAGTTGGAATTGTTTTGGACATGGAGATATTATACGGCGATATTCCACAGACTGTTCCTTATTTTCCGAATCATAGTGTGGCAAATCAAGATTCATCCCCACTCACAATAACGTTTAAAAATACATCATCTTTGAATTTCAGAGGACAGAATCGGTAACAGAGTTCCTTTCGTTGTCCTTTCATTTCTTCGCAAAGGCTCCTGGATTATTATCTGGCGCACATATTTCTGTACCCTAACTTGGACAGAATGCGTTGAATATGTTCTTTAGAAATCCCCAAAGTTATAGTTTGATTAAAGACAGTTTGATCCGACGATCACCAAGAACAAATTCATCTGATTTTTGTTTATAACTCTTCATAAGTGGACGTTACTCCTTCGACTCTGATCATTTACAACTAGTTTACCAACTTCACTACCCAAGGGTCATAAAATTCACTGACAGTCAGTGCTGACATCAACAATTTCATCCTTATACACAACTTGTAATCGTCTATGAATTCCGATTTGTCTAACATTTTCAGCAGTCAAAAAATCAATATTTCGTCATTGTTTGAGTTCAAATATGCTACCATTTAAAACATTCTAACTTGTAAACGAACAACCAAACAAAAAACTTACTATAGATGAACTAACTAGAAGCTATTAACTACTGGAAAACGCATTACTTTCAATTTTTTTCGCCCCATTGGATGAATGCTTTGACAATATCCAAACAGACTGGTATAAAAGGATGCAGAAATTCTGTGAATTCATAGTCAGTTATTATTCTTTTTATTTTAATACCATTCGCCCTCGGGAGCAGCCGAGTTGGTATAATTTCCGTCCTTCCCCCACACCGGGTGAAAAAAAAATCTTAGTTGGAATCCTGTCGATAACGTGAGGAATTTTAATGGGCCTTTTTCACAACGTAGCTGAATTAGTTGGTCTCAGGCGAGGGTAACATGGTTTTTTCTACCGAAAAGTCGAGTTTTTCTTCCAGTACACAGGAAAAATCGACCACAGAACGCAGGCAATTTGAAGACAATGTATATGGCGCAATATGGCCTAAGTAGCTGATGCACCTAAAACCCTGCAACAAGGACCACAAAAATCTCCAAGTAGGGAAAAACTTTTAGCATTTGCATTTATAACGAAGCTATTTACATTGAGTGATCACTGAATTATAACCACCTCATCCGTAATGGACTATGCCACATAGTTTGCAGCATAAAAAGCCAAATAGCTTCCTCCGCTAGAGCAGTGGTAATTTGCATATGATCGTGTAAGTTAAAATGATAAAATAGCAGTTATGGGACGTAGAAAGATATCACAGAGTTTCAGAGGGGCATGTTTCTGGAAGCCCGCGTCGGTTGTCGGTTGCTCACGGACCACTGTAGTTAAGGTGTACAAAGAATGGTGTCAAACGGGTAAACCACTAACAGAACTGTAAAGGATTGCTCAAGGTGGATGTACGTATTGAGCGAAGGGTGTAGTGCTTTGCATGGGCTGAACTGCAGGTTACTGTGCGACAGTTCACATCACAATACAATATAGGAATGCAAGAACAATATCCCAAATGACAATGCGTCGCACATTCAGATGTAGGGGGTTCCTCAGCAGACGACCCAAAAGACATACGCTCCTCACCGCTGATCATCGTCTACGACGAATGTTCTAAGGCTCTAAGCGAGTGTGCTGGTCAGACGAGTCCAAATACCTAGTGCAACACTTCGACCAGCGCCTTCGTGTGTGGTTCAAGTAACACGAGTCCATGGACCCATTATACGTGGTGCCCACTATTCAGGTGGCGGTGGTTGCTTAATATGGAGAATATTTTGCCGGCAAAACTAGGACCCCTAGTGCGCATGGACAAACATATCACTGGTGGGGTCTACCGGCAGCTCCTAGGAGACCATGTGCACCCTGCCATTTTTTTCCGGACAGAAACGGGATCTTCCATAATGCGCCGTGTCATCAGGCCCGCACTGTGTATGAGTGGTTCGACGAACATAGTGAAGATATCATCCACCTTGATTGGCCTTCAAATTCGCCTGACCTCAATCTAGTAGAACACTTCAAAGAACTATTAAATTGTTGCAACAGAATCCATGTCAGTATAACTTTACTCCCAAATCATTACAAGATTCTGTTGCGTTCCACTTGTTATTCATACTTCCTTTTTAAAGAAATATAGTTTCTCTTTCCCTCTTAGCATTTTGGTCAACTGCCGTCCTTCATCGTGGTTGTTACCCAACCGCATTTAAGAAGATTCATTCGCGTATAATTCTAGTATTAAAAAAATAAAAAAAAAAACAAAAAGAAAACCCAAAAATAAGACTGATCACACTAGTTACTCCCACAACTATATTCAACGCAATAACGTGTTTATAGTAACGTTTATTGTTATAGTTAGGGAAGTTATCAATAAAGATGATATTATATCATCTTTATTGTCCATCTCAAAGTGGCCGAAGAAGACAAAACGTAACAAAGCACGCCTTGAGTTTTGAACTTTATAGAGAAAAATTAAAAAGATCATCTCGCAAAGATATAAAATAACAACGGAGGTTTGCTGAATGCAAGAGTCCATTCCTTTTACTTAAATGTCAACATTTCTCTGATCCATCAAAAAGTTTGAAATGCTTGAACTAATATGGAACATAACGTTATTTATTTATTGGTACCCTCTCGGCTATCACAAAGATGAATCCCAACAAGGAATGTATACAATAACATAACATTTAAATGTACATTTATTGGATTATGGACAGATTAGACAAAGGTCTTCATAAAGTTCACTAAATTTAGATAAAATCCTAAAATCACTAAAATACTTTAATGAATTCTACAGATGATACAGATATCAGTGGTTTACATTCTTTTGTTACTCACATCACACTTGAAGTTAAAAAATGTATATTCATGGCATGGCTAAACAGTGATTGTCGTTGAACTCAATGAAGTTGTTCCTAATCTTGTGGCAACCAGTACCGGGGCTCACCAGCTGGGAACCACGGGTGTAGATAAATATTTAGACAGAGATCTTAACAACCATGTATTGGTCCTTGTTGGGTCAAAGAACCGATGAATTTTGACCACTCCATAAGTGACTTTGTCAGTGACTGCCAACAACAAACACCTAAGACAAAACCAAGTACAGAACCAAATTTATTCTTATCAGTTTTAAAATATCACGCACTATTCCATGTTAAACTGAATATTGATTATAAGATTAGGAATCAGAGTATCAATGCTGCTTTAAGTTTATGAGTTCCATAGAGAGATAAAATTGGCCCACGCTAAAAACAAATCACTGCCGCTGCATCTATGCTTCGTATCCCTTTTTTTGGACCAGGGCCCACTGCAGCGACATAGCTACGCCTCTGACCTCCATTACTTCAGTTAAAAGTAATGTTAATTCCATGATAAAATATGAAATCTCAGTAGTAATGGCACGATGATTGCTATGCTTGGGTTCTGTTTGTTGTCGAGAAAGTCAATGACAAGAAAAGTTGTTAAATTGGTGCCAGAAGCCGCAATTTCTCAGTATAAATAGTGTCGCAATCATATACGACTTTAATGAGGTTGCTGGAGGCTACTGAATGTCTTCTCTTTTTTTTTTCCTCATTTTGTGGCATCCGAACACGCCTTTCCTAACAGGAACTTTTTTCTATCTTCTTTCCACGTCTTCATTCTGGGATTTTTAACCAAGAAAGAAACTATTCTCCGTCTTTCTTTCTTTCTTTCTTTCTTTCTTTCCCCTGAAAGCCACGCCGTTTGCTCTGATCTTCAGAAAACCGAAACGGTCAAGGCTGCTACATTAGCACGCGCCAGTGACTTGCGGTTGTTGCTTAGGGATTTTTTTTTTTTTTTGTTATTTCTTTTTTTTTTTTCTTTTTTTGTTTTGCAGGTGAATGTTTGTGATTCCTGAGAGTTGCACCGCAGGACTTCCGGCGTGTGTGATGTGGCGCGTTCCGCAAGCTAATGTGGGATAGTTTCAGATACAAGGTATAAGAAAACAGACGGGGGGAATACATGGGTGTAATTGGAATATGTCATGTCCATCTCAGGAAATGCTACTTTTTATGATGAAATACAACGTTGCCATTCCTCCTACTGTTAGGTTTTCTGCTCGTGCGCAGAATGTGCGTGATATAAATGTTTTTAACACGATTAACGTGGAGTGTGGTTCCCACGAAGTCTTACTTTGAGCCGATTGTGAAGGTGAAGAATATTTAGGAAATATTTTTGAATTTATATCGACATAATGTTGTAGACTTCCTTGAATGCTCTTTGGACCTTGTTTCTTTCTCGTTATTGTGAAATGCTACGAATGCGTTGGTGCTTTAGAGGTGATCAGATCTATATTTCGAGAACTGTGTAAGCTGAACCTCAGTACATCTGATTCTCTGAAGTTGCCAACCTTCTAATAGATAGTGAGCCCGATTAACGAACAGATTGCTTACTGACATCTAGTTCAGAAGGCTTTTTTCGAAGTAGGATATAATTGGTTAATAGAATGAGCAGGTAGAAAAATTTAAGGTGATCGGCAAAAACAAATCAATAACAAAAGTGCAACAGCTAATAAAATAAGAAGTCAATGAAATTTCATATGGAAGTTATTACTGTTTTAGCAGGCAATGTGAGAGCCTATGGATAAATCACGCTATTTCTGAGACTCAGCTTAGCTCGTGCATAGCTGAAAATAAGTATCCAGAAAAGGAGAGCATCTTAATAGGCCTGACGTAGCCGGATGACCAAAGCGGGGTGCAGTAGTACAAGCGTTTGAATTGGACGGATTTATTGCCCAAGTGACTGATAAATACAGTTATTGATTGTATGCTCGCAAAATCATTAGTCGTAGTCTGCTGACCTATGTCGTTGTGCGGGAATATAAACAGAATATGTTTAATGGTAAGTACGACTCCCTCAAGTTCTGCTAGCATTAAATTTCAGTCCTCCAGGAAAGCCGTTTGCAATTCATTTAAAGTTCCAGGAGTTAATTAATCTAAATTTGCATTTTTAGAACATCCTTTATATATTCAATGTGATTCAGGTCTGACTGCCACGGGGACCATTCCATCCAAGAAATACCTTCACTGTAAAGTAAATTATTAACCAGAAAGAGAGAAAAAAGAGGAGAAGAGAGGGAGACAGACAGAAATAATTAATGTTCAACAATGTATGGTAATGCTTTATCTAATAGATGTGGCTAGAAAGTTCCAGGGATGACTTTATAAGTAAATTAAAAGTGAAGGTTCAAATTATTTGCTTTTATCTTCTTCGAAGCAGTTCCATTGGGCAGCTCTATACGAAGCCATCCTCTTCTGCCATGAGTGGGATCATTTCTGGAACTATTTAATTGTTGTCGACTTTAGCGCCCTCGACGTACGCTGCTGGACTTCCTCTAAAGACTAAAATGTGTTCCTCTCAGCGAAGTTTTCACTGAGAATAGAAATTGGTTCCTTCAGATGTTCCATCTGAAGGAATGGAACATCTGAAGGAATTCCTTCAGATGTTCCATCTGAAGGAACCAATTTTCCAGCGGAAATTACCTTAACCATGCGCCGGCTGATACTACTCTATCGGTGAAGAAATTTCTGATTTAAAAAACAGATCCTTCAGATGGAAGGATCTGTTTTTTCCTCCATACTTCCTCCCCCTTTCCAATCTGGCCCCATCTGATTTATTTCTATTTATAAATATCAAAATTTGGCTGAAAGGTCTTTGAAGAAATTCCAGGAGTAGACCTAAGGGACGCTAAACTTGACATCAGTAAACGAGTTTCAGAAATTCTTCCAATTGTACCAGAAGAGAATTTCGGAAACTACTATAGCGGGCAATTAGTGGAGATTTTCTTCGGACTGTGGATATTTCCAGAATGGAGTACTCATCAAGGTCCTCAGACTGGAATCCTCTTGAGTATATATGGGATGCTCCGGGGAAACAAAAATTTCGAGTGTGAGTCGTCTCCCAGAACCTTACACGATATCTTTTCTGAAAGAACACGCTTCAATAACAAGAACATACCTGAAAACTCTCGTTAACTGTATGAAATTATTGTGAATGTTGCCTGCTCATCAGCAAAAATCTTATCACCCCTGTTGTGATCTACAACAGGGGTGATACTCTGCAGGATACTTATTTTCGGATGCGCATAAGCTAATTTTTATATTTTCTAAATGGCATGCACAATCACAGACACATTATTGTTATGTCAAACGTAATAACAGATTCCATATCAATTTCAGTGACCCCTACCAATTAGTTTGCAAACTATTGCTTTTTTTTTTTTCATCTGTAACTTAACGTGAGTAGTCGAGACCCGCTAATTGTTTTTTTTTATTTTAGCTGGTCTCGACTACTCAAGTTGCCTGTCCAACTGTCTAATAAAGTTTCGAGATTTTGGACTCCATATTTTTTTACACTATGCCGTAACTTAACTTTTGAACACTAGTGCATACTACGATATAAACAGCACATAAATAAATAAACATATTTTTCTGTTTCTGGTACTTCCACCTAAGGTCAGAGGTTGATTTTTCCTTCCAAAATTTGGTACACTTCATGGATGCTGACGAGTTGAATCCAAATCCGAGGTCAACTATCGAATACCACTTACAGATCTAAAGGCGAATGCAGTCGCGCTTATTGAACTTTAATAAAATTTGAACGAGTATTACAATAAAAACTGAATAAAAAACTTATTTTTTTCCCGTTTGCTTTCCTTCTGTAATGTTCACGAGTCTCTCTGATTTTAGCGGGTCTCGACTACTCAAGTCCAGCAATCAACAGGTTATCTAGAAAAAAAATCTAAATGGGAATGAAGGCAGTTTATTTTTAGAGACATATTTGCAATCAAAATTTTGGCAGACTTGTAATAAATTCTCAATAAATATTTTATAGTTGTCTGCTCTGTTGCTTAAAAATATTCTCAACTTTCTTGAAGGATTTCGAAGCTCCTATTTCCAAACGGTTTAACCCTCTTTAAATGTTTATCTGAAGTATGGACCGACGAATACACCTTCTTTGATTTTGGCATTAGTAACGCTGGAAAATTTAGTTTTAAATAATGAAAGTCATCTCCATTCTTGTCCATATCCTTTATGAAATTCGCTCATTGCTTGTCCTGATCATCTAATTGCAACCAAAACAAATTTCACATGTTTTTTTTTAATAGGGGCGTTAGAGACTATCTGTAATATTTAAATGTGCAATCACCGCACATATAACAAAAGCTATTTAGTGAATCGGCGCACTTACATGACAATTTTAGAAGCACGTTTAATTTCAATTCACACCAAAAACTATGAAAAGAGCACGAGTTGTTGTTGTTGTAGTAGGGTTGTATGAGCATCAACGACTAAGACCATGTATACTGTTTGTAAATTGCGTGTGTTCTGTGGTTGATTTTCTTGTGGTTGAGTTTCCGGGAGAAAAAACCATGCTACTTTCTCCTGAGACCGACTAATTCAGCCACGTTGTGAAAAAGGCCCATAAAAATTCCTCCCGTCATTTATCGGACTCAATTCTTTTCCACCCAGTGTGGGGAGGACGGCGTTCTACCAATTGTGCTACCCACGAGGACCGAAGTATGAGTTCATTAACATATCAGCATCAACTCACACACTTATAATTCCGAGTGATTGATGGAGGTTTTCTTTAGATAGCCGTTTAACATGAAAGGATAGGTGTGAGCAGAGTAGTCTAGAAACTCCAGGAAAATGAGTACTGCAACAAATCTGGAAAAATTTCTGACTCCAGAAATTTCCAGTCAACTGTCCAACTAATATGAACAGATATACTAAAATCGAAGTATACGTGGAAACTAAAATATGAAATATCTGGAAAAGGTACTGGAAAAAAGACGGTTGAACATTCAAAACCAGATTTAAAAAATACTCTAAAAATGCCCCATTTTTCTATTAAATTTTTTTTTTATTTCTTTTGGAAAATAAAAAGGAAATGGTGAAATATTAAATGATTTTTGAAGACTGAATATAACAGATTGATTTATTAATTGAAATTCCAGTTGTTCCACCCGACAAAACACAAATCCTACTTTGATGATATATTGCACGTGCAGACAATACAAGAAATTCGGTATTTGTTCTCGCATTGCACAGAACCAGAGCATGCTTAATTTCTTTTGTAGGAAACATCCGTACAACAAATATGATCCATTATTTCGCTTTCACATTCTCTTAATATCAAAACGAGATCTCTCGCTAGACTGACCTAGATATTGCCAGTTCTAAGAATTCGTTTAAGACAGTTAGACTCGTTACCTATCTAGCAAGGTTTCAATACTAAAAATAAAATAAAAAATCTTGGTAACTCAGTTTCGGACTTTTCGGCTGGAATAGAATAAAAGTCAATTTAAAAATATATCGACGATTACACACGAATCCTTATTTTACCAATACAGGGAGTTATAATCACTTAAGAAATTTCGAAAGTCGAAATATGGTAAATCTTAAGGACTAAGGATGCCTCCATAAAACGAATTCATAATGGCATCTACTGGAAGTTAGATGTATTGGCACCAAGGAAATTAATGTCGATATATAATGTCTGTAAAATGAGTATATTTTGGTCGGTTTGAATGTTTTTATGTATGAAAAACCAGTGGGAGCATACACAAGTCAGAGGCCGACTAACTTGGTCAAGGTGTGAATTAAAAAGGTCCATAAAAACTCTTCTATTTCTCAAACCCAGACCTTTTCCATACGATTTGGTAGGAGAGCGGTCACGAACACTGAACTAGACAAAACACAATATGACGAATATAAGAAGTCAGTATTTATTCTCTCCGAAGAACTTAGCCCAAATAAATGGAAGTTGCAATTTGTCAATGCCCAAGGACGATTTTCTTCATTTGTTGAAACATATCACGAAATAATCTCCAATGATCTCCCTGGTTAATCCGATGTTCCTGTGTGACTCCCCACTTATTAACATAATCTGAAACCCTCAAGGCAGGAATCGATGTAGAATAACTCAGCAAATATTGAGAAATTGTCAACGTTTGGCAATGTTTCAATCACTGGGCCGGAAAGCCTTCCTTCCACCTGACGGGTACAAGTGCGAGCAGTTTCGTCGATGCAGAGGATAATTAAACGTCACCGTCCCAGCTCAAGGATTTTTCTGGTTGGTCTAACACAGTATTAGTTACGCAGTGAGCTTTTGCTGAAGATATAAGTTGGGGGGGGGGGGGAAATGGGGAAAGATGTTGAAAAGATTGGAGAAGGGGAAGAAATAAGTTTACCATGCAGTTTATTTCGACGATGGCTGGTTGCTTTCGTTCCGGAAACTACCCCCGCTCCCCCTTCCCTTAAAATGACTCTTTTCTCTTCACTCACGAAAGTTTTCTCTACTTAAAGGTAAAGCTTCACTGGTCCTGGAGACGATTTTGGAAACTTATCTCCAAGAAAGCCCAAAATGGCATCTTAAACCTGTTTAGGTCCTCTCGGCTTCGGTAACTTGATTTCGAACCTCTCTCCAGTAACTTCCGTTTTAGGATTATTCTGCTAATAAAAAGCGGTGAGCATAAAGGCTGTTGATCTTCGCCTTCCTGGTCAGAACGCCTTTACGGTTCCCTCAATTAAAACCCGGAATAGATTCCTACAATGGGATATTCGTCATTTAGGAATTTATCCGCTTTGCATCTTTAGTATCTTCTCTATGGATTTTCATCATACAAAAACATACAAATGTTATTTAATCGGTTTTTAAGAGTTTACTTTGTTTTATTAATTGCTCACAAAAATTTAAAAAAATTATAATAAAAAGAACTCCAAAAGGATAGAAATTTAAAATCAATTTCAAGAATTATTTATTAGTTCTTTCTTTCCGGCAACCTTCTGTTAGTTTCAATTAAGATTAAAAAATTCAAAAGTAAAAAGTAATTTTGCTTAACGGGCCTAAAACGAGTTCCAACGATTATTCATAACTCCTTGCTTTTCGGCACCTACTTGGAGGTAGGATTTTGCCTATGACAAGAAGTAACTTTGCTTAACTTGAACTTAACCTTCTATTTGTCGTCTTCCATCTTTTAAAAATTACAAGCAAAAAGGTTTTAAGGTAGTCAAATAATGCCATTTTTCTTTAAAACAAACTCATCAAAGGGTAAAGAAAAAAAGGTAAATAAAACAGGGAACCTTACAAAGTTATCTCTCTTTGAGTGAATCATACAATCCCTCCGAAACTGGCATTCAAATTAAATACAAAAATCAAATATTTTCATAAAGAAAATATTTGATTTGTTGAAGAGCGAGGGCTGTGAAGTTATTTATAAAGATCTCACATTCTCATCGTTTCTACATAAGAAACGATGGAGCCAGGAGATATAAAAAAAAAATTCGCTGTTTTTTTATATATATATTCCAATAATCAGGAAAAGTTCTCCATCTAGTCTATCTACATGCTGAGGTATTCATGGGCTTTGGGAAGAAAATTAGACAGTTATTCGACTAACCATTGATTATCGTGGTGTATGAAAGGTTGGAACAGTTTATTTCTTGATGGATACCACCCTTAAACGTCTCTGATTAAAGAAAAAACTTTATAGAGACATAAAAATTGTTATCTAGATGGATGTAAATAGATAAAGAAAAAACTACATTGTACATTGAGTTTAATGCAATGTCATCGGATGTTAGTGTCATATGTGTGTCCGTATCCTCTTTCTTGGCAGAGTATTGCAAAAGAGTTGGGGTTTGAGTTGTTTATTCATACGCCCAGCTATTCGATAAGTGCCGAGTATTTTGTGGTAAGTTTTCATATTTGCAGGATGAAAAGCCGAAATTTCTGGAGAGGGAACCGTACAGTTCTCGGCAAGAAAAAGAAAGCAAACAATTCATCCTGTCCACACTGAAATCGAATGCATAATAAAAGAATTTCCTTGGTCATCGAACTCTTTAAAGAATATGTCTATGGACAAGACACGGCAGTACTTGTCCAAGAATATTGTAGGTCGAATATCTCTTTAAGAAAATTAGCCCAACGCTTCAACTGGACATGCGGCAATTATCGTTTTATGTGAGTTGTGTAACAACCCTCCAAGCACCAATCAGGAGATAAGCTTATGAATTATTCTTTACTATCATACTCGTATGATCGCGAAACCCGCTAAAAACACGGAAATATTACCTCTGTAATCTCGTTTCGCCGCTGTACGATGGAATTCTTTGGTGATGAATGCGCTATAATTCAGTTTGAAACACGTTTGTTTAAATTTGGTATTAGGAACTTTGAAGTTCCTCAATGTTGACTTGAGTTTGTTTTCGATAAGCTATCATAAATAAGAATAAAAGAAACCGAACACAGAAATTAATGGTATCGATTTGAAGATCCCTTGCTGAACTGGTTATCGATAACCAAGGATGAAATCGCATATCTAAAGGAAAAGGAGTACAAATGAATCATTATTCTGACAGTAACTGAAAAGTTCCGGGTTTGATTTCACAATCTCTTATAAAATTCAGTTTGAACTGCTGCATCGTGTTACTGCTGCAATTACTACTTTCATTTTCATGAGTCAAATATATAATGCAACAGATATTTCTAAAATGGTTCTTACAAGGATATTTGCTATCAGGAACAAAGAGGCACTGTTTAGTTAATGGATGAAATTGTCAAGAATCGGCTTAACTTTAAGTGCCCATGAAATTCTAAATTCCCAAGTCACATTTGTTATAAAAACATCGATGATATTGTAAAAGTGTAATCATTGTGCTTGTTTACTCTTGTGAGCAGTTTAAAGTCCAAATGTTGACGGCTCACGTAACATATTACGGATTCTAGACATGGTTGATTTGAAACGCTGTTTGAGTGTCATCCCACGGTGCTGAGTCATCGAGCTGTCAGGATAGTGAACTAAGATTTGTACTCCCATCGGAAGGATGTCTTTGCCAGCCCTGAGCAATGAGCTTAGTCATGGAACAGAATGATGACAAATACTTCCTGTAGAAAAGTTTGGGAAGTTCTCCCCCCCGCCACTTTTCGTCACAGTCAGACGAAGATGTGGGCATGAAGACATCCGGTAGTGACACTGATTGTCTTTTCCAACAAGTGAAAACACAAAATATTGACATCGGTTGAAATATTTCTTCTCTTTCTCTCCACTCTCTGTCAATAAAACAGAGCGGGACACGGTCGAAGATATTTAAATTACCAACTTTCGTGTTCTGCGGTCGTCTGTCTATTATCAACAGCCAATTTAAGGAGAAAAATCTAAATGTCTACACTCTCTTAAAGAAAAATATTGGGACTCTAAGACAACCAGTTTGGGGATTAAATATTAATGTGTTACTGAGGATGTCACGATATTGGTATTAGAATGGCCAAATGATAAAACAAAGCAAACGTTTTCTACGAATGTCGATTAAAAATTCCCCAATTGTTCATAATCTTTCCATCACCAAACGTGACCATCCAATTTCGCCTTCAATTTGCTAAATTCTCCATCTTGGCCAAGGTGGGAGGTAACTTATTCCGATGTTCTACAACGCACTGCTCGAAGGTAAACTTCTTCATAAGATCCAGTCTTCTTTTACACCCAAAGATTTTATATTTCCAACCCCTGAACTTGTCTCACTAACTAATGAGAACATACGCCCCTCATTCATTTACCTAGCCCAGAGGAGGGACAGTAAAATACACCTTAATTAGGTGTCCCCAACTTATAGACCCCAGTCAGATCTCCCCTAAGATACCTAGTTCCCAAACTTTGCAATCCACACCTTCTAATCACAGACATTCGGTTACTAAGCATGTTTGTGACAGTGCCCAATGAAAAGTCACCATAGGAGGACCCAAATTTTAAATAGGTAATTTAAAAAATATATTTACTTTGTGTAATAATTCCACTTAATAATAATGTATAATAATAATTGTAATGCATGTATATTAAAATAACGTTCCCTGTTGATTGAAAAATGAAAATTGGCTGATTGATTCTATTAGATAAATATCTTATACATCGATTGATAAGACAATGAAAATGGCAATTACTGATAACTATGAATACTGAGATAAAAGAAATCTGAAGAATGTTTCAGAGACACTGTCTATCAGATTTCATCGAGATGAGGAGCAAGCAGGAAGCGAGATAATCACGGGCCGAGATTGCCAGATGGCCTCAAGGTCATGTGTAGGTTTTGAAGACAATTCTAAAGTACTGACATCGTTGCTATAAAACAGGACAAGGCCATCGTAGGGTCACTACCCTTTAAACGATTGACATCTGACCCTTTGACTAGTGGAAACAGCACCTCAGCATCTTTTAGAGTAGGTCTACACTTCAAGAATTCGACTCCGAATGTGATTCCAGACATTAATGGAAAGGCACTTTGTTTATGGCCAATTGGGAAAAATTCTGTAAGTAGACGATATTTACATTGCATGCAGTCTGAAGCGCCATTCGAAATATTTTCTGTAGGGAATGGAAGGGGAATCTCCAATAAAACTGAATAATGAGGTGGTTTTCTGAATGCAGAGGAGTGCACAGATACAATAAATCTGCAAGAGACTGCGAAAACTTTATTTTAATTGTTGGCAATGCAGTCCTAGGGATTGATCAGTAATTCAAAAGTCAAATCATTTCAAGTGATCAGTATGTTCTATCTAAATTTTCTCAAGTCTTTAGAAAGGTTTGAGTTCTGCATCATCGTCATCTTCTTGCTATTAATAACTCTCTCTCTCTCTCTCTCTCTCTCTCTCTCTCTCTCTCTCTCTCTCATTATTTATATTTTTTCGCTCTGCCCCCGTGGATGGCACAGTGATTATAATCACCGTCCTCCCCACACCAGATGGAAAAGACCCGAGTTCAAATTCGGTTAATAACGTGAGGAATATTTATGGGTCTTTTTTTCATAACGTGACTGTGTTAATCGGTCTCGGGCCAGAGTAGCATGGTTTTTGTCTCCAAGAAACTTTGTTTTTTCATCCAGCAAACAGCAAATTGACCACAGAACACACCCAATTTACTAATATATTATACAAGGTGCAATATAGCCTGACACGTCTAAAGCCCTACAACAACCAACCACTCTCTCTTTCTCTCTATTTATCTTCTTTCTTCTATTCTCTCTCTTGATTTATCTTCTTTCTTCTCTCTCTCTCTTTATTTATCTTCTTTCTTCTCTCTCTCTCTCTTTATTTATCTTCTCTCTTTCTGTATTTATTCTTCCTTATATTCTCTCTCTCTCTCTCTTTATTAATCTTCTCTCTTTCTATTTTTCTTCCTCTTATTCTCTCTCTCTCTCTCTCTGCTCTGACTCAGTTTCACAAACACAGAAAGCGATAGATAAATGGATAGCGAAAGAAGAAAGGGAAGCAAAACAGAGAGGAAAGAGAAAATGACCAAAATAGAGAGAGAGAGAGAGAAAGAGAGAGAGAGAGAGAGAGAGAAAATTAAAGAAAGAAGATAAATAAAGAGAGAGAGAGGGGATAAAAGAAAGAGAAGAAAGAAAGAATGAAATAAGACAAATAGGGAGACTAAAAGAAAAAAACAGAGAGAGAATAAAAGAGCAGAGAATGACAGAATGGAAAGAGAGAGAGAGAGAGAATAAATGAGAGAACGACAGAACAGAGAGAGAGAGAGAGAGAATAAATGAGAGAATGACAGAACGGGGAGAGAGAGATGAGAAGCAGCCCGGAAGAGAAACACCTCCAGCCGTCTACCAGCATCAGATGAATAACGCTTAAACCGGTTCCACGGTCAGGGTAGCCTCAAGGTCACGTGCTGCTAAAGGACACCTGCAGATATTTCAGCTCTAACAACACTCTATCCGAGCGACGGTGACACGAAGCTCGTCCTTCCCTCAGGGCTACTCTAACAACACGAAATGTCCAAGAAAGAGAGAGAGAGAGAGATTTTTTTCTTAGTACACTTTAAGCAAATAGCCTGTCGACACAGACGAATAACCCACGACGAGGTCAGTGTTGTCAGGTGCATACTAGTGGTTGTAGCTAGATGGAACGTGAAGTACACGCTGCCCCTTGCCACTGCACTTGCCAGGTGACGACTCTCACCTGTGAGGCTTCACGCCTCCTCCGAGATGGGATTATAATGTCAGGGTTACCGTAACTGCAGTGGAGAATCTCGTGGCCTTCTTAGAGAGAGAGAGAGAGAGAGAGAGAGAGAGAGAGAGAGAGAGAGAGAGAGAGAGAGAGAGAGAGAGAGATTTACGAATAGGCCATCTATTTCCTTTTAGCCACAAGTAAATTTTTGCCGCAAGAACCAGATGCTCTTTCTACGTTGGAGTTACCAAGCAGTTGGATTGGCGAACTGATGGGATTTTGTTTGTTCTTGTTCTGGTATGCGTTGAACATATTTTTAAAACTGCAATGCCTTTGCAGTTAATCTTTTTTGGATTTTATGTGCATCAAGCATTCAATCTTGTAAAAGCACCATTATAGTGTTATGAACCATTCGCTTGTATTCTCATTGAGCCTTCCATGACAATACAGTGAGTGCGCCACTTCTTATACTTGTTTACAGAAGATCTGGTAATGTTAGGAGAAACATTACTAAAAAAAATAATAAATAATAATAATAAAGGCGATCGCGAACAATTGGAAAATATTTCTGAGTAGATTTATTACTCCCACTTCTCTGCATACAACCTGGAAACCCCCTTCCACCCCATCTCCCAAAATCTGTTATATAACACAGAAGACCTACTTCTATTCACTAAAAATAAGGGAACTCCCATTTTAAATCAGAGATTAATTATATTCTGCTCACTCTAACTTTAAATTCTGACATAACATTTATGTCATCCAGGATAGCTCTCATTGGTCAGTTGCTAAGCAATATATTCGTACTTTGGCAACTGATCAATGACAGCATATACGTTTATGCGAAGATTAAAGTAGAGTGAACAGAGTATAGTTCTGGTAACCAGGGACGATCCGAGGTAGGTGGCTAAACGCCTACAACACCCTTTATGTTCAAAATAATGTTGAATTTTTACTTCTACACGATGAAAACTTAATGATCCCTCCCTTTAGAAATTCCTGGGACCATCTCTGATGGAAACAATTCCATGGTACCGTGATAGAGTAAGTTGAATCACTGGAAAGGTTGAAAAGGCACAGCCTAAGTAACGTTATTTCGAAAATTAAGAAATAAACCATTTCTATCCTTTAAATAGAATCACTTTTTTAGGTGGATCAGCTCTGAGAACCCCCCTCCTCCTACTTTTGATCTTCCTTTATGACAATGACGAGGGAATGCAGAAATATATGTCAGTCTACTGATCATTTCAAGGTGAGAAGGGTATGAAGCAAAAGTGAGGATGTGAGAAATGGTTGCGTGCCCTGCTCATGGAGTAATGCAGGCAACCAAGGGACTTAACCAAGGGACTTGGTTGCAGAACTTAACAAAGTTTATATTCTCTGTGTAATAGTCTCTCAGTTGGTAATTATCTCTGAATGAAAATAACCCGCGAAGGAGACACTCATTTAAAGTCATGGATAGGAAGAATGAGGACCATAACCAGGTTATATTACTTCAAAGTGGCTTATATCAGTTGCAGACGTGGTTCGAAAATTAGATAGAGGGAGATGGGTTAAAAGTGGTCCAGGACAATTTAAAATTATGGTACAATCTGATATGAAATTTTCTATGCAGTGTAAGCAGGCGGCTAGGAAAGCACATGGTGTCCTGTCTATGATTTTAAGACCTTTGCAAGTAGGAAGAAGACTGTCATTGTCCCTCTGTATAAAAAGATGGTGCGACCGCGTTTGGAATATTCTGTTCAGGTTTGGAGGCCACATTTACAAAAAGGACAGTGAAACTTCAAGAAAGGATTCAGAGATGAATACCAGATTGGTGAAAAGTTCTGTTTAATGTCCATGTGAGGAATGACTTAGAACGTAAGGGCTGTAATCTTGAGACAAGATGAGACAGGGTTTCTCTATTGCTCTCTAAGTCAAATCTTATAGAATAACAGAAGACTGGAACCAGATGAAGATTTTCATCTGGTTCAAATCATGAAGACCTCATGAAGATTTTAATGAATTTTGAGAATTTTGAATCGCAGTAGAGACTATGTCCATCTGGACATAGTCTCTACTGCGATTAAAAGTTATTCTGGTATTGTAAACGTTAATGTTTACCATCGCCTACGGTCCTAGTTAACGCTTTAAAGTCTGACTACAAGTGTAAACAACCTTTACACGGAATAGTCTTTAATACTACTGAAGAGAAAGTTTACATTGTAAAAAAAAATTCGTCTTTTGACCAATGCTCATCATAAAGCACTATTGTATTAATTTAGTGCATCGTCAGAAGGAATTTAACGTCTTTTCCCTCAAGAATTATGGATATAGAATGAAGCAAACCGTCACAGATGCTTCTTATCTTAACGTGGTATTGACATAAGGAATCGGAAAACTGTGTAAAAAAAGTAAACGTCTACATGCAAGAACAATACGAAGCCAGATGGTACCAAAGACATAAGATCCGTATATCTGAGTACAAAGTTTGCGCAGTAGTAAGAGTTTTGGTGTAGTTTGCAATGGAGTCGTGATAGAGTCATCAAGTTGGTAAAGATAGTCATAATAACAACGTCCAAAATCCCTCCTAACTTCGGCGTTTTGTATAAGGGCTGCACGAGCTGAGAGTCCACCTCCCATTAAGTTCCCCACACGAAAATTATATTTTGATAGAAAAAGATTAATGCCGATGTGTTGTCGAGGGGTTGGTTACCCTTCATGTTCCTCATCAGGGGTGGGAAAAGAGTGCAACCCTTCTTGTGGCGTGATAACGCGTTCACCGTACATCGTGACAAGCCTCGCTAGGGTCGCCGTGCCAATTGCTGCGGTGTCCTAACAGAGGTCAATCATTTAATACCTTGATGAAGATGTTAGGAAATTCATGCGTGAGACGGATAGGGGGAGCCGCATTAAGTCCATTCTAACAACGACCCATTATTATACTCATCGCTCTCACGTGGAAAATTTATAACTACTTAAGCCGCGACCTCTATATTTCACTGCTTCCAACCGGATATCCTTGGTTTTGGACCTAAAATGAAGGGTAACCTTTAAGAGATGAACAATTACGAAGGAACTGTTCGTTAAATACAGTAAACTCGTGGCTACCATAAGATTAAAAGAAAAATGTTTTTAAATATTCTCCCCGATTTTCGATAATTTTTTTATTAAATTTCCAAATATATTTTAACTTTAAATCTTCATTTTTATCTTCTTGCGCTGTAATCGAGCTGTTCTGACAACAATATTTGTTGATTTAATCGCCATCCACAAAGACGAATAAGTATTGCCAATAAAGCATTTACAGGAAGAAATTCCACCGTGTAGAACAAGCAAATAATTCATTTCTGGCAGTTGCCAATCACCAGGATGTTTTATATGTGACCACCAGGCGTCTCCCTAATCTAGGGTACATTGTCTAATTTTCCCTTTGCATGTTAGTTTAAGGAAAAAATTCATAAGATTGTTATTACAGAGCCAAGGTAAACGTTTTAAATGGTTACAATTTTATTGTTCTAACCATTTGTGCATTTTCTTCCCTCTTAGCTGAAGATCGCTTGTCAGGAATGGCGCTCGAGCAACACGAAGAACATCAGTCTAAACCAGTAGATTTGTCTACTTTGAGGGGTAAGTTAAATTCCCATGATATCTTTCTTTTTTCCTTTTGCGAATAATTGCAATATGCATTTTTTTCAGTAAATAACATTTGCAGAACATAGAACTCTTATGGAACTCGTAAGAAGCATAATGTTTGAAAAATGGTCCTAAACTACACTCAGTGATCACTGAATTATGACCACATGCCTAATACCGTGTTGCGCCACCGTTCGCACGGATAACAACAGCAATTCGCCTAGGCATTGACTCCACTAGATGACTGAAGACATCCATAGGGATCTGAAGTCGCTTGCAAGGCTTTCCACAGCGTCGGAATAGATGACGATTGCGTGTCCGTACGCCTCACTTCCCGTTTCAAAACATCCCACAGGTGTTCAATTGGATTGAGGTCAGGCGAATTTGGAGGCCAATCAAGATGGGTGATATCTTCACTGTGTTCATTGAATTACTCATGCACAGTGCGGGTCCGATGTCCGATTATCGTCTTGGAAGATCCCGTTTCTGTCCAGGAAAAATTGCAATATGGCAGGATGCATAGTAGTCTCCTAAGAGCTGCTGGTAGACTTCACCAATTAAACGTTGATCCAAATGCACCAGGGTTCCTAGTTCTTGCTATCAAAACACATCCCATATTAAGCAACCACCTACCTGCCTGGATAGTGCACCATGCACGTTGCTTGTTGACTGAGTCACACACGAAAGGAGTTACAGACAATACAAAACAGTAATAATCAATACAGAACTATAATTAAAATATATATACAAAATTACATTAAGAAAGCAGAGTAAGGAGTAAATTCTTATAGACATATGGATTAAGAGTAAAATCAACATTGAAGTCATTCATTACCTGAAGGAAACGAAACAGAGGTCTACCAAGTGATGAGGACGAAGCAGTGAGAAATTAATTTTATAATTAATAAAACGGGGTATAGCGATGGATTCGATTCTCCATCTCTTCTTGAAGAGATGGAGAATCGATAACAGAGTTTATGATATTGTAGACAAAAAGGGACCCATGGAGTTTTCGTCTAGAGTGAAGAGGAATGATTCTGAAGCGACCACAAAGAGCTCCATAATTTCGACGCTGAAAGGCAATGTGATTTCGATAGCATAAGAATTTAATGAATTTAATTTGAATTCTCTCAAGTCTGTGAGAAAGATATTCCTGTTGTGGGACCAGATAATATTATAATAATCCAAAATGAGAAGTATAAGCTGCTTGTAGAGAAGAATTATAACTTTGTCACTCTTGGAAATAGAGGAAGAACGCTTGATTAATCCAAGAAGTTTAGAATTGTGAGATATTACGTGATCAACATGGGAAGAGGGATGAAGGTCAGATCGAAATAGGACACCTAAATCCTTGAATGTATCAGTGTTTTCAATTAAAGAGTTCCCAATATAATAATCAATAAGGACGAAGGGTTTAACTACACTATTCGAGCGAAAGCGATATAATTTACATTTTATCGGGTTTAGAAACAAGTTATTTTTATTGAGCCAGAGTGAGAGGGAATCAAGACAAGGACTGGAGTTCATCGCTGTCAGTTGAAGAACAAATAACTTTGTAAAGTTTAATATCATTTTCATAGAGTTGCCACTCAACATTAACGGACTGAAATAAGGTTGACAGATCATTAGTATAAACAATAAAGAAGAGCGGACCCAATGGTGAGCCTTGAGGAACACCTTGCGAAACAGTAAACGGAGTTGGTGAAGTACCATCAATTATTACGGATAGTTTACGATTTCTAAGCAGTAAATCAAGAAAATCTAGTAAAGGGAATCGTAGACCATAAGATGACAGCTTGAACAGCAAAAGATCGATGTGGAGAGAGTCAAATGCATGTGAAATATCAAGGAAAAGCGAATCAATTTGATTTCCTTTGTCCAAATTAGTTTGTAGGAAATGAGAAAACAGGGCAAGATTTGAAACAGTTGATTTCCTGAGAAGAAAAGCATACTGATGATTATTGATAAAAGGGTGAAGATAGGAACTAGGGTATTTATAAAGTAGGAGTTCAAAAAATTTGGCAATTGTATTCAGTATAGTATTAGGTCGGTAGTTATTAGGCTTAGCTTGAGCACCCTGTTTTTGATAAATCGGGATAATATAAGCCTCTTTGAACGATGAAGGGTAACAGCCATGAAGAAGACAGTAATTGAGGAGATTTGTAAGAACTGGAGCTAAAGACAAACTACTTTTCTTGAAGTAAAGAGCAGGGACGGTATCGAGACCAGGAGAAGTGAAATCTTTAAGCCGAGAAATGGCTGACTGGATGTCAACAGTAGTGAGAAATAATCTATCAAAACTGTCATTACTATTATATTCAAACGGATAACAGGGAATAGAACGTTGTTTGGAAGAACAAAGTTTCGAAAAGTGCGTAGCAAAAATATTAGCAATACCAAGAGGACAGTTGATAGAGATATTTGAATCATTAATTAGCATAGAAATTCTAGAAGATCTCGATAGCCTTTTGAGATAGGACCACAATGGTCTCGAATTGAAATTCAGAGTAAGTTCGGCTTCACCTGTGCGAAGATAATGAAAATACTGAGATTTAATAATTCTCTTAACATGGCGTCTAAGGGAAGAAAAGTAGCCGAAGTTAGTTTTGAGTTTTAAATACCTTTTGTGGAGGTAATTTTTGCGACAATTAAATACACAAGCTTCTTCGACATCCAGTGAGGGAAGTTACTACGATTAGCAGAAGAGAATTTGATGGGAATGAACTCAGAAATTACAGAAATGAGGATTAAGTACAGATAATCAACGTGATGATCGATCGATTCAAAATTATGGAAGTCAAGATTGCCCAGAAATTGATTTAACGAAGTCCAGTCTGTGTGCCTAAAGCTAAAAAAATATCTGTCAAAGGAAGGTTCAGAAATAAAAGAAAGGAAATCTACGACAATAGGGAAGTGATCTGATCGGATGAAATTATCACCCTTAGAAATTGAGAAGAGAATTGATTGATGAGTAAAAACTAAATCGAGGTAAGAGGAGTTCCGGGTGGAAAAGTTACAGATTTAAGTTAGGGCATTACTAAGCCAAATGCTGCAAAATTACTTAGCCACTGAATTTGGTGAACGATTGGAGTCAAAAGCAGTTGGGACATTAAAATCACCCAGAATAAGTGGTGTTGCTTTCGGAGGTTTCAAAAATATCGCTGCATCTATAATGTCCTCTAATTGTTGAATGGTGGCTAAAGAAACTGGGGGAGCAAGGTAAAAAAGCATAAGCAGAAGAAGCTTTCCTGCATGATTAACTAATAAAGAGATACCTTCAATGGAAGAATGTTTAGTGAACTTGACCAAGTGATGGGCAAAGATAGCAACGCCACCACCCTTCGAATCTCGATCCAAACGAAAGACAGAATAGGAGAGAGGTGAAATTTCACTTTCAAGTATGTGGATGTAACCAAGTTTTAGTAAGGGCGAATATAGCAAAAGTTTGTTGCAGAAGGAAGAGACGAAAAGCAGTGATATTTTTTACAACACTTCTACAATTTACATGAAATAGTAACAATAATGATGACGACCTTGATAAATATCAGGAAAATAACTGCTAGCTAGTATGACTAGATCTGACAAGATGAGCAGCAATGCCAGAAGACGGCCTGTACGGCTTAATAATAGCATCGACTGGCCAAATATCGGCATCTAATATATGTGCTTGCTCAGATGGATTACTTAAGATTAGAAACGACGCATAGTCTGGATAACGGGTGGATAACTTCCTCACAGAGGTGTGAAGACCTAATTCAATGTTGAGAAAATCCTCAATATCTGAAGGATCTGTGGAAGGAAGACGCGGACTGACGAAAGATCGAGCCTGGAGAGAAAAAGCTTGAAATCTTGAGCTCTTATTAGTTCCGAAGGCAAATAGGGGCGCTTTACTTCCGTTAGATGAAGAACGAGATACGTCAGCTGATATTGTGGACTGCTCATTAGATAGACGCTGATTATAATTGGTGGAGCGAAGACTGTTCGCAGGCGCTGAAGACAAGAACTGACCTGTCGAAGCGACGGGCTGAGGTGCTTTTATAGGGACATTCACATTATTCGGCATGTGTACTCCAGAAGAGCAAGTAGAATCGAGAAATATATTTGAAGGCGTAGTGGAGAAATTGACATTGTCAGACAGAGAACTAAACTGTGCAGCATCCAAAAACAGGTGAGCAACTTGACTGGAAGTAGCTTTACCATCCAAATGCAATGATAATGACGTGACAGGACTTATAGATTCAGCTGATTGATGAGAATCACTGAAGGAAACCTGCTTAGGATGTAAGACAGGAGGAACAGGAATAGGTTCTGTGCGATCATTCTGGATGAACTCTTTCACAATTTCACAATCAGAAGCATCAGCAATGGAAGATTGATTGGTAGTATTTGCTGGTCGAGGCTTAGGAACGTCAGTATTCCCACAGTTGAAGGATGTGAAGAACGAGCTAGGAACGCTACGTTGTATATCATGAAGTGGAGAAAGGCCTTTGGGATTTTCCAGTGGGCACGGTGTTAGACTGTAGCATAGAAGAATCTGAAGGGTGACAGTTTGTGCAGGAAAAGGACGAGACCGAAGCTTGCATAATTTCAGGATTGGTTGCTGGTTCATTACTGGGAGCCCTGGAAAGAAGAATTTTGCAGAGATACTCAATTCTGTTAAGCTGGGGTGAGACAGATGAGATTGTAGAGACAGGAGGCCCATTAGAACTTGATACAGATTGAAGATGAGACGACGATTGATTTGAGATTGGTGCTGAATGGGAGACACTCAGAGGACCAAACAGTAGACGGAGAAGTAAAATAGCACTTAAGGCAAATGTGAGATCCAGGGTTCTGGTGTGTACGAACATCGTCAGGAAGAAAGTTGAGGCAACGCTGACATATATAGTTTTTACAGAGTGTGCACTGGACTGCAGTATAAACATTGTCAGAACAGCAGACACAAACACGAGATGAAATGACACATGTACAGTCTTCAGTTACAGTAGAACTGGAAATAAGTTGTGGGTAAGTCGAAGCATCATGCGTAGAATCCTTACTGTGCATTTGGAATAGGTTTTCTACTTTTTATAGTAGACTATTCATTGAACCCATGAGATTAGTCGTTACAACAATTTGCCGTTCGAGAAGGCTAGATAACAAAGAATTACTACGCTGTAAGAACAGCATTTCAGATGACGTTTTTGTTAGTTGATCTTGCAAGCTTAGAAATTGTTTGCTGGATGCAGCATTTATAGCCTCACAACGTTCTCTAATAGAATTAAGTTCATTAAAGACAAGCTTCAGATCATCAATGCGACTGACTAAATCTTTTAGAACTATCCTTAGAAGTGATATCAGCATTAGATGAACGAAAACTGGAAGAGTAGGTGGAAGATTTAGAGATGGGGAGGCAGTCCCCCACACGTTCAACGGCTGCAGGCTTTTCTAGTTAGCTTGCGATTGGAGGGAATGCAGCTAAAACAGTAGTAGTGCGAACAGATGCTACAACATTGGTATTCATCGCACATAGAGTCAAAGATAACACAAATATGCGACTCCAATTATACAAAATAATGATATACAAGGAAATGTTCAATTCCAACGTGAAGAAATTACAAAAAAAATGTAAACAATTCATGGCGATTATGCTTCCACTATTTCTTCACATCTTACAACGCAATTAAGGAAATCCTGATGACAGGAAAACTTCCGCCTATTGGTCAAGCATTTCACAGAAGTATATCATTAAATGCCCGACCTTGGGTCTAATAATGACGGATCATTTATTCATTTTTTGTGGCTTTCGTGATGCATTCGTTTCCAGTAGCAATCACGTTGTTGGCATGCATCGTCCCTTTCAAAATATTTCCCAAAATTCGCATTTTTTCCTGAAGAAATGTCGGCAGCCCAATTAGACCCTCCAGCATCGGACAATTATCACGCATTATTGTGTTTTCTTCGAAACGATTTCCTCCTCTTTCGCGTGTCTTGTCGCAAGATAACGTGTATCTGATGCCAATTTCCGTAAAAATTATCCACCATTTTGACAATTCTCTTCTTATGTTTACTCGAAATGTGGCACGCGATACGATTAGATTTCCCTTCGACAAGGAAGGAATGGACGATAAAGAGTGCCGCGGGGCGTCAGTGTATTATTTTGACTGTAATTTGCGTGCGCGCGTTCTAAGGTCAGCTTGTCTGACTCAAAGTAAAAATCTAACGGATATATCCTCTAGTTTCAACTCTCTTTTTCCACTTTAATTCAAATAGGATGATTTTATCGCTTGATTTCATTGGCAGCACTTTGTTAACTCCAATGAACGTTAGATAGAGGGACTGGTGTCGCTATTGTACATTGTGACACGTTGAACGAAGTTTAGTGGCTATCGGGAGCCGAATTTTCCAAAAGATGCGACAGTTTTATAGTTGTCCAATGACGAGCGAAGGATATTATTATTGTCAAAGAACCTGTTTCTCAATTGCATGTTGAAGACGGACAGACGTTGGGAAATCATTCATTTCCAACAAAGAACGTTTTTACAACGTTCATAAAATTTTGTTCTTCTGAAGAACATAAAATTTTGTGAAGTTTCGAAGAGCACGAGCCGACGTTTCCTCCGATGCAAAACATTATCAATCACTTTCTTCAGAACAGGAATGATTCGTGGATTCTTCTGAAACAATCCATCTTTGAAATAACCCTAGAAATAAAAATCATTTGGATTTAAATCAGAGGATATCGAAGGCCGCGCTGGTCCTTTGCCGTACACCTCAGGGTAGCAATTAGAAACTACCACGTTGTCAAAAATTTCATCCAGGGCAACACTTGCAGTGTGGGACCTCATCCTATTGAAACCAATTGTCATTCACGTCTGAGATAGACATAATTTGTGATGATTCTATCGGCAAACCCAAAAATGCCAAATGCGAGGTGCACACCACACAGTGTCCCTTTGTGCGTGAAATGTATTGTCAACTACAACGGATTCTCCAAAGCACAAAATCTTGCATTTTGTTACTGCTTGGATGGCTCATTTGACACTTGAAGTACGATGCACATGCTAAAAAAACACTGTAAATGCAATTAGATTTTTCCCTCTTTTTATTTTTTAAATGGTACGGTATTTTAATTTCTTTTGATTTTCCATCTATGGAAAAACACGAATATCAATTGAATGGTAAATTTCTCAAAGGTCCAAAAAAAAAAAAAAAAACATTGTTGGACTTTTACGACCTAATCCAGTAGCACTTTTTATTGCTTCCCCATCTTCTCCAATATTAACTTTTCCTCGTGTCAGCTTTTCCTTTAGGCCATTGTGAGGTTAACTTTCCTCATCATGTTCCTGCTATTGATTAATTCAATCCACTTTTCCTTATAGTTCTTTATTACCAATTCAGTAAACGCTTAAGTTTTAGGCTGTAATGCGGGCTCTTACGCACTGTCTTAAAAAAATATATTTATATATATAAAAGAAAGCTTTTAGCAATGTTTTGACTTCATCATGATTCAATATCGAATACAAGAACGTCACCATATTTAGCAGTCACGCGAGCTTGAACCACGGTCGGCTCCAAATGTGCTTGGACCAAATGTACCTTCGCGTTTAACCATTTGACCACTCACTCGGCTACGTCCTCAAAAGTCAATCCACAAACCGAACGAGTTCGTCACGCAACGTTCTAAATGCAAGGATTACCCTAGGTGTGAGGGGGAACCTAGATGTAGAAACCTAGGTTTTAAAAAAAAATCCTAGAGCAAAAACATCTTAATAATAGGTTTATCAAGAGCATCGATGTTAGCTACTTGAATTCCAAGAGCATGCAGGTTTCGTTATTGTCCAGTAAGACGATACAAACATGTTTTCCAAAGTTTTTAGGGGTGGAAAAAAAAAATTAAAAATACGCTATTAGTTAACCTTTATCTCGTACAGGTCACGTCTTCCGTCACTTCGTTGTCGTCTCGAAATGCGAAATCGTCACCAAAATTACACGTTCCAAAGAATTTCTCTTGCACCACTTCAACAGCTTCCTGTGCAAATTCCTTAGATGCACGTTGTCACTGGATGAGTCCTTCGAATGCTCTGTTCGCTCGTAGTTTTCCCACGGCCCACGAGCGTTGGAGCGTCTCCCTCACGGTTTTGCGTGATAAAATGGTTTCCCGCAGGCCAAGTGGTAAAGTCTAATTGCGAGTGAACTCCGCAGGGAAAACGGACAACAGAACCGATTTGCATGACGCTACCAAAGACCACAAAGTCCTTAAGATTTAACTTTGTACCGTCTCTCTTTAAAGTCTCCAAACGACTTTATAAGGAGCATGCATTAGCGCCGCTCATTTTTCCGGACATAAATTCTGAATAAATTATAATCCCGCTAGAGGGATAATGTTTGTGTAGGAAGTCTTTTGGAACTTTGAAAAGCGGTAACCATGACTTCCCTGTTACAGGAAAGTTGGACAAAAGCGAGCTTCGGTTTACCTTTATGGCATAGCTCTGAATCACGCAAGTACACATACATTTGATTATATGTGAAGACTCCTCTGGTCTCTGGGATCTCCCGGGAGATCTTATGTACTCAAATTGGGATTATTAAATGTTATTATTAATTAGAAATTAGAAGTGACTGGACACATAGGCACAAAGACAGTGCGGATCTCTGCATATGCTGATGATGTCGCTGTTAGTTATCAGTAGGACTAAATGAGCACTGGAGCAAACAGTGGCCAGACTGGATAGTGGAGCACAAAGAAGAGGATTTAAGATAAATGAAGCGAAGACAAAATATATGGAAGTTCAGAGAAAGGTAGATAACATGGAAAAATTAAGAACCAACTGCTTCTCCTTTGAGCATATTCAAATTTTCACCTATCTAGGTTTGAAGATAAACCAGTTCAACTCTATTACTAATGAAATAAAGTCCCGTATCCTGAGTGGAAACGGATATCTCTATGGGCATGAAAAACTAATGAAGTCCAGAGTACTGAACAGACATTTAAAATTAAGAATAAACAAAAGCCTCATTAGATCATTTGTGACATACGGTTGTGAAGCTTGGACAGTAGTTGTTGAGAGCGTTCGAGCGCGGAATTTTGCGAAAAGTTTTTTGGGTCCGTTCAAGATGTTGACGGATCTTCGCGGATCAGAATGAACCGTGAACTTGACAATCTTATTCAGGGCGTGGACATCGTCAGATTTGTAAAGAGCCAGAGACTTGACTGGTTGGGGCATGTTATGAGAATGGATGACAGCAGAACAACCAAGAGTATAATGAAATGGAAACCTACCGGTAGGAGGGCAAGGAGAAGACCACGGAAAAGATGGACCAGGGAAAAAATGGATTGATAACGTAGAAGAGGACTTAAAGATCATGAGAATAAGACGTTGAAGAAGTTTGACTTCTGGGAGGACTTATTGGTGAAACATCCTTTAGAAGACTAAGACCCACTCTGGGTTATAGCGCCAGAAGAAGAAGAAGAAGATTATTATTAATTGTTATTAAACTGGAGCCTTGGTGAATTCTTTTAACTAAACATTCCAAAACGTGTTTATAATATTCTCCCAGACTACTTCTTGCTCCACAATCTCAAATTCACATTGAAAACGTCAAGATTTTACTACATGGAAGACATTAAAAGAAATATGACAAAGGAATTGGTTGCAGTAAGTCCAAATGAGTTTAAAAATGTTTCCAACAGCTCTACGAGAGATATCGCAGGTATATAGCTGCTGAAGGCGATTACTGTGAAAAATAAAATTGCCAACCGTCTTTGTCAACAGCATATTATTACAAGTGTCAGCCTGGCTGTTTAATGCAACGGGCTTACAATAAGTAAACGACTTTTTTCTTTTCTTTTTTTTCATATATCCGCAATGAATTACAAAAAATTGTCTATCGATACATTGGACAACCAGAGCCAAATGCAAAAGAATTTTTGGCTGTATAGATAAAGGCGACCTGATTAAATATTTAGTTACTGGGGTGCTGAGGCAAACTTTTGTCCAGTCTGACGTAAAAGAAAGTTTTGGCAAAGTGCATTGATTGCTATCCATGAATCAATCAAAAATGGATTCACCAGTAATACAAAGGAAAGTCGAGCAATGAATTGTAATATATGAACGGCTTCGAGGAGGCAATTTTAAATGCAATCGATTTAAGCAGACAGTACTTATTCCAGTAGATAGGTCTAATGGTTGCCGGTGCAGCTGATGCCCAGATCTATGCTTCTAAACAGCCAAATTCTATCCAAGGTTGACACCTGAGAATGTGCATATTTCTTATTAAAAACAATTCGGTTGGGTTGTTTATAATAAAGAAAAAGATGAGGGGAATTCATGATTCGGTATTAAGGAAGAACGCGAAAAGTCTGTCATTGTACTGATGGTTGGAAAATTTATAATAAAATACCAATACGTGCTAAGACATTTGCTTTTCTTCCACGTGGACCTGTTTTATATTGAACAGTTCTTCCCTCCTCCCCCCTCCCTGGTTCCAACTGACCAACGAGAGAAAAGTGGATAAGATGCTGACGTTGATTCGCACGTAGTCCACTGAGAAAGTGTCAGGGTGAATAGAACGCGCGCGCACCGTTATAAGACGTTACCTTGAAGCAGGTCTTTGATCAGATGATTATTACCCGGGTGATTTGCGATCACCTCGATGATACTCACTTGTCAAGCACTCCGGAAGGGGGGTGATGGAGGAGGGGTTGTGGTTAAAATGTTCATTGACTCACAGGAAATCCGTCAATGAGTTCAAGTGAGTCGTCCTCTACAAGTCTCTTGGCTATGGTGAACAGACAGCAATTAATGATATAAGGACATCGGATACAGTGTAAAGACCCTGAGAGAATATCAAGAGAAACCTGCCAAGGATGATCAGCGATACACCATCCACTGATGGAAGTAAATACGTGAATAATGGAGGATGTAATGCGGATATTCTCGTATGGTTAAAACCAAAATTACAATGTAAAAAATAATGGGATGAATGTGCTCACGGGTGACCTGTGAACGCATTCCCCTACGGAACAACTCTGGCGATGTTATGACTACCGAAGTCTCTGCGGGGTGGGAATGAAGTATACAGGTGCTTTTGAGTCTCGTGAGGTCCCTAATCTTGGGGGAATGTTGTGAATGATGCTAAAGGATACCACGGCGTTCTTTCACTCTCTTAACGAACGATCTGATGAAGTGAATAAACCTCAACCCTTCCACAGTTGTTCCCCCACAACCACCACCACCATTGCCCAAAGACTACACGTAGCCAGCGTGTCAAACCTCAACCGTCTAATTATAGTATTATAGTTGTTGCCGGAGGTGGTGCCGGCATCGTCAGCAAAAACCATAAACATCCCATTATTTCACGGCCTGTCTGACACGATGCACGTGGACGCGGAAAGACTGGACGGAACGGTCTTGGATTGGCGCCAGGCGTTGCATACAATATCCGGGTCACTTTCCAGGTCAATGCAACATGTTGTTCGAATGGCTTCGCTCTAATCCACCTCCCCCCCCCCCCCTTTTTTTTTTTCGTTCTGGGAAGAGCGAGGTTTTTGAGGGAATTCGTTGACCAATGGCTGGCATTTAATTTGCCCAGATACCCTTTGTATATAATGAGCGGCATGTTTGCCATAAAGGGGTAATAAAGTTTACGAGGGGACTTCCTTTATGGCCGTATATTCTTCGGCAGGGTCGTGAATCATCTGACAGGAGAGCAACACATCTCTTTATTCCAAGTTCCGTCTTTTACTAGGGAGAATATGAAAGAGCACACCCACCTTGTTAAAAGTGCGTATATGCTTTAAAATTAGGTGTGTCGTGTGGCTTACACGCACTGCGAATTACACCTGGGGGGAGGAGGGGGACTTCACAGAACGCCCAGCTGTGCTGTGTTTAGTGTTGCGTTGTTTCCTCATCCGTACTAGCTTACGGTATTCGGATCTTTTTTTTGATCAAAAGTCAAAAGCCACATCTTTTGATTCTGCGTACCAAGATTTTCTATGGCATCCAAGATCCCTTGTTAGAGTGGAAATTTGATTTTGTAACAAACAGAAAGTATAGAGCATGATGCGAAATCTGGATGTATTGCTAACATAGATGATCCTTTTGAGAATCTACATCAGACATGGCCTTCTTTGTTCACTTAGGAACTTGTTGATGTCTGCCGATGATATTATACTTTTTTCCATACAGTATTTTAAATCTCCAAAAAATGACCAAACGTTGCAAATTATGATAGATGGGTTTAAAGAACGAATTACAATACAACATACAATCCTCGTGAGAGATGATACGTTTATAGGGCAATCTACATGAGACTTCTTGGGGATGTCACTGAAGACTATGGGCACCAAAGAATTCCAAACCTTAACCCATTTCATTTTTTATGGCAGTTGTTAAAAGATTTTTGAGTATTCACATCAACCTTATTAGGCTTAATTGCAAAATGATTAATGCAGGGGGGGGGGGCAGTACCACATGTGTTTTGAGTTGACCATGATTCGAGCCCAGACTGCGAAATACGTTTAATGATTGTATTCATTGTCAAAACGATAAAAAGTGCATTTTAAAATTCTCGTGGATATACTTTACAATTTAAAATTATAATTAATTCCAATTTAAATAATGATTAATACATTTTTGTAAATACAGTGAGCTCGCGGTTTACTAAATATCCTGTTTAAAATGAGTGATAAAAGATGATTTTCCCAATCGGGCTGCCCGTCTTTAGACCCATTCAAGAAGCTCAATGTCTTGTTTTAGGTGAGGTCACCACCATACTTGTACATAATATTCAATGTGTGATCTTACATTGTCTTATACAGTGGGATTATGACCTTCCCATCTAAAAACAAATGTTCAATAAACCATCGATAGGACACTGTCCGCTTTCCTTGCCGACTGCCCCACCCAGTGTCTAAGTTATTTTGGGGTTGGCATTCCTGAAGTGTAATACATTTTGCTGCATGAAAACAATAGTTGACACTTTTCTGACCAATCATCCTGAAGTGTGTCCAAGTCATCTTGAAGGAGCACTGATCATTAACTACTCTCACGATCTTTACATCATCTGCAAATTTTGATATCACGTGCTCTCACATCAGTTCTATTTTATTTAGCATCAATCTCATGAGAACATGTATCATATACTATACATGCTGTTAAATATTTAAAATTATACAATAATAATAGTTTTTTACGATTGTTTTTTCTTGTATACGTAGCTTAGACGTATTTAATACATTACTATTGAATACGTCTAAGTCAATCTCATAAAGAGATGCAGGCTTTTACTTCTGGAAATTTTCTCCACTCACACATGCAATTTGACGCACGCAGTTCAAAGACATTGTATACAGTATACTTGGACGATTTACAGACTCTGTATTCAGTGACACAATATATACTTAGTTGCTCTGACTTTTGACTTGGACAACCCTAACCAATCTGAACTTCAAAAAGTGCGCCAATATGAATTTGTGTGCATCATGCGAAATTCCAGGAGACTCGAGAATGAACGTATAGTCCTTTAATGTACATGAAGATCACGCATTTTCCTTATGGGTCCTTTAGAAGAAAGCTTTGATGGTCATTTACGACTATACTGCAAATTCGCGTGAAGTTCTGTCACAGTTAAATTGGACATCACTTATTAAAGGCTGAATACGTTGTGACTTTCGAGTTTGTTAAATGGCAGTATAATAAATAAATGAAATCAATATGGGTTTTTGCATGAAACCTCCAAATACGAAAGATATTAGAACCCATAATACTTAGTACGGTGCATGGGTTGAAGGTTGAGTAGATGAAAGAACATACTGATTCACATTAGATTTGAATTTCTGCAGATGACAGTTCTCAGTAAATACGTGTGAAGGGAGGTTTATACAGAAAACGGAAGTTGGGGGGAAAATATAAGAGTGTCTATAAGATTCTGTGGCAGCAAATCCCATTCTTCCACCAGCATAGACCTCAGCTCACCAAGTGACCAAGGAGTTCGCTGTCGGCGTGAAATGCGACGCCCAAGGGCGTCCCACACCTGTTCGATCGAATTTAAGTGTGCTGATCGTGCTGGCCAAGGCAGTCGTTGGATATATTCAGTTTCAAGATATTCCTCCACCACTTGAGCTCTATGTGCAGTGGCGTTATCATGCATGAAAAGAAAATGGGCCAACCGCACCCCTAAAAAGTGGCACATAGGGTTCGAACATCTGTTCTCAGTACCTCTGCGCAGTTACGGTATCCCTATCAAAACAAGAAGAGAGGTGCGACCGTTGATCATTGTTCCGCCCCACACAAGAACACCGCCTCCACCGTAAATGTCCCTTTCTCTGATGTTGGAGGGATGCTACCACATTCCTCGTTGTCTCTAGATGATATAACGTCTACAATTTGTTTGTAGGCTAAAATGGAACTCATCAGAGAGCAGAACTGTACTCCATTTGTCAGACCTACAAGTCACATGTTCATGGCACCAGTTTCAACAAGCTCTGTGGTGGTTTGGGTTTAATGGGATACAAACCACTGACTTCTTTGTGTAGAGTTCACTTGAATTGAGCTTTCTTAACACAGTCCAGTTGGAAATGTTTTCATCTGTGACCACAGCAACCTGAAGAGACAGTTGATGACAGGATATCGTAGGGTTCCGTCTTGCTGTTAGCACCAGATAGCGGTCTGTTGTGGTTGACGTAGCCTTCGGGCGACCTTGTTCATCTCCTCTTGTAATTTTGTCGAGCACTAAGCAAGCGGCTTCTCCGGCACAAATCCAGTAGATCTGTGCAGGGTACGTTTAATGAACATAAACAAGTTAAAAAAAACTCTAACAGAAACGTCCCACCTACATTGAAGAAATAACAAGATTTGGGTGAACACAGTTTTATATTGGAAATTATACTCTGTTTTACAGAAGTAATTCCTGTCATCAGCCAACCAAGAATAATCAATATGCGGAGTTTCAGAAAGGGAAATGGAAAACCTGTCAAAAGCGGAAATCCTATTACTAACAGGATTTAGGGAGGGCTAAAGGCGGGTGTTCCTCATTGGGTCGCGCCACCCAACTTTGTTCTATATTCAGGGGAAAATCCCAGTACATTAGAACTGCTTTCCAGGGTGCACCGCCTTAAACTGCAGAGGTAGATCCAGATGTTTTTATATAGAGTGTTTAAAAATTTCACGCAAAAAATGCAGCATATTCTACAGCTAAAAATAAGAAAAAAAGGTCCAACAAACATATACCTCAAAAGTATTTATTTCCGAGATATTAAACATAACCATAAATTTCAAAACATAAAAACAAAACAGAAATATTATTATATGTATCGAGAGAAACAGAAAAGGAAGCAAGCAAATTCTCAGCCTTAACTAGGAGAGCACCTTTGGATTCAGAAGAGGTCTCTATGGACTGTAGACGTGCAAATGTATCCCAAATTCACAAAGGAATACCGAAAGGTGACATTAGCTTAATTTCTGTTCCAGAAAAAATAATGGAGTCACCAGTTAAAGAAGTAATGCAGAACTATCTAGAGAGGGGTGTAATTATACTGCACTCACAGCACGCATTTGTTAAGGGACAATCTTGTCTGGTCAATCTGTTTGGATACTCTGGTGCAGTAACAAAGGAACTGGATGCAAAAAATAATTCTGATATCATATACTTGGATTCGGGAAGGCTTTTAATACTGTTGCACATGAAAGACTACTGTACAAATTGGAACAGTATGGCATTAAGGGCAAGTTCCTGCTATGGATAAAGGGATGGTATGAAGTTCACTGAGCAATACAGACGGGCTGCCAGGACAGCTCTTGGGGTCTTGTCAATGACAGGAATTTTGCTAGCGGGAATAACAGTTGGTTAACCATGTACAAAGCAATGGCTAGGCCGCATCTTGATTACTGCATACAGGTCTGAAGACCTCATTTTAGGAAGGATGTAGAGCTGTTGGAACGGGTATAGGGAAGGGCAACGAGATTGCTGAGGGGAAAAAAAGGGAGGCTCTTACCAAGAAAAGCTTCAGTTCTGCAAATTGAAGAGTCTGGAGATTATGCACCTGCGAGGTGATCTGATTGAAGTGTTTAAGACTTTGATTGGATTGAGCAAGCTGAATTCTGATGGGATTCTTCCGCTTGCTCAGACTACGCACACGCGGGAGCATAAATTCAAATTGAAGAAGGGTGGTTGCAAAGAGAAGTGCGGAAGTTTACCTTCAGCCAGAGGGTGGCTGATTGTTGGAACAAACTACCATCTGTTTTTGTGGAAGTGGACAGTTTGCATAAATTCAAATTAGAAATAGACAATTTATTGGAGGGGGATGGACAGTGATATGGAAGTGGGGGTTTTTTGCTGATACTTTATAAGCTTGCTTTTTTTGCATCGTTTGCCACTGCTAATACTAATTAATAAATGCTGTACTAAACAACGATGCTGTTGTTGTGCAACCTGAAACTAAAGTAACAGAGCTGTGTGTGCGTGACGCACTGGTTACTCACAACTCTGGCCTATGAATAGAATAAGAGAAATCGCATATAACGTTAGCCTTTTGCAAGGACTGTTCCAAAGTAAACCCTTCAAAATATTGAGCGAAGCAACCAACCATATTTCTGATCTATACAATGGAGAGATCAGAAAATGAGGTTTAATATAATTTACAATTATACCAGATGTGCAACAAGTTCTACCTAAGAAACCAAAACGTTCCCGGGGTTGGAACTTAACAGGAAGAGAAGTTTGTGATAACCTCAAGGTCTCTCTCAGAAGCCACTTTACCATTCATTTAATAATAAGTCGAGTTCTTGGAAGACGAGATAAAACCAATATTATCTGCATTATGACCAAAAAAGTTTAGAGTAATTTGTAATAATAATAGAAAGAGCATAAAAATTTTGTTTGGGCAGTGGCACCAGAACAGAATCCACAAAGGGCTGATCTGATTCCTGATTTTGTCCTAAAAATGTCTTGTGTATATGTGGTTGATTCCTATCTATTCTCTTTAACAGACGGTTATCAGAAATGTCTCCTCTTCCCTTGGTAAAACCATTCAATCTTTCTCGTTCCAAATATTTCTAATACAAACATTTTGAAGGATCAGCGTCTTGTTGAATTTCATCATCATGGTAAAACGGTTTCAAACATCTCTCCTTCCTAAAATTTCCTTTAGTTTCTGTCCCACGTACTATGGTTGTTCTATTCAGAGGGACCTACTTTCTTCATCAATCTCTTCCTTACTAAATCTTCTATTTCTGTTGTTGTGGCTCTGGCTACTTCGCCACAGGGCACCTAATGAGACCCTACATTGCCCGCCACCACCGCTGGGAGGTAAGCCAGGCTGACCATCATACTCTAGCTATCCAGTGTCTCCTGAGGTTCCTGACAGAGACCAAGTAACAAACTAAATCCACAGTTCACACAAGGATGCTAGGCAGCTGAATGCGTGGACCATGTTGGTCCACCACAATGCAAAATTTACTGTTAATCCGAGAAAACGCGAAACTACCGGTACCATTTCTCAGCTGCACTGGTGCTGGAAAGTGCTGAAACACCCAGCCTACAACCTTGTTCTGTCGCCTTGCGACTGCTACATTATTTCTCTCCTTAAAAATATCTTGAAACGTAGTCATCTTACTTCGACGGGGTGAAGGCGACTGTCACATTGGTATCACCACCAGCTAACAGAGTTCTGAGGGTGTGTCTCGCTGGTGACACGATGGGACCGATGTCTCAACGCTAAGGGTGCTTATTTTTAACCACGTCCGTCTCTGAGATGTTTTTTTTTTTTTCCCCAAAAAGTCTCTTTTACTTTAACGACCTTACAGCATATACTGAAGACTGCAGAATCCATTCGCCGGCTAGAAAGACTTGTAAGATAGCCTCAGGTTCATTTGTAGAATATTCTGAAGATAACTTCCCCCAGAAGAAGAGCGTCAAGTTTGTTCATCCCTTTCGACTTCAAAATCCTGAAATTCTAAAAGATGAAGAATGCCCACACACATAACATCTTTTGTCCCTTCATCATCCATCATTCCTTGAAAACTCAACTCCCCGCTGTCTGATAAATACCCTCACTGAGACCTTCCGGAACATGGCTACATTTACTTTGAATGCCCGTGTAATCAAAAGATGATTGGGTTTGGGGTGATTTGAATTGAAAACTACAACCTACAATAGGGAGACTATCTCGGGTGGGTAGATTTTATCCTCCTCCTCCTCCTCCTCCTCCTCTGCTTATGATCTTGATATAATTAGTCGCTCATTTGCATGTCCAGATATATCAGGCTCATATTTATTGTCTTCGTGTCCGAATTCTTTTAAATGCAAGAAAATGACTAATTTAGTTTTGGAAATAAACTTGTACTTTGTATTTATAACCAATAAACTTGGGCGCTTTACTATCCGTCGTGGGCAACCAACAAATAAACAGTTTTTTCTTGTAATTGGAAAAAGAAAAAAAAAAAAAAAAAAAAACAAGGAAAGATAAGCCTTGCGGATGTTCACACCTCATTACAAGGAAAACTAGATTACTGCAGGCGGTAGTTTACTTACAGATAGTAAGAGAGACACTGTGGGCGTTGAAAGTTGAAAATTGAAACACGTCGCGTCTATCGGAGATAAATAAATATACGGAGTTCCGTGTGTTTATTTATTCTCGATTGGTGGCAGCTTGTCCGAAATTTTAACTGTTCAGTTTTGCAACGGTTCCTTTCTTTTTTTTTAATAAGTATTCTATCTGTCAAAATTTGCGTTTGGGTCCCTCTCTCCCTGTTCCCCCCAGTTAATCACGTACACTAATCGATTCTCATCCCAGAAACAAACCCCACTCGTTTGAAAGGGAGGAGGGATGGGTGGACAAGTTATTTATTTAACTACTAACAGAGTGCACAACACAGATTTCCCGTTTACCAATTGGAATAAATCTTCGGGTTAGGAACCCAAGTGGGTCAAATAAGTGTTACGGGGGGGAGGGAGGGAGGGAAGAAAAACAAAAATTGGCCGTCAAGAAAAGTTGATGGCTGAATTGAACGCCAGAGGGAGGGGGTGGTAGAAAAGCCACTTTTCTTACAAGAAGTTATGGCCGCTTCCGGCAAGATGTTATTAATTCAAAGGAACAGTTAGGGATGTCAGACAATCCAAACACCTCAGACGTCCAAAACGGAAGGGGCGAGTCAAAAGAGTGGCAAACCACGCCGTTGGCCTGACACTCGTCTTTAATACTTCCCCTCCCCTTCCCCTCCCCCCTTCCCGTTCTACAAACGACCTCCGGAACCCCGACTACTCCCCGAGGCCAAACTGAATGCCAGATCCTAAACACAACACGCAGTGTAGCGCTTTACCGTCCTGAAAACAAGCTCGAAACGTAGGACTACGGCGCAGCAAGTGTGAGCAGCGAGCACATAGTTGCACAGCGCGCGGAGTCCGGCAATCATCAGTCACACGCGGTCACGAGAGGTCATCGCTTGGCATGCTGCGTTGATGGCGGTAGCAGAGACTCTTTTTCTGGCCTGATGGGAAGCCGGAACTGATAATCTGTTGGTGGAACACGAGCTGCGCTAGCATGTTGAGCGATTGGCAGTCAAGGCGCCCTGGGAGACAGGCTAAAACCCCTCCGCGAAAGTTCGGGGTTTATCTCCTTTTTTAAGGCTTCGTCCGTACTCAGCATGCTGGGCTGTGTAGTGTGTAAACAGGTAGGCCTCACTTTACTTTATTTTGTTTATATTTTATCTACGTGTGTCATGCTAGAGAAATATTAAACTGTTTTGTTTTGTTTTTTTGAGGTGGGGAGGAAAGGTTGTGTTCCCTTTTTGTAGTACATCACGACTAGTGAATTAAAGAGTTCCCGTCTTAAGGCATGGATACCTGTTGAATTTGTGATTAGTGCGATGAGCTTTATTCAGGTTTCCTTAATTAGAAATGGATAAATTAGCCGATACTTTACAGGAGTGTTGAGAGTAGTAATTAATAAATAAGAGTCTATTGATTTAAGTCTGATTTATGTCATGGAGCCAGCGCAGAGATAATCTTTATTTGTGTCATCAATTCAGCAGTAAAAAAAAATATATCCAACATTTAAAGAATCGAGAATGGACAATAATAAACTATTCTGAATAACAAAAAAAAAAGAAGAGAAGTCTTGAAAGTCATTTGCTGTTAACCAATTGATTGTACTTTATCATCATTGAAATCAGAAGGCTGAACAGCTATAGAAATTATAACACCAAATTACCTTGGGGATTATAGAAGATAGTCAATTACAGACTCTGGATATAGTTGCAATGGTGATTGTAAAGCTCAAGTTATATCGAAGAAAATGAAACGAAAGAAAACTTTCATAGTTTGTTGACCAGATCTTGAAGTAAACTTCGATTTTTGTTTTCTTTTTTTTAATAGTATCAAGAAGCTTCCAGCTTTACCACAAGACTGGTAGGGCTGGAGACTCGTTGTCTGTCTAAACTGTCCATCTATAGTGTAGACAGACACCGTGGTAATTCCAAAGCAGAAAGTTAAATTGATTTCGCTGCAGCACTGGTATTTTCACTGTTAATATTTCAATTGATTATGGACAGATCCGAATGAATCCTCTGTCATCGGAAAGCAGAATTATAGAGAGAGAGAGAGAGAGTAAACAGATCCCTTCAGCTTCATAAATTGCAACATATTATGAACGAAGAGTAAAGACGCTCCCATCATCATTATCAGGACAGTTATTCCAAGAAGCAATGTTTCCTGGACTTACTGAAAGATATCATCGATAATTTGAATTACTCTAAAAGAGAATCCAAATTTCATACTGATGGTGAATCGTGAAAGAAATGTATTTAAGGGGTTTGCAAATTTTACATGTTCTAATGAAAATAAAATCTTGTTTTTCATTTATTACTACCATTTTATTCTTTCAATGTTCTGATCAGTCAGAAAGAGTTTTTAAATCTGAATTTATCAGACCAGGAGTGTAGAGGAACGGGAAGATTTGAAGGCAAAATTTTATTCATTATGATCAATGTGCCATTGAGATTTTTAATAACCCGGCCCTTTTGAATTGCACAACCAATTATGAGCAATGCAAATTCCAAACAATAGAAACTGTGGTCCAAAGTTTAAATAAATAAACTTAGACGGACTTGGAAAGTTTTTAAAACTGCCAACTATCTCACAAAACTATCTGCATATAAAATTTCGACCGTCACCCACTGGGAGAAAGATGATTTTTCTGCTTCGGTGATCCCCCGCTGGGGTTTTTACCACTACATCTCTAATCTGAAAAGATCACTGAACTGACGAAATCAATTTGCCGATTTCAAAATATTCTTTTAGAAATCGGCAAACAACCTTGCTAGGAGAATGAACACCGCAAAATAGGTCTTTAAGTCATGAAGCGATACCCACATATTCGCGAGTGCTTCCAGAGTCACCATTACTTCGGTGGAAGAACCTATTTACATCGTTCGTGTACGTATCAATGCGCAGAGAATGGTCTGTGCTTGTGATATATAAATGATTGATAAGTTCAGTGCCTTCTTGAAATAACTGATTGACTAAAATTGAGAATTATAATCTTTTGTCTCAAGCGTTTTGTCTCGACGTTGAGTGTACAAAATTTGTATATAGCAGATTGAGAACTATAGCCAATATATTTTTTTATTTTAACTTTACGATAAAGAAAGCTCATCATAATTGTTGTTGTAGAAGGGTTTTAAGAGCATCAGTGAATAAGGTCATATTGCTCCGTGTGTATTGACTGTAAATTGCGTGTGTTCTGAGGACGATTTTCTGTTTGCTGGATGAAAAGTCCCAATTTCCTGGAGAAAAAACCATTATATCCTGGCCTGAGACAGATTAACTCAGCCACGTTGTGAAAAAGACCCATAAAAATTCCTGCCATCGACGGGACTCGAACTCAGGTCTTTCAACAAATTCATTATTCAATAACTAAAAGATCAATAATTACTGACCTTCTCACAGTTCAAGCCGCGATACTAAATGCTTTCCAAGCCGGAAAGGAAATCGCAATAATATATGCTGATATAAAAGCAGCCTTCGATAGTCTGGATATACATGCCTTACTAATAAAAGGAAATTTGCTGAAGTTCCTACAGGCCCTACTTACTTGTCGGTCCATTTATTGCCATACAGACAATCAAATCCTCTAACGCCGCAATCCATGCAGGAGCTCCATAGGGTGGAGTCTTATCTGGACTCCTCTTTACCGCCATGATGATGATCCCGTTCTGCAAGGGTAGGGATGCTGTATCCCCTTACGCAGACGATATTAAGATCCTAACGTCCAGGCAACCATCCATGAACAATAGTGCTTTGTGTGACCAGATTAATCATAAGCTTCTGAACTTAGTCCTGTACTTAGATAAATTTGGCTTGACCCTAAATCCGCAGAAGACTGTAATCATGGTGTATTCGTTCAAAAAATCGCCCACGCTCATATACTCAGAACTAAATGGCAAACCAATCCCAGTTGTCGAGACGCATACAGATCTTGGAGTAACATTTGATACCAAACTTACGTTCAAGTCGCATATTGACCTGATTGTGTAAAGAAAATGAACTACTTACATTGGGCAACCAAACAGCACGTCTTGCACGTGAAACAGACTACAACAATCGCGCGATATTTAAGAACCACAGTGTATTTGGCCATATTGTATGGCGCCTAATTGTGGGCGTCAGCCATCCCTACCCACATTAGGAGAATATATGCGAGTGAATTCTGGCTGCTTAAGTGGAAAAACCATAAACACCATCTCCCTCAACAGTTAAGGACCACGCAGCTTTCTGAACAGCTTAAACTATAGCATCATTGCCTGGAAACGATTAATAACTACAATCAAAATGATGACTGGCATGATATCATCACCATGATTCTGGCAGTTTTGTGAGTGGCACATCCCGCCATCTGCCTTAAGAGGCACCAAATCCTTGAGAATGAAGACCAACAGACTGAAGATGGCCGACAGGTTTATACCCGCCAGTGCGTTGGAATCAATTCAGTGCTTAACACATCTTGGAATTGACCTACAAAGGCTCATAGAAGATCCGGAATATAGGAAACAAACCGCAGTGTGGCTCGCTGAGGCTACTGTTGCCTAGTAGTTGTGTGAATTTCTGTCAAGAACTGTGTGTACGCAATTGAACAAGTGTATATCTCGTACAAGTTCTTTCAGTGGATGTGATGTTAAGATGAACTTTTGTACTACAATTGCCAGGACTCTAGACAGAAATATAGTGATGAGTAATTCAGTTTATATTTTACCTTTTCTCGTATATTTTAGCCATTCTTTTATTTATTTTAATTTTATGGTAATCCCCTGGCATTTTCTACCGTGAAGGGAATTTGTCACTTACCAATGTACACCTATATTTTTCTGGTAGGACAAATAAAGATTATTATTATTTTCCACCCGGTGTGGAGAGGACGGCGATTCTACCAACTGTGCTACCCACGAGGGCAAGAAGTAGACTTACTGTTCTTACCTTCTCTTATTTCGTATTAAGATGGTTCATCAACTACCAGCAATGATGCAAATACGTATGTTGATCCTTGGTTGGTCAAAAATAATAAGTATTAACGGAAGCTGTTTTTCCATTTCTTTCAATACGGTGAGGACATTTCTGCTTTATTTCAAGATGGCAGCTCGAAATATTAGAATAAAGTGGAACATTACTGTTAGAAGAAATTAATATCAGAACATTCCTTGATTGATCAAGCTTACCGATCTTTGTTCATCAGAATGTTTCAGCTACTTCCAGCAGCCCATTGTTACTACACACCTGATAAAGAAAATGGCTCCATTATCGAAACGTTGTGCCTTAAATGATTCACCTGTTACTAAAATATGCGCGCACATTGCAATAAAGCAGTTATTACAGACAGTTATCTGCATTAACAACTTTCTCTTATGAGTAATCTTTGAACAAATAATAGGAAACATGGTTTTTTTTTTTTTTTTTTTTTGTGCCTATTCATTAGCTTGTTAAAAGCGGTTTTACCGCCCAACCACGCGGCAGTTTAGAAAACAATAGCCCAGTGTGTTCCATGTTTTCCTCGCCCCCCCTATCCCCGACTCCTTGACGGAACTGTACGAGCGTAGAAATAAAAAGAAGTGCGGCAACAAGGATACCGTCTACGAGGCTGGATGCTTTCTCCATTTTATCCAAAACCGCTGCTGTGTAGGTGGGATAAAAAGGCCCAGTTAAAACGTGGGCGATGTTCCCAGCTGGAACATCATTACCGCAGTTATTAAAACTACAAACACTGACGGAGAGGTCTGTGTTAATGATAAGCTACCACGTGAGCCCAGACAAGCCCGTTCTTGTAAAGTATTGTTAAAGATAAAGGAAAGTTTCTGGTTAATTAATATAATTGACTTTTGTTGTACTCCTTACGCATGAAAGGAGATTATGCAGTTACCTGTATTGTCGGATGATTTTATCAACAAATAAGTGGGAGAAAAGTAACGTTTAAAGTAAATAACGTAGTAGAGTGGCTCACGACTTTTCAGAGGTGTGTTTGCGAGCATACGATTGATGCATTCTCATTGAATCATTTGGGTTGGAGTTCTACTAATTGGGCATTATCCAGGAGAAACCTTTATTCATCATTTAGCAGGGCCTCCTCTTACCCCAATTAGCCCACACACGTTATGGCAAGGATTGTACATGTTGTCTGAAGGAGTCTAGATCTACATTTCACCATTCTTCCATCAGGATATTTGTTGGCTACTGTATTGTGATTGTTAGAGAACTACGAAGCAGAATTGCTCTTTCCAATGTATCCAAGACATTCTCAATTAGATTGAGATTGGAAAGTTAGGTGGTCAGGGCAGACTTTCAAAAGTTTGGGAACGTTCCCTGAACCACTTAGATACATTTTTTGTACAGTGGATGGTTGCGTTGTCCTTTTGAAAGAATTCGTCGCAATCCGAGTAAAAATGAAGCATTTCAGGCCGAAGTTGGTCTCATACGACTGAAAAATATTCAAAAGGTATGAGGTACTAATGGTATGAACGGATCCAATCCATATCAACAGAACATACCATCTCCAGTGGTGGACAAAAGACAGTCTGGATGCATGGCTTCATGAGGTTCACGCCACTCTCACCCTATCGTTGGTACAAAACAAGTGTAAATCGAGAATTGTCATTCCACATGATCTTTTTCAACTGTTCCACAGTCCTTGGCAATGGCGGTACCACTCATCGAATCTTTAGATTTTTTACAGAAAGAATTGGAGTTCATATCGGCAACGACTACTACAATTCAGCATCTTCAACTCCCACCACATAGTTCGGTTACAAATAGGTCTTTCTTTGCCTAAATTGAATGTTTCAATCATTTTCTACACATCGGGCCTTCTATTCTGACACGTAATTCGATTTAAATTCCTGTAGTTTCGTTCTTGGTAACGAGACTGCAGGAATCCATCCAATGTATACTTCTTTTCAGATAGTTTCTTTCGACACAGCAGTGATTTCCTTTATTTCTAAATTGTGGTTCCAGCTAAACGTGTACCAATAACACCGTTCTGAAAATCGGAAAGTCTTCTCCATGACTGGATCAACTAAGAAGCCCCAGGAAAACATATAAAGCATTCATCTGATATCAAAGAACTTGTGATCATACCACGTGACAACTTACATTTGCATGTTTAATCATCTGTTGACGACAATTGTAAAATTCTTCTCATTTTTTGGCCAGTGAGTATAGCAAATAGTGAAATATAAATTGACTTTCGTGTAGAGTGTTCCATAGCGAACAAAACTACCGTACGTTTCCTCGTTTGTCTGTTCTGTCAAGTTCAATTTATTTCTTTTAAACATGGTTCAGAATATAAATTCTAGTGGACACCTGGCGCAAGTGTTCCAGTCAAACAGATGGCAACTTAACATCCAACACAGGTTTCTGTGTTTCCTGTATCGAGCACACAATAGTGAGATCCCTACGTAAAATGCAATTTTGAAAAAAGAAAAAAGTTTTCCTGCGCAGTAATACGCTTTAAAGGGCAGGGAAATTTTTGCTGTCATTCTGTTCTCCATTAATTACTGTACTCCTTCGTATGAATATTTCTTTTAAGAAATTCTGCGAGAGGCGTGTGCTATAATATCTGCTAATACTTTCACGAAGCCAGGTTTTACACTTTCTTTTTTTAGCTTCAGGCGTTTTTTTCACGAATATAACTTGTTGGTAATGAACGCGTCTGCAGTTATTTAAACATCATTTAGAAAAGCCATTAAGGTCCTGCTAATTGAGTTGTGTGTCGAAGATGATGCCGTCTGGCGTAATTTTAAAGAAACACATTTTTACTGATAACTAGTCGGCTTAATAGGAATTCTCAAATAATTTTATTTTTGAAAAATAAAAAAATACTTTATCTGTACATTCTTCGAAAAATTATTTCTTCTCTTAATGTAATCGTTCTTCACAGTGATGATAAAAGTCACGTGGTGACAAATCTGTACTGTACGCAGGATATGTAAGTAACCAACGTTGCATCTTTTGAAGCAACGCATGAATCCGGTTGGCAACATGTGAGCATGCGTTATTATGAATCAGGACTATTCTTCCTGTCAGCTGTCTCTGTCTTTTGCGTTTGGTGCTGAGGCGCAGGCGGTTCCAAGTTTCATTCCAAGTTTCCAATTAATTGTCATTTTTTTAAGTCTAACACCTTTTAGTCGAAATCCCATATGAAAAATTACATACTCAGAGAGACATTGGTTGCAATTCGTACACTGGTTCCATATTTCACCTCGTATATTCCGGGAGAATTTTCGTCTTGAAATAGAACTACTTCATAGCTGGAACTCTTCCATTAAGTGCAAATTCTGTTACTTGAATCATGATGAACCATGAAGTGCAAATTCTGTTACTTGAATCTGTTCAGTTCATGAATCATCATGAACTGAACAGGAATGCTTGAGTCATCCACACAAACAAGTGACTATGCACACTTTCCGATTGCCGTTTTCCTCTTCTTGTATTCCTTCGGTAGACGAATACATTTGTTGAATTCTGTTGTAATTTTTTTTTAATTTCAAAGGAGATTAATGTGTCGCTGCTGATGATCTTTTCGTAAATCTTTTCTGAAGCCTGGATTATCAGGCTTTTCTAAAGAGAGTTCTATGCACTGCGAGAAGTACATAGAACTCCCACTTCTTTGACAGTAACACCTTGTGGATGTTGAGGGCATGTCTGGTTGTACTTCTAGGTTTATTTCCTCAGCCTGGATTCTTCTGGAGTCATACTGTTTACTATGAGACGAATCTGGCACGTTTTCCACATATTTCAATCGGAATATCTACATTGTTTTGTGGCCACAAGAAGAGTATATAAAAATGGGATTCTTTTCCATTCCATATTTGTAGCATCAACGATATTCAATAATACTAACCTCGCAACTTTAAAAGTTAAAGCCAAAGTACGCGGTAAAATAAATCAAGAATCAGGTTTTATAAATTGAGGTACGAGTACTTTGAAGTGTATACCTCAACGTATTGAGGCACTCTAATAATTTGGCTAAAGATGGATTAATAAAGAAATGTAATATAAAAATAAATCGAATAAAAGATTATTTAATCGCTTTTAAATTTAACAGAAAAATTTTAACGAGTTTTATTTAACTGAGAAGTAATTTTGGATCCATATTAGCCAGAGTTTTTTTTTTTTTTTCTTTATCAATGATCCTCCCAAACTCGCTCCCGAAGTTTAACAGGAAAAAATCTATATCAATCCTCAGAATATATATCAAATATTATAAATCATTATCTTTACTGCTGAATTATAATATAAACGAACGGTGGTTAAGGGTTGGCTCATTCAAATGTATGAACCAACCTTTAACAACCAGCAAATTAAATGTTCCATAGAAGCACCATTTTAGAAAAGACAAAAGCTTCCATTTCTTATCTAAGTTTATCGATGCCCAAAAACTATCTGTACAAATGTACTACAGGCAAGACACGATGCCTAAACAGGGCAATCAGAATTACAATACAATGTGAATCATAAACTAACACGTTTATCCCCAGTTTATAATTTCCATTTCGTTTATTAAATTGTTCTCCAACTATTAATTTGTCTCATTAATTAATTATAAATGTAGAAGCGATTCGAGAGTGGGACCGTGATCTGTTATCTCTTTGTAAACCTCGGTACCGAATATGGACCAGAGATAAAGAAATGGCGCAGTACATTGTCAAGAATAACAATCTGCATGACGACAAGCAGTCTGCCTGTGTCGCAGATCTGTGCCATCCCCCTGCCGACGAAACCCCCCTTCTCTGAACCTCCAATCTGTTGAGTAGGTCAAGCGGAGGGTAATTGGCTATTTCCCCTTGCACTGACTTAAGTGGACTTCCTTGGTCTGTATGGGACTTCCCTGATATTCGGGGTGAGGATTGCATGGGAAAAGGCCTTGTTTAACCCTGACACCTCGGACATCTCCACACATACATACGTATACCGTTTCCGCGGTTATGCAGCTGTGTTCCGTACAGGATGGCAAGAGCCGTTAATAGTCAGCCATCTCAATCAGACGCGTGTATACTGGGCAATAATAGAGCAGACACTATATCCACAATTTCCATTGAATATATGAACAATATCCGGTTGTTTGACGTCATTCAGCGTGCTTTTAGATGGTTTGATAGAGTAGAAAGTGGACTGGGGGACATCGGAAGAAGAGGGTGCACCCGTTTCCTGAGAATGGTTTTTCTCTTTATCTGCTAATAAATTGGTCAGAAAGGAAATGAACGTGTTTCCACATCTGAGGTTACTGGACCCTCGTAAATCATCTTGACAAATCGTAGCAAATAATTTTTATTCGCTTCGTCGTACCACTTCTGTCCTCACCCTGAGCGAAAGATCTCTGCCAGTGCGATCTTCGTTTAATTTAAAAGTTTATAACACGTAACCAGCAGTCTGATAAATAATTTAAGCTACATTGGAACATACGCAGAAAGAACAGACTGCTGATTAAGCGTTATAAACTTAAAAAAAAAAAAAAAAACATGCTATTTGGTTTTTTAATAAATCGTTGGAATTTTTAAATATCAATAGATCGGATGATATTTAAATTCTTGATTTGTTTATTACCAGAGACTAATACTAGCACTACACGAAACTTATATTTAGTACTAGTTATGAATAGCAAGTAGAATACACTTTCTACACCAAAAACTAATCATAAGTAAGCTGTTTGAACTTAAATGTCTTCAAAATGTGTATTTTGCAAACCATTTTCAGTATGAAGATCTGGATGGTCTACTCAGATAGATTATCCCCCGCTCCCTTGTCTCCTTGTGTTCCCTCTCTCTCTTCCCTGATAGTTTCCAGATACGTTGGGCAGTACATTTACCAACTACTTGAAGAGAAAAATTCCATCAATGAGCAACGATATGGATGAATAGCATTAAAAGATTGCCTGTAATCTTTCAAATGATGTGGTCCCTTAGTGAATACTAACGAGCAGAAAATGCAATTAAACAGTGCCACTCGTCATGAAGTTTGGCATCAATCCAAATCAATTACATATTTTGGCCTGTTCACAGCGGAGACTCAATGCACCAGACGTTGACACAAAATGATTTATTTCTCTGCAACTACTTCGAAACTTATTGAAGTTCCATCTTCGTGACTAACACGAATGGAAGTCCCTCCTCCGTCGTATGTGATTCGTGACCAGATTGGGGAAATCGTTAGGGGTTTGGAAGGGATAGGCGAATATTCAAAGAGCGCAATGCATGATAATCGGAAGACTGACTAAAAAGCTTTTTAATAATTAGATATGAGGTTAAGGAAATTTGTCTAGACATGTTGTCTGTATTGCCCAATAAGTTTGGATAATTAACAAAAAACCTGTTCAATACATTTACGTGTACGTTACTACTTGAACGAGTATTTACATTCAAGCTGTATAACTCTATAACCATCTTTGCCCTTAAAATAAAAGAACTATTATTTGCAACTACAAATGAAGACCTCCTTTTGGTTTAATAGTCAATCATTTACATATTTAAGAGTAGATACCAAGTGTCGTGATTGATGACTGCATCGTTAATACTGATATACGCGTGATGTCACAACTAGGTGGATTTAAATCTGGTTATTTTATCCTATTATTTTAGCGATCAGCTTCTTGATCGCTAAAAAAAATATGGTTTCTATGGTGGCGTACCATAGAAACATATTTACCATTATAGAATCCAAGACCTACCCACCTATGAAAAGATGCAATTGTACACAAATCCTCGGACTCTGCATTTAACAAACAAGAGACTTCTTGTTCTTTCCTTCACCTGATGAACACAAAATTATTCTCTTGGACCACTGATCGTCTTCGATTTCGTATAACCAAGCCAATTCAATCTCCTACTGTCGATTCTCTTAGTAATTGGTTACTTAACATCTGTTCGTGGTTTCGCTTTCTCATGCCACGATACAGACATTGCAATGGCAAAACTACCATATCGCCAGGTCCGTCATTGCAGGGGTACAAAGAGTTAAGGGGACTCACACGCTGTTTTGAGCATGTTTGTTAAAGAGCATGGAAATCCCGTACATGAATCTTTTTGGGGCAGTTGCAGAATAGTTTCGCTACTCAGATATGTCTCCAAATTTCAATCCCCATATTTCAAAACTTGCAATTTCAACCCTACTACAATGTATAAGAGCTTGTCATTTTTTATTAATTAAAATAATCACCCTATTGAAAAGTTTGAGATGCAGAACTTTGTTTCTATGGTGAAATATATTATTTTATATTTTAATTTCATTGAAAATATTAATATTTATTTTAGTTTCTGTTTTCGAATTTTTAAAACTTCGTTTTCCATTTATCTAATATGAAATTAATATTTCTAGAATTTTCTTTTTATTTTATTTACTTATTATAATCATTAAAACCAATCCAATTTGATTTCTTTTCTTTTTTCAGGCATGGAAACTAACATTACGCTTTGGCAGTTCCTGCTTGAACTTTTGCTAAGCAACCAGTACAATCACATCATAACATGGACCAACAATGATGGAGAATTTAAGTTAATCAATGCTGAAGAGGTAGCTCGTCTGTGGGGTTTGCGTAAAAACAAACACAACATGAACTACGACAAATTAAGTCGTGCCTTACGTTATTATTATGACAAAAATATTATCCGGAAAGTGCTCGGACAGAAATTCGTCTATCGGTTTGTATCTTTCCCCGAGATTATAAAGACAGAGAATAAGATTCCCTTTCACGTAAAGATGGAAACCATTAACAAGTCTGGAGGTTTGAACTTAAACATGAATCCAAAAGCCTACATAGCATCGAACCAATCCCTGTCACCAACTTCCTTAGTGATTCATTCGAAATCCGAGCAACTGTCACCGAAAAAGGACGCTGAAGAAAAAAGATTTGACCTTCCATCTTCTGGCAGAGACAGAACACCAGGTGCATTATGGATGATACCCACTCACCCGTCAGATTTGCGTCGGGAGACGAAAAGGTCTTTATCCGATGAAGAATCGGTCAAAGAAGACAGCGATGGACCTCGAAGTCTAGTCTCCACACCTAGCAAACGAATCAAAACGGAACCGGAGAGTGATTCCTGTCCTTCTCCTGCTGTTTCTGCGTGTTCTTGTAACAGTCCGGCGCCATCTGGTGGTTCTTCAACGACATCCAGTCTCTGTTTAGTAACTAGACCAAAACCGAAGCCTCCCCCAATCTCACCAATTCCTACAACGCCCCGAGTGACTTCTACAACTATTCCTCCACTACACACACCAATTGTAACCTTTGCTAGCCCATTCTTACCACAAAGCAAGACCCCTGTCATGACGCTACCTTTTTGGAGCCCATTTGCCTTACCCAGTCCCCGATATTCCAGTGCTGCATCGACGCATTTCCAGTTTCCGTCCCATATGGCTAGCCTTGGATTAACATCATTTCCACCGTTAAGTCCTTTTTTGGGACATCCGTATTCACCCTTCGATCCCCAGGTTCTTCTTTCTCCAGCGAAATCCATTCCCGTATTGCAATGAAAACTCAAGTCCACTTTGACTAAGAATTCAAAGTTGCTTTCTTAGAAATCCTTCATATCCTAGGAACGGAATCCTACTGACACTAGTCGATAAGACCAGTTACCAATCATCCTCTGCAATTATGAGGCCAGTAATAACTATCATGTGATGGACCATGTTTCAGTGCCTTACCGCTTCCAGTGATGTCCACTGTGAAGAGACAATCAGATATTACTTGGACTATAGGCAAGAATGCTTCACTCCTCTCAATACCTGTAATTAAAACGGATAAATTGTAACCCACCTGAATGCATCAAATAAACTATGCTCAGTTTGTCCAAAGAGGCAGTTATTGCATCAGCTCGAAGATAAATAGTCCCAAGTGTTTTGTTAAATAGACATTGACCTTTTAAGCATTTGAAGAGATGCAGTTTCATAATCGTTGATAATTACATATCTTTATGACGTTTTATACCTTGAGTGGTAATACAAATTGGATATTTGGGTTTTGAGCTCCATAGACCTCCACAAAAAATTCCAAGGAATTACTTTGTGTACAAAATAATGGCTGCTTAGATGTATTTTGTTTCAGAACTCATTAGCCACTTCTACCATTGTAAATATTAATGCGACCTGAACTAATATGATGATAAATGTCACGAAAATTTCAATTTTTAAATAAATTTAAAATTATTTACAGTTTAATTTTTTTTAATTCTAAAATGTTTATAATTTTAAATTTACATTGCTTAATCTTTTAACTGTGAAATTATACTCGCGCTTTATGGTATACTTAATACTTATTTAAGTATTAATTAGTATTCTAAAAATATTTTTTCGTTTCCTCTTGTCATTCTACGATAGCTGTAGTTAGAAAAAATCGCTAAATGGTCAGTTATAATTATCATGACTATATGGAACCAATGTACATGGATATATGATTCTGTTAATGCGGTTAACAGAATTATATGTTAGTACTAACCGGTGTTACTACTTTTTTTATTATGTACATTCCCTTAAACAGAATATCCATATTGATAATAGATTTATAAGCTAGTACAACACCCTTTGCAATTCTAACCGTATATTAGGATACAATTCCATTGATTTCAATCAAAATCTCAAGAAATATGCAAAAACGAAATGCTATCACGCCTTATTGCCTCAATTGCTTTGGAATTAATTAAAAACAACCGTAATGAAAAATCCGTTCTCTAAAAAAATCCATAACATTAAAAGTAACTCGACACCACAGTCGTATAAATATTGAGATAATGTTTGTAATCAAATATAGTTAGGGCTTTTAATTATTTCCATCTTTCAGTAGTCATTGCAGATCCATTGCTAATCAATGTATTCACCATAACCTAATTCAGAATATTCGTAACGGAATTTAGATTAAAATCCTATCCAATAGTTTCCCAATACTATAGAACTAGACGTTAGACCTAGGCTAGTGTTTGATAACGTAGTAAGAAATATTTTGCGTCTTAGTGACCACGTTTATCCTCAATGTACATTGAAGAATCGTTTTAATTTTTTTTTTCTTTTACATAATTTTATACTAGAAATAATTTAATCTTTGTAGTTTGATCAGTCAACGAAAGCTAGATACGTCTAGCTGGATATTTTAAGCTATGATGCTGTTTCCACAGTGAAGTCATAGAAAAAAAATATAATATTAATATATTTTGTTATTTCTATCAAAGACAATGTTGTTCTTCGACTGCTATGCAGTATTAATAAATATTCGTAATACTACAGGCATCACACGAGTGAGAAAGTTATTACGCATTAAAATTGCAATCGATATGTAAGTTATAACTTTGAAGCTCAGAAGTTTGGATCTGATAGGCCTACTTGTTGTACCACAGAAAGTATTAGAGATAGTATTTGAATTGCAATTACGAGTTACAAGTTAACTATGGACATTGTGCATATTTAGAAAGATTTCTGCAACTGTCTAGAATTCATTCGGTCAAGTTTTATATATTTTTCCACAAGGTATAGTAATGACTTTTATGTGAAAGCCATTAAAAAATTATTGTTAAGGCTTAAACAGCCAACTGTTGCATATAATGGAATGTTAAAATGTTTTGAAATATGTGCAATATTTAACTGTTACGACGATAGCAAAGAGTCGTCTTAAATAAATGTAAAATTCAATTTTAAATTAGAATTCAGTTTTGATTATGTGACAAAAGGGACTGTAATTTCCGTTTAACCATCCGGCTGATTACCATTCCTTATTCAAATAGAAGAGTCTGTTTGTTACCAAAGGTACCAATGTTTTAAATCAAAACTAGGCAAAACAGCCAGGGTAAATGATGGACAATACCAGTGTTGCATATGTCCCTTCGTCTCTTGTTTTGCATGTACGTACTGTTTGATCTTCCATTTCATGAAGTGTAAAAATAAAAAAAGAGCAAATGACATATTGTACAGACCACGATTCGCCTTTGTATATCAGTTATTAATGGGGTTGAGTGGACCAATTTTTTCAATCACTGAAGCTAAGAATCCTTTTGTAAATTACTTTACATGCTTATAATAGCAACTATGTAGCAATAGTGTGAAATAAAAGAGAAACATTACCATACATTTTGTCTTTCTTCTTTGAAGCCTAACATCATCCACCAGTACATCCACCTGCCCACACCCTAATCCTCTCTAACACGTTATTTTTATTTAATATTTAAAAATATTGTACATTGAAAATTTACATCTGTTCTCAGTAGACAGTAATTTTCGATGATAGAGACCATAGTCAAATCTTTCTTATTTTTGAATTTGAACTCTAATAAATTCACCATCCTATGGATACCTTCTCATGATTATTGCTGCAGATCCGTACAACTTGGGCTAAAGTTTAAAACTAATCTGCACTTTGTATTCTACTGATCATAAAAGGTAGTTGAGTGGGTTTAGTAAAGACCAAGTGATGTCCTCAAGTTTAATTAGAAATTAAGAACTCTTTTGTCAATAAGAATACGTCAGATTGAAAGTAACAAAGATGCCAACTGAGGAGATGTTCATCTTGAGGAATTTGCAATCCCCGAAAGGTATTCTGCCGAACTTCTCGAATAAAAAAGGATCCCATTGGCTAAAATTGACTAATGTAAATATAAACTTTTGCTTCGTAATGCACTTTTATGTGTTTCATTTCTTATTGTGCGTTGGCACTCAATGCTCTCTTATAGAAGCAGGAAAAAAAGTCGATTGACCATTGTTCTTGTCTTCCTGTAGCCGAAGGAATAGCCTAAGCCATTTTGGGAAACAAAGTTATAAATATACTGTATAAACACTTTTCTGAAAGAGTTATATTCCCAACAGCTGAAAATGTTACAATTTTCCTTGTAATACTAAATTTCCTTGTAACTTAGCTTCACCAGTATTTGCTAAAGCATAGCAATATGTAATGTTAAATAGACTCGGAAAATCGTAAAATCGTCTTCACTGCATGTTTATCAATAAATCTTGTATCACTAACATAAAAAAGAACTTTCATAAGCATTAAAATATATATCAAAAATAAATACAAATGAGTTTTATCTATATAATTTAATTTTACGATAAATTCCTAAGATTATATAAAATAATCTTATACGCCGAATATTGTCTATTAAGACTTATTAGCCATAAAACTTTATCTGCACGTTGGACAGAAATGGAATTATCGAGATTAAAATATTTCATTTGTTGGCACTGGGCAGTTTGAATCGGATCCGTCTCAATACCAGAGCCGGAATCATCTCCACCAGCAATAAATAAAATTGTGTGACGTCAAACTGACGTCACACAATCAAGATTAAATATTGCTGTTTGTTTAAAACGCATGCTATTCCTCATTTAAAGTAAATTATGTACAATATTCAGTTATGTACTAGAGCGCTGTTGTACATGCTTTGGAGAATAATAAAAATAAAAGTTATTGTGGTATTTATGATTTTTACCTTAATTTTCCCCACCATTGCTTATTAATATACGCACAGCTGTTTCACATATCATGATGTACGATGTACTCTGCGATGTACTCTGCTTAATTGCTGAGTTACGTAATAAAATGAATTGCATCTTTGAAATTGCGTAATACAAATGGGTTCAATTTCATAACGCATTTAATGGCCGTTCAAATGTAAGAACCACTTTTATAGTTGTATGATAATGCGAGGCTGGAAGTACGATACAGTATGTTTTTTTTTTTTTTTTTCCATACTGAGAAAGAATATCACAGGGAATACTTAAACGTACTTTAATTTGTTTGTAATCTTTTTTGTAATTTAGCAAATATAGTAAAAATGCTTAAAATATTTCAGACAGCTGCAGAGGTATAAAAGTTCTTTAAAAATGCTTCAGACAGATAATGCAGCTATCTCAAGCATTTTTTTAAAATCAAAATAGGGCTTAAAAATGTTCTAAACAGCATTCAGTTGAAATGTTGCAGTCTTTTAAGACATTTTGAAAGCTTAGTGAAGGTTTCAAAATGACTTAAAAAATTCTAAGCTTTCTGGATGGAAATTGCATTGTAATACAGTTTTTCTTTTTAAATTGATAAATCTGTTTTGGGCGGTTAAAATTGATTTACATCATGGGAAAAGTGCTTCTGAAGAACATTGATTGATGCTGACGAAATTAGAAATTTAAGATGAAAAGTTTCTTATGAAAAATCGTAACAAAGCGATCCCATGAGACTTTCTAAAATTGTATTGGTATGAACAAGGTTCGAAAAAAAGATAAAATGATCTTACTTTTGTACCTTACCGTGCCTAGAAACACTTATCGTACCTTAGAACCATACTTGGAAGCTGAAACATTTAGCCCCGTACTGCCATCCATGTATCGCAGCGCCATCTGTTATTTAAAATAGGAATTAAAAATGGATACACTTCGCTCGTGGATTTACTGAATGATGAATGATGCAAATTTAAACCGTGCTGGAGGCAGAGGGGAAAGAAATAAAAATAAAATACGTTAATGTTTTAGAAAAGAACTCAGGATTTCACATTTTAAGAAAAAAATATCAATTTATAAATGGAAAAGGATATGTATTCCCATTTCAAGTAGAGGCTTCAAAAGCTCACATTTCTAAATACAATCCGGTCACTTCAAAGGGATTCAGAAAATATCTGAATCCCTTTGACCACTGTGGGATGGGTGAAATGAATAAATGAACACCTACTGCGAAAAACCTGATTGATTAGTTGTGCACATAAGTAAACTTAGGCCATGATGGGTCTTACAAAACAGTAATTTTTGTTTGAAGTGAAAAATAGCATTATTTGAAAAGGACATTACATGGCTAAAATATAAAGTTAAATTTAAATTTAAAGAGCAAACTTTTCCATTTAAAACTGACTATTCTTGTGTGATCAGTTTATTAGTTTTTTATTTGTATGCTGCAGTTAAAAATTGCATTTTCCCAACCCTTATAATAGTTCAGTTACTAAATAAAAATGGCAAATTTTCACCAAATTTATCAATGGGAAAAATCTTCCTCCAAAAGGCTACCTTTTCAACTTTTACTCTCTCTTTTAATTGTAAATTGAGGTGCTAATAATAATAATAATTCCAGTGTCCAATCATTAATTTATGGGTCGCCAGTCCAAACTTAGTTCTCGTACAAACATAAGCTCGAGATCTACTCAAAAGTTGTTCAAATTCTGATTCCAAAGCGACATTTTTCACAAGCAAGGTCCCTTCCACACCTCAGCCTTTGGAAAGGTCTGAGTTCGATTCCCATGAATAGCTGGAGGAATTTCTAAAGTCTTCTTCAAGCAAGGATGCAGTTAACCGATCTCAGGTGGAACGAGTAGATTTTTCTCGACTCATGAACACACGCTTTTTCTGAGGGCGGGTATGAGCGACAAACGCGGGTACCACTGAAATAATAATTTTTTTTAGGGGCGGGATAACGCCAAGGGCAGATCCAACTTTCATATTTAGGAGGCAATACTGTAGGAAACTTGTTATGTGTACAGATTACTCAGAAACAAAACGCAAAATTACGCTTTGGGAATAATCTTAAGAGAATAATTAACCCCATTACCACCTCCCACTTTCGGAAGTAGTAGGGGACAGTGGTTACGTAGTGGTCCCAAGGTTTTCAGTAAGGGTGAGGGAGTTCAAGTGCTGTTCCAAAGAAGAATCATTTAGTTTTAAACATCATGGAGTAGTTAAAAGATAATGTTTATCATTGGACACGGGTTACAGCCCTTTAGTCCCAATCTGGGACCGCCACTGCGATCACTGTACTTCCACACTTAATTTCCCCCTCTCGGATTCGCCCTTTTCCTGCCGATACCACTGATTTAACCCTAGAAAATTATAAATACATCTAAGAAAAGCAAAAATTCAGTTTAACGTCGAAATAAGTAAGTTCTGTTTTTTTTTGTGAACATAAAAACAAGGAACTTTTGACAGGAAGGAATGAACAGTATTGAGAAACAAATTTGAAAATAAACGGAAACATCCTGTAGTGCAGCGTTTCCCAAACATTTTTAGTCACAGAATTAAAACTGTGTTCTCAAACTGTGTTCCGCGGAACACAGTTTGAGAAAAGCTGTTGTAGTGGCAAAATATACTTACTGGACATTATTCAAAGAAATATCAAAGGAATCTATTTTAAACAAATTTTGAAACTTGCGAACAGAAAAAACACAGTATTCAGCAAGGAGTCACAGCGCCACTATCGAAAGCGATAGGCCCTATTTTGTCAATAAAAACAAATATCGTAGTATTTTTAGCTAATAATGATAATAATAATCGCGGGGAGGGAAAAAATGAGAAAAAATCGCGAAGGTCGCTTCATCGGAACTGCCTCTTCAGAGGAGAAGTTATGACTCTGGCAAAGAGTAGTGCCATCTGGTGTTGTTCTCAATAACAACCCAAAGCTAAACAGGTCCACCCTCCCCATAGTTGGATGAAGATGACAAGTAGAAATATTGAATATACTGCATCGAGTGTGACGCAAGATAAAGTCATCGACATTCAGACCTTAGGCAGAGGGGTGGGTTAGAAAAGTCAGAGAGAGTCGCCCTAGGACAACAGTGGTGTTGTCTCCCTTATGGCTACCATAACTGGGTAGGGCCACCCAGCCCAAACACCTAGCCTAACCAATATAACAACGTACAGGATGGAACTATTACATATCAAGTGGTTGGAATAGTTCCCCACTGTTCAGGTCACTCAACAGCGAATTGCAGAGTAAAGACACACCGTCGTTATGAATAACCTGATAGCTCACTCAGTCTTAATAATAAACCAAACAGGCGAATAACTACAAAGAACAAAGAATACGGAGCCAACCAAATCAAAACTAGAGGAGGAAGAGCAAATACAAGATATATACCCAGTGCGGCCAAAGTAGAAAGAGACGAGATCGCGATATTCAGAACAGAAAAAGAGTGGAAGAAAGCCCTAGCAGAATTCGAGGGAAAAGACGCCATAAAGACTTAAGCCATAGCGAAGAAAAGATCCAGAAGAATCCTGTGGAAAGTTAGAGAACATCTCAATCGGCGAATAATACCGATTACCTCAACAACAACGAAGTGTAATACTATGGTGAGTGTACAGAAATCATGAGATATCTACCCAGTAACGAGTAGGCCCACCTTTCGGCCAGATAAGGGCAGTCACACGGCGAGGCATTGACTTCACTAATTCACGAAAGCGTTCCACAAGTATTTCCACCAATGCTTGCTGCACTGCTGTCCATAATTTCGTCGCATTCCTGGGTAGAGGATCCAAAGCTCGAAAGGACCTTTCCACAGAACCCAAAGATGCTCCACAGGGTCCATGTCCGGTGAACGGGGAGGCCATTCCATGGTGATAAAATCTGCAGAATGCTCTTCGAACCATGTTCTAGTCACCACAGCTCTGTGGGGAGGTACATTGTCCTGCTGGAAGAGTCCATTTCCCTGTGGGTGGGTGCACGATGACCCTGAAGGGATGCAGATGGTCTGCAAGGATGAACATGTAACTTGGACCGCTCAGAGATGCGTCTAAATGTACCAGAGGTCCCAACGTGTGTCAGTTGAATACACCCCAAACCATTACCGACCGTCCACCTGCCTGAACAGTATCCAATCATCCAAGGTCCAGTGCCAATGTTCTTTCGCTCAGTTGATGAGTAGAGTCCTATGTCGTGGTTAGCAATGGGACTGTGGTGGGTCGGCAGGTCCCATAACCTATTGTGACTAATGATCGCCTGATGGTCTTAGTGGAAACGTTTCTGTCACCTCCCTCGTTGAACTCGTCGGTGATTTGTGCCACTGTCGCTCTCCGGTTGGCTGAAACAATGCAAGATAGACGTCGACGGCCACCTTCATCCACCAACTTTCTACGCCCACAGAGCTTTCCACAATGAGATGTTATTCCGGAAATTGTGTGTTTCCTATACACTGTTGATACTATCGAACGGAGATAGTGCGATTTCTGTGCCACCTCCGCGGAAGAGTGACCCATGCGTCGGGACCCACTATCATCCCTTTTTCAAAGTTGGTTAACTCACGACGTTTATCCATACTGGCATCGAATTACCGTCCACGTGAATGCAATGATGCAGGGTACCTATATACCTGCCAAGCGGTGGGTTCGTCCACTAGCGAGAGGGATGACAGCGTCGCGTTGCCCAGGAATCAGGTAGGTATCCCATGACTTCTGCCCTCTTAGTGTACTTCCCTGTCCCTGATCCTTCTCCTTGAAGCTAATCTTAATGCCACAGGCCAACAATACCATCTGATATGAAGATGGCATACTAACTTTTCAGTAGTATTAGTAGTATTAGTAACGACCGCATGGTGCAAGAAAGACTATGGCTTATGCTGCAACAGCCAAAAAAAAAAAAAAAAAAAAAATCCGAACAAAACAATGATAAAAACAAAAAAAAATTAAAAAAATAATAATAAAATAAAATAAAATAAAATAAATAAGTAAATAATAATAATTAATAAAAAAAACGTATGGCAGTGAGTAATGTTTCCACAAATATCTTCTTTGAATATTGTGGTATAAATAACAATAATATACTTTGAGTTTTGAGCTGTACTTCCTTTTATGCGTTCACATATGTATTTCCTTATGTTCGATATATCAATGTTCTCTATTTGTTATTATATTGTACTGTCACTATTAATCCCTGGCCTGGTGGCCGTGAAGGGCAATATTGCAATGTATAGATTTGTATTATTATTATTATTATTGCAATAAAGATTTCTTAGTTACAAAGCCAACAATGTGATTTATGTAATCTGGAGCCTCATCATCCAAAACAAGATCGCGATGGCCATAAATCAACAATAATTGCATTGTTCTGGGACTTCCCTCGACCTTGGGCCCTGGAGAAACTGCATCCATGTAAATCCAGTCTTAAATGTCGGCAATTGGTTGTTGACAATTGGCAAAGAGGCAATAAAAATAATTATTACAGGATAAAATTACAGAAGCATGAATCTCGACGCCTGTCATCAACTAGGAATTAGAAGTCTCAAGGAGTCTTTCCTTATAACTCCTAGACGTGAAATACTCATGTGCATATACGATTAATATTCGGACACCTGCCTTTACACAAATAAAGAGCTTTTGTTGTGTCATTTAATGTTTTGTGCTGAAATCTTTTTTGCTTTTATGACGGTCTTCAATCTTCGCGGCACACTCTCAACCAGCTTTGTATACATGTCAGGTGATATGTTCCTCCACTCGGCCTTTAACGCAGCCACCAGTTCGGCCTTTTTCTTTGGGCGATCTCGACATGCACATACCCGACGATCCAATACATCCCAAAGATACTCGATAGGGTTATTCAGATCAGCACTCTGGACTGGCCAATCCAACTTTTCCATACCCATGTTCTCAAACCACTCTGTTACGATCGGAACAGGCAGTATGGCATGGCGCGTTGTCTTGCTGATAGCCCTTCCCCGAAGTATTGCTATAATGTTGGAAGTGCATAATTGTCCAGGTTGTCCTGGTATTGAACAGCATTCATGGTTTTGTCGATAACGACTAATGGGCCCAAGCCAAACCATTAAAGGAGCCCCATACCATGACATTGCCTCCACTAAACATCATTGTTGGTAGGATACAATCAGGAAGGAACTGTTTCCCTGGCATTTGCCACAACTAGGAACAGCCATCAGACTGGTAGAGTGCGAACCTCGACTCGTCTGTCCATAGGACTGTTTTTCACTGCTCTACAGTCCAGGATTCGCGTTCCTTATGCCATGTTAGCATTTGTTGAGATGATCAATGGCTTGTGAACACCTGCACGACCATTGTAACCCATACCATGGAGTGCCTTCGTATTGTACTAGTGCTGTTATTCATACCAATACTCTCACAGAGGGTTTGTGCGACTTGAGACATTACGATTTGGCGCACAGTTCTTCGCAGAATTCTCTTGTCCCGTTCTGTTAGATTTCTTAGCTACAAAGCCAACAATGTGATTGATGTAACCTGGCTGTTTTTTGGCAGATTCGGTCCCATTCCGCTTCCATTTGCATATGACGTCACTAACCGTCGATCTAGGGATCCCCAGAGTGACCGCAATATCTCGTACAGAATGCTTACTTATGTGGTATCCTACTATCATTCCACGTTGGAAGTCTATTAATTCTTTTGGACGTGTCACCTCTTTTGCAATTGTCTGTTTGAAGCCCAATGTGCATATTTATAGCAGGTTCTGTGACGTGTTGCATGCGTAGGACCTGCTTACCCATCCATGGAGGGCTGTCCGGATATTAATGGTAGGGCAATATATATTCAACCCGTATATATTAAAGACGAGATAAGATTCGAAATATAGAAACAAGTTTCTCTAATCATATTTGTTCCTGCTAGATTATTGTTGTCAATGTCTGCTTATTAGATTTATATTCCCAAAGATAATCATAAACTTATAATTTTGATCACTCAATCCAGTATTATTTTTCTTCTGATTTTTATTCTCTTTCTTCTTCTCTTCGGGGGTTTTTTCCATCCCCTGAGGGGTACCAGATGCGTGGGGTAGTTGTTATGCCCATTACCATTAATAGGCGAGAGTAGATGCACAAGTGATACTAACTGGACATGTGTGAGCATGTCCGGGTGACAGAAAAATAAGTGGCAATAGTGGCACTTATTGCCACATGTATCAAGACCTGAGAGAGGAATTAGTAGGTTACGTGCCTAATCTTCAATCATCGATGCAAGGCTGTGAGACATTCCTTCTTGCAACGACACTTTTTTGGCGTTTCAATCCTTTGCCTTGAAGGTTTTTGCAGTGGGGAATCAGAATTTTCTATTGGTGAATTGAGGGTACCCCTCAATTCACTAAATATAAGAAGTATAAAAAGCACTCTATAAAAGTAAGCAGCTTCTGTTCCGGGGTCAGCCTTATTTTATCTATAAGAAAGAGAATATGTTAGAAGATTATTACAACCTTACTTTAGCAGGAAGCTAGTCTTAACGCATTATAAAAACATACCAAATTACCCTAGAAAGATTAATTGCTAGTCTCTGGAAGGGGATCTAGTTCGGACATCATAAGCTCCATAATTTAAAAATACATCTACGTTTCCTCTTTATTCCTCTTCCTTTTTCTTCCGAATTCTAATGCGCTGTTTATAAAAGATCGTTTGAGGGATACCCCCTCCAAAACATTACCAATCACATTTTGAAAACTTGTTTTGGCTTTTAAAACTTGTTTTCCCTAAATCTCACTGGGTTTTATAAAGGTGGTGTCAGAAAAGAGAATGCAGAACGAAAAATGCTTCCAAGACCATGTCCACTCTGTAAAGGTTGTCCGGAAAATGTGCTGCCTTCTTGGGCTTGTACTGAATAGTAATCAATGTATTCTGTCATCTCCACACTTGTGAAAATGTAGTTTCACTAATGTCTTCCCACTTCTGAACTCTAGACACTGTCCACTGTCCACAGATACTAATGGATACTGTGTGGAAACAATGTCTCAATATGGGATAATAGTCAGGGTTTTCATAAGTAAACGTATTCTGTTCAGTACATGGAACAACGCTTAACAGAGTAGCACAGGTATCATCTACTATCTGGTCTTGAATCAGGTTGGAATAAACAAAATATGCCGAGACATTCCGTTTTATATCTGCATGGTACTTCCCACTGACTGTTCCTTTCAACTATGTGCCGATCTAGTGAAAGTCGAGCATAAGACCTAAACCCGACGAATCAGGGAGAAATAATAATGAAAAGGTTTCGGTATCGTAAAGTCAGGGTATCATCTGAATTCAATTTTCCACTTAAACTAGGACACGCACTCAACGTTTCATCCAGAATACTGGAGATCGATTTTTTCAGAAAGTGCCACTTCTCACTTTCCTCTAAATTTAATTTCACAGAGTAGTTGAACTTTGAAACGTGTTATCGGGTTACAATCCCATGCTTGAACTACTGAGTAAGATTAGGAAAAGCATCTTCGCTTTGGATCCAGGAATTGAGATTTCTGGAGCCACTCCACAAGTAACTGACCCTGAACACGAACTGTACGCTCCTTTCTCGAATAATTACACATTTTCTGGAAACTCATTATCAAAATTAACCTTTTGCAGCTGATGCTCATAAAATGCACCTTCTACCACTTCACCGTCCACTTCTACCTTATACAGGGTGTTTCAGTTAAACGTTTCAGAACTTCTAAGAGGGGTAGGGTACATCCTGACAACTCGAAATCATATAGCAATGTGGGGTCGGAAATGCTTTCCTGAAGCGGTGTTGTACACAGAAGCACCATGAAAAGAAAAGAGACCGTAAGTGAGAAATCGTTTTAATAATACATGAAAAGAAGCAAAAGGTACATGGATTAAAGTAAGTGTTCGAAGTTTCTTCCACGGGCTACAATGCACGCCTCACATCTCCGACGCATGGACATCCGAACATTCTGGAATACTCCAGGCGAATTTCGAATTTCTTCGGCAGCTACTGCGATTCTTGCAACCAGCTCCTCAGCATTGTCAACAGGGGTGTCATAAACTAGCGATTTCATATGACCCCAGAAATAAAAATCAAGACATGATAGGTCGGGTGACCTAGCAGGCCAACGCACGGGACCACCACGTCCGATCCACTGTTGACTAAATGTGACATCCAGGTAGTTACGAACATCTCCGCTATAATGGGCAGGGGCTCCATCGTGTTGGAACCACATTGTCTGTTGCGTCGATGCAGAAATCTGTTCATCTCTCAAAAGTTGTGGCAATACTTGCTGCAGAAAGATCAAGTAGATAGGTCCGGTTAGACGACACGGTAACAGGTAAGGTCCGATGAGGTCCGATGAGGTGATCTCCCATAATACCGGCCCATACATTGACCGAAAATCGAATCTGTGCTGCACGACGTCGTATTGCATGCGGGTTCTCGACCGCCCAGATATGGTCGTTATGGGTGTTGAAAATTCCTTCCCTTGTGAAGGATGCCTCATCGGAAAACAACACTTCAGCAGGAAAAAGGGGATTTGTAGCACATTTTCCAAGGTACCACTGTGCGAAAGCAATACGAGGTGCATAATCCTCCGGTTGCTGTGTCTGGACACGCTGCACGTGAAACGGATGCATGTCTTGTTCTCGGAGAATCCTCCAGACGCTGCAATGGGAAACCCCGACTGCGTTTGCTAGACTTCGTGTACTCGTTCTTGGATTCCCCTGTACATGCTGCAGCACATTCTGTTCGACGGCTGGAGTCCGTGCTGTTCTTACCCTGTCCCTGTCAGCTCTTTCAAATGAACCTCTCTCAGCTAACCTCTGGTGCAGTCTTGCAAAGAAATTATGACTGGGAATACGCCTCGTCGGATATCGTTCCGCGTACAAACGCTGTGCGGCTGGCCCACTACAATTTGCAGCCCCGTACGCCAAATGCATATCGGTTAACTCTGCGTTCGTGTAATCATCCATCCTACTAACTTGGCGTTCTTGTTCAAGAAATTCGAAATTCGTCTGGAGTGTTCCAGAATGTTCGGATGTCCATGCGTCGGAGATGTGAGGCGTGCATTGTAGCCCGTGGAAGAAACTTCGAACACTTACTTTAATCCATGTACCTTTTGCTTCTTTTCATGTATTATTAAACCGATTTCTCACTTACGGTCTCTTTTCTTTATGGTGCTTCTGTGTACAACACCGCTTCAGGAAAGCATTTCCGACCCCACATTGCTATATGATTTCGAGTTGTCAGGATGTACCCTACCCCTCTTAGAAGTTCTGAAACGTTTAACTGAAACACCCTGTATACTGCATGATCCCTTATGATCAACTGTGCAATGGAAAAAAACTTCATCAGACCAGTTCACTCTGAATGCTTTTCAAAATTTATGGCTATCACTAAAAACAATACGGTAACCAACTTTAAAGTTGGGTTCTGAGACTTTTGGAAGGGGTCTATATAATTTAGCATACAGCTTCTTCATTATGCATAACATCTCGTGCCATTCCAAGAGAACATAGATCTGTGTACTGTTCTATTACACTTTTTATTAATTTTTGCAGTACATGGATATATTTACTATTTTTTGAATATGAAATCCATTTTAAATATTTTTCTATTAGTGTTCGAATAAACCTTTCTGCCGTAGCAGCTTTATTTTTACTTTTAGTAGTTTAAAAAATGAATGGCTTTACTTTTGAATAATGCACGCACTTGTTCATTTGCAAATTCATTTTCCTTGGTCACCATTAAGACTGAATCGCACTTCTTTAAAACAGATTTCAATGCTTTCACTATTTCTTGCGGTTTTTTAACTTCTCGGTGATATTATCCAAGCGTACCTTGAAAAACAGTCAATACAAACAAGAAAAAAATGAACATCATTGTTTGCTTTTGGAAGACTTGACATGTCTGCCAAATCACATTGAAATGTATGATGAAGACCCGGAACTCTCATCTGGTTACAGAGAAGATTTCTTCGTTGTGGCTTAGGCTTCACATATGTTGGCTCTCCTGACAACCATTCACATGTTTGGGTAATTTTGTATGTTTTTTGCAATGCGTTAACTCCAGCGAAGCATTGGGATTGAAATAATCTTCTAACACGTTTCCTTTCGTATAGGTACAATAAGACTCACCCCAAAACAGAAACTGCGTACTTGTATAGTGCATTTTGTAGTTATTATAATTTTTTTATGAACACCCCAAGCACGAAAGGTATTAGAACCCATAGTACTTAGTACTGGAGCGTGGGTTGAAAGTTGAGAAGATGAAAGAAGATACTTGTTAACATTAGACCTGAATTTCGTATATTGATGAGGAATAAATGAGGAAGAAGAAAAGTTGGTTATGTGAGTTTGAAGTTGGAAAGTAAAAGGATGCTGACTGGCTGCGGCCCGTGTTTGAATTGGTTTGAAGAAGAGAGGAGGAATTACAGAAGCCAGTTGAGAAGAACAGTGTCCATGGAAGTATCCATAGAAAAGGCATGCAACAGAAACAGACCTCTATGGGGCAGATAGACTTCGTAAGAGATGGGTCATTAATTAACCTAACTGCCATCTTTTGAAAGGCATCTGGAATCATGAGAGAGGTTATTGGGATACCAACCCAAATGTGGAAATAATATTCTATGGTAGGGTGGATTTGAGATTTGTACAGAGTGAGCGGATGTTTAAAAGAAAAGTAACGCCAAGAGTTAAAGAGAAAACTCAGGTTTATAAATGCAAAGAGTGAATCTTCCAGTGTATTTATTTTATATCGGTTTCCCTATCTTATTTTGATCTATATTCTTCTAAATCTACCCAATAAGCAATCTTAATGCGAAATAGAATAAAATAGTTTCCACAGAAATCGTGAGATGGCAGCACCGAACAACAAATGGCTGCCAGTATTCCTCAATTTTTGTATTATATCAGATTTCGTGTAAATTTTGTTATTTTTGTATCAAATGCAAATCGGCCAGTGTACAAATTTGTGCAGACGTAATACACATAGTCAAAATGATCGTAGATGACACTTAACATTGACTAAACGGTTAAACAAATAAATAAATAATACAAAAGTAACAAAACACTGAATATAATAAAAGCATAAATACAAACAGTAAATTATAAAACTACGCACAAATAAAACTGGTTATATAACTAAATATAAAAACGCCCGATTGAGACAAAAAAAAAGGGTTATTCTTTAAAAATACTTTTTAACTCCTATTCCGTTCAATGAACTAATATGAGATTAATTCATGTATTTCTATCACTATGCACGTACCTTTAATCCAAGCTTATGAATTTATATATATCGACCTTAAAATTTTTAAACTTTAAAGATTGACTTATACGCCAGAATATACATTAAAATATAATCCCATATTATTGGTCTGCCCTGTTCATTATGTTTATTTTAATTTTCCCGTTTAATATTTTCTTGTTTCACTAGACTAGTAGACACGAATTATCGCTTGTGATATCCAAACGAAATTATGGCGGCTTCATAAACTAAACTGACATAGCCTCGTTCACAACATGGAGCACAAAGTATTAAGGATCTGCAGGTAAAAGAATCACTAGGGGCAGTGATTATTACAATGTATTGATATGGGATTTACTTAAAGATGTAACTACTGTTAAAGTCTAGTGAAGGGCTTTTGCTTTCCTAAAGGGGACTACAATGGTCTCAGACATTTCTTAAACCATTCATTAGGACCAACTGATGATGTTACCAACAACAAATTCTAAATGGAAAGCAATCAGGGAAGTAATCCTAGAAGTCATTAGTCTTTTTATACCATCTGAGAGATGTCGTTCAAAGCTTAGACCTAAATAGAAAGCAGATTAACTGATAAGATGCGGCAAGGAAGCAAAATGCATGCCATGGATATAAATTAGCAGGGGATACAGAAACCTACAGTAGGTATACATTAGTCTGCAATCAAATACTCCTTTACGCCCAAACTTTATCATGAACTCAGTTAAAAATGGGATAAAAAAATGCATAAGCCTAATAGACCAAGGACCGTATCTTTTAATACATTATTTATTTATCGACGTATTTAAATCTGCAAATCTACAAGGGGGTATCGAAATGTTCGTACCCTCTCCTAGATAATACATCAGTAGGAAGATGCCGTTTTTAATATAAGTTGTGTATGTATTCAATAACTAATGTGTGAAATTTCATTCCCGTAGGTACATCAGAGGCTCCACCTCTGGTGTACGATGTGAGGAAGGACGCTACGGTTGATAAAGTGGAGCATCAAGTACTGATCAAGTTCCTGCATTTGCAGGGCAAGAAAACTCAGGAAATTGACGAAGAAATGAAAGCTGTGTATGGGCAGAATTGTCCATCTTATGACACTGTAAAAAAGTAGAAACGGGAGTTCCAGTGCGGTCGTACAAGTGTCTTAGACGACCCAAGAGAAGGAAGGTCATCAACTTCCACAGACAGTGAGATGGTTGCAAAGGTTGAGCAGCTGGTGCTAAGTAACAGATGTGTGGCTATTCATTTCATCGAAAATGCAGTAGGAATTAGTTATGGATCTGCCCACGGCATTTTACATGATCATCTGCACATGTCTAAGGTGTTCGAACGATGGGTTCCAAGATTGCTGACGTCTTTGCAGAAGCAATTTCGAATACAATGTTCCCGCCAACTGTTGGATTCGTGTAATGTGGATGTTGAGATCGGTTGGTGACAAATGGCGAATGCTAGGTGTACCAATATGATCCGGAAACTAAAGACGTGTCAAAGCAGTGGAAGCATACTTCGACAGGAAGTCATTAATGAAGTGGAATCGTGGTTTCAGGCAAAAAGTGAGGACTTCTATGATCAAGGCATTAAACAAATGATCCATAGATGGGAGAAATGTGTTATTATACAATACATGGAGAGTACATAGAAAAGGATTAAATTCATGTGAATTTTCACCTTTCTAGGGCTATTATTTCTAGGTAAGGGTACGATACCCCATTCGCATTATTATGTAAACATTTATTTTTTTTTTTAATTTATTTATCCTATAGAAAGTTACCTTTCTATAGGACAAATAGTCCAAGTTTAAAAAGTCCAACGTGAAAATATACGTTGGCCAATTAGCACTGTTTTGGAAAGACCCCGGTTCAAAATCGATCGGAGATAGAAATTAAGTAGGGTTTGTTGGTTTAATTTTTTTAATGGTGTTTAAGTAGAGTTAAGAAAATTCTCTCATTATTAAACATTTGATTATTTTTACGCAGTTCCTCCATTTAAAAAAAAAATCTGTATTAATTAAACAACGAAACAACAAAATCACATAAAATAATTATAATTTTTTCTTGAAATAGCTTTTGCTGTTACATTAATATGCTGTTTATTACTTTTTACTTGTAGCTGATATCATTACTTGTAATTAATATAACAATTCGAATGTAAAAATTTGTACATTTTGTGCTCGATTCATAGAGCACTTGGCGTTGGGGAAAACCCGATTTCAAACTGTGAATTACAAATACTGTGCGGTACACAGAAATACAAATTTCATATATATTATAAATGCACGTTTTGATGCGTAATATAGCAGTATTTATTGCTGAAACAAAACAGACAATTCAGAGTTTTCCACGAAGTTGTGTAATTTTCCCAAAGCATATTATGATCGGTCTGAAATAATATAGAAAGAAATACAGCTGTATGTTTTAACACTATTTTAGATGACTCAGTTAGATGACATCGGTTACCTGCGAATGAATACTAAAATACTTTTATCTACGTGTTCAACAAAACAATAACATGAATTAGCATATTATGTTGTACGATCATCAAAACATTCACCAAAACTGGGAAAAGGAATTTTGAAATCTAACTTAAAATTTGGGTGATTTTGTTGTAATGGTAAAAGAAATCCGATTCTGTTTCTGTGAGGTTGTTTCCCAACTTTAATTTTCTTAAGGGAAGTTAAAGACCTTTAAAGGATGATCCCATTGATATTCAAAACGACTTAAACTTTTTTTTCGTTGTCTTTCCAAGTATTTTCCTTTACCATATCCTGCTGATTGCTTCCACTTTCAGTAATCAAAGGGAAAATTTCCGGTAAATATTTTACACGTTTCGGGGAACATTTCAGATTAACGGTCACGGGGAGTTTTCTGATTATTTCTGTTCACATTTCATCCGCTTGTAATAATTTTGCTGCAGTGGCTAATTGGAAGGAAAACCGTGGCTATTTCCTTCTTTGCATTTCTAATTCTTCCACCTCATTGTAGACTCCATTAAACCTTTGTCGACTAGAGAGGTTTAATAGTTATATAGCTAATATATTTGGTTCGGTTGAGAACCCACCGTTTCTTAAAAACAAAATATATTTAAATATTACAAAATTCTGTAGCAGGTACATAATGTGTCCTGCTGCTAGTATATTTAACGTGTTTTACATTTAAGGGTCATCTGCAGGTTAAAAACGTTTTATCCCGTTTATTACGCGAGAAAATTTCCTCGATCACATGTTCATATTTTCCACTATCCTGGAAAAACTACTGCAATTTTCAGAGGTTTCAAAGTTTTTCCTCTAGTATAGGGCTAAGATAAAGCTCCGTGCAAAATTTCATTAAATTTGGTCCACTAGAAGATAAATTATTGTTGCAATCATACAAGTATGACACTTTCGTAACGCTTTTCACATGACGGTTTTTCGTTACAAATTTTTTTTTGTAATAACGCCAGTAAAAACATTTTTAACGTCAAAATAAAAATTAACTTAACTGAGTTATTGAAATTAAGTAAAGGATTGGCAAACGTATTTAACGGTTTTTGTGAAAATCCTTTTTCAAGTAATTTGAATAATCGGCTCAAATACTCAAAAGTCTTACTGATTTGGAGAAGGCCGAAAAATCTCACCACAGCCATACTTGTGGAGTGTGGTAATGAATAAAATAGTGCCCCCCCCCCCAAAATGAATCATGTAATCGTGGATCTATTGCTTTGCGTGGAGAGTAACCCCTGCAGGGAGAGCAAAATGTTACCTTCTTGCACGCCGAAGTTACGCTCCTGGACTTGTATCAGTTGGATCTTTCCGATTCCCAGCATGGGACCTTAATGTGACGTGTATTGTCGATAAATCGCCTGTCTTCATATGGATGATTTTGTCTGTTTACGAAAGAATACTTCAGAGAGACCATGGGATAAGATTCCAAGATGGATCGCAGGGTAGCTGCTGGGCAGAAAGCAGAAGATCGTGGTTAGGGGTCACTTTTCACATTGATCTAACGTTAGAAGTGAGGCCTCCCAAAGGTCCATTCTGATATTCATAAATGGGATTGATGAAGACATAGAGGGGGGTGATGTAAAAATTTGCAGATGATGTCAAGGTCGGGAGAATACTTAATGATCAGTGCCCAGCAACACTTCTTCGGCATGAAGTTTTGCTAGGCTTCAAGAATGGTCAGAAAAGTGGCAGCTAAGTTGTAATGCAGCAAATGCGAAATAACTTATACAATTGTTGGAGTTGAATTAAAAACTTCTCTGGAGGAAGAAAGGGATTTGGAAGTTACGAAACGGTTGGAAATGCACTGGTACGCAAAATTTAAGGACCAGTCAGGTTTTCACCTGTAGCTTCTCATATAGAAGTGATCTGGATATGGGAAAAAGCATACCAAAGGAACCTGTTGAGGTACAGAAATGATGATGAAGGAAACAAAACGGTACAGAGGAACTTTATTCAAAAATGGCAAAATAGCACTGGCTGCCATAATACAGATGCATCACTGCCAAAGATGGAACAAAGGGAAGACCATATCTCCTCAGTAGGAGATATGGTCACCCCTAATGTCGATGCAGGCTTTGCGCCGCCTGTCCATACTTAAAACAATGTTGTTGATAAGTTCTTGCGGTAACATCGTCCATTCCTCTATCAGCGCCATCTTCAGCTGGTGAACGTTTTCTGGTCGGTGTGGACGTGCCGCTAGGGGTCTCCCCAGAGCGTCCCATGTGTGTTCGATGGGATTTAGATCGATGGAACGGGCAGGCCAATCCATACGAACAATGTACTCATTTTCCAAAAGCATATCAACAGTGCAGTGCGATAGGGTGTGGCGTTATCATCCATAAACACGAACTCGGGGCCAATGGCACCTAGGAACAGACGTATGGCAAAGGATTACCTCAGTATAGTAGCGTGCACCGTTTACAGTACCGCCTTCCAGTATCTGGAGTTATGTACGTCCATCCAAGATAACGCCTCCCCAGACGAGACCACCTCGACCGCAATATCGATCCCTTTCAGTAATGTTTGTGGGGTGATACCGTGTGCCAACCTCTCGCCAGATTAGCGGAGTAGTATACAGGCGGCAAGAACAGCCTATGGTGTCCCATTGATGATTTATCAAACATTTGCTTGCAGAAATAGGAATGTCATAATCCCACTATATAAGACATTGGTAAGACCGCACTCACACTTGGAATTCTGCATCCAAGTATGGAGATCGCACCTAAAAAAAAAAAAAAAAAAATCAGCTTCTTGAAAGGGTTCAACGACAGGCAACCCGCTTGGTCTGATAGCAAAATTTTGATTTATCCACTGACTGAAACTGCTAATATAACACCAAATTAAGGTGCCTAAAAATTTTCCACCTTATCTTCCATAAAAGTCTAAGCTAGATCCTTCCATTTTTCCGGAACAGGTCATCACCAACTGATCCACGGAAGTCAGCTTCTTGTCAGTAAATCACCAAGGTTCCTTAACCGATGCTGCTTTTCATCCCAGCACTGTCCTTTCTATAGTCCTATATCTTTGTTCAGCATTGCATTTCCTCTCAAACCGAGGAAAGACCAGTAGAAACAAAATCTTTTCAAACGAAGGAAACTTTATTTATTCTGCTATTTAGGCCAGAACTGTGTGTGTGTGTGTGTGTGTGTGTGTGTGTGTGTGTGTGTGTGTGTGTGTGTGTGTGTGTGTGTGTGTGTGTGTGTGTGTGTGTGTGTGTGTGTGTGTGTGTGTGTGTGTGTGTGTGTGTGTGTATTGCCTTCACCATGTCCGTCCGTCTGTCTGCATGCAACAATTTGACTCCCATTTGACGGTTTTAGTGAAATTTTATACTTTGGCCTCTTAAAATATTTGTAGAACTATTCCAAATTTCAAATTGGATAAATAGAAATCTGGCCATTATTTTTCTTTCTTCCATATAAATTATATGAAAAAAAAAAGAAATTCTTTGATTAAATGTAGTTTTAATGCGGTATTGTTATATTTAGATAACCCGTGTACCCTTCGCGTGTATTATGTTATACCCCTGAACGTGGCGTCGCTTGTGAAGAGATGCATATGTAGAGAAAGAAAAGAAACTTGAAAGTATATAAGAGAAGAGTAATAAATATTATACAGTTGTAATTAAACTAAATGGATAGAGTTTAGACAACGTAAAACTATAGAGCTTTATTAAGTGTTGTTATTCTTAATAATTAATCGATAAGGAGATAACTATATTTACTTTTCATTTCTCTTAATCACAGAAAATGAAAAAAATCATTTAATTTAAGAAAAAAATCTAACAAGCCTTAAATGTACCGCACTGGTACATTAACTAACTTGTATATGCAAAGCTTCCTTCCTGATATTAAAAGTGTTTTCGAAGTCTTTAGGCACCTTCAATCAAGAGCTGTAGTTTAGTCAATCTCAGGAATAATAAGTTTTGTTTTGTTTTTTATCTCCTTGATTATTATTACAGGCAATTAAGGCTCTTCCCTTGACCGAATTGTAACATTGTGATTCAATGCTCATATGGAAAGAGAGGTTTAATTCCTGTCAGTGGTCTCAGGCGCAGGTACAATTTTTTTCCGAATTTTTTAAGTTATAGTTTTGGTGGGGCCCACTGCAATTATCGGATCCCATATAATTTTGATCCTACTTCATGGGACTACCTTCGTACCTGCAGAAGCCAATTAATGATGATGATAGGGGTAATTTAGTACAACGTAATTCAGACTTCCTCGTTGGTTATGACGTAAGAAACAGAATGTAGAAGCTATGATATGGATATCACTTGGTAAAGTCTATTACTGGATCTTGGTAGCATTGTCCATAAACACCTCAGGAATGAGCCAAAAATTCGACTTATATTATTTAAAATCTAAGAATTTCAAGTTGGAATTTTCTGGTGCTTTTTGCTGTAAAAAGTGATTAGGGATTTAGAACAATGGGATGGAATTCAGGGGCAGCATCTTTGGCTAGCGAAATTTTTCGAGGGACACGGAGAGAAATTATAAAAATGAAGCTATTTGAATATATAAAGATTTGTGATTTTCCAGAGCATAAGTATAATGGAATGTCTGGAAATCCACCAATAAGATGGCAATAACAAATGAAACGGCCGACTGAGTGGTTGTACCGCTTTATTAAGTGGACAAGAAATGTAGCCCCCTCTCTTCCCCAACAGCCTTGACCTTCTTAACCTTCTCTATTATTACATAACAAAATACTCCAATTCAAGCTACTTTTTTTTAATGGAAAATTCGCTTTTGGCTCCACCATGTTGGGGAATTTAATATTAATCGATAAAGTCTCCTGGTTTAGTTGAAAATATAGTTCGATCCTAGTTATTTAAATAATTATAAGGTCATCTTTTGTAGCTAAGGAAGTAACTTATCGCAGAAATAAATAGATTTAGAAACACAATCGCAATTGAAATTCCATGATTCACAAGCAGAATTCCCTTTCTTATACTAAGCGGGTGCATAAGAAGCACACACGTGCATTGTATATCCCTTCGGAACTTAGTCAGCAAAAATAAAGTAAAAAATCTGGTTACAAGAGGAAACATGACGTTAGCAATGCTTCCTTTTTGTGTGAAACCGATGGGCCCTAGTTCCACGTTCATCTCAGGGTGGAGACTCTTCCGGGAATAATATCTGCTTTTAGGAGAAATTATAAAAATGCAATTATCAAAGTAGAAACAATAATAATAATTTTAAAATGAGGGGTATTTAATATACATTTTTAAGTTTTTTGTTGTTGTTGTTTCTTTGTTTTTGCGCCAAAAAGCCTAACCCCAATAAACCAATGCATGTCAGTTAAACAGTATGTATTCTATGATGAGTTTGTCTGATTTTCTGAATGAAAAACCCAGTTTCCAAGAAGGAAAATCCACGTAAGCCCTTGACCGTTTTAACAAGAGGGGAATACTTTTCAGGGTAATTTTTTTCCTTCCTCGAGTACATTCGAAAATAATCACAGCATGGGCCATCTGAAGGAGTTTGGAGGTCCCATTTGTAGGCCGTGTGTCTTATGTACCAAATTTTCTCATTAATTGTAAAATGTTAAGATGAATATTTCCCAGCTGGTTTCTTAAAGAATTATAATATATAATATATTAAAATACAAAATAAACAAAAGACTAAACTGACGTTCTCATATCACATTTTTATCAAAAATTCAATGTACAAAATCCAGTAGGCTGTTTTTAAGTACATAAGGAAATAAAACGAAGTGATTTTATGGCTAAAGCCATAATATTTCTCTACTGAGGTAATGTTTTTATTTGAAGTAGTGCAATATCAAGACAACTCGTAGCGGAATGCCTCCACAATGTGAGGTCTAAAACCCTCTATATTGTACTTAGAATGTGAAGCTGTTCCAAATTTGGCCACCAGAAATTACAGCAGCAATGTTTCTATAGTTCCTGGTCGGCTATTGAATCGAAATTGGACCTAAAACTTTCCCCGTGGTCTAATAAGAAAAGTACATGCTGAAAATGTGATGTAAATTTGGTGTTGATCCGACTTTTTCTTTCTCGAGTAATGCTCGCGCTGTCGAATCGGAACTTATCTCAAAACCTTCTCAGAGACTAATATAGCATAATTTGAAAATTTGGGTGTCGGTTTGACTTTTCTTATCGAGTAGTGTACAAACATTCAAAATACACTTCTATTCATGTAAAAAAATAAATCGAAATTGTCCGAAAAGATAAAAATTTCCGAATTTAAATTGGTCCAATTTTAATGAAATTTGAAATGGCTAGACAAGTCTTGTAACAAGATCCAACAATAAAATTTCACGAAAATCCGTCTACTGGGAGTCGAATTGTTACATGGGGACAGACGGACTGATAGTAACAACAATAGGGGCTTTTAGACGTTTTAGGAACATTTCCAAAAACGATTTCAGAATGATGTCGATCGTTATTTTTTTGTCTTTTGTTAATTTATGTCATAGAAGTAATTCCTTTATTAATTCAGAGAAATCAAAGGAATTCAACAATTCATATTCTATGTTAATTTGTACTTTGTCTTATAATTTCTCTTCTCATTGAGGGTCTCCTTCTAAAAATGAGATCCAGTGGCAAGATCCATCTGTCCCTTCCCCTTAAGAGGGCACTAGCGTCTGAATGCTTGTTCTATAGACACGAGATGATCCTTTCGGCCCCGTCCAATATTAGTTAACAATCAGTAAGCATTTTAATGTATTAGGACACTGACCTTTTGTAAACAAATTCAATTCCACTGTTCCAGATTGTTTTCTTCCAAAGGATGTATCTAAGGGGATATGGATATGCAAAACTGATTTTCACTTTTTCTTTTTTTTTTACTTAGTTAGGAAAATCTCATGCGATATAAAACAAAGCTTATGTAACAGCAGGCGACCCTGTGCAATCACCGTAACCCTAGGGGAAACCCCCAGCGCATAATTTCCTCTTTCTAAACCCAGCAACCAAAGGTGGCATTTTGAAAGAATGTAAAAACACGCACACATCTCGAAGGACAACTTCACCAATGACATGCAGAATAAAATAACGCTAGCAGTAAATAAAGATGTAAAGCACATTACTTGCCTTTCATTATTCATTTAAGTTACCATTCAAAAGCTTTTCCAGCCGTCAGAAATGTGGTTTTAAAATTAACCAATGAACTGTTTATGGTTTATCAATTAAGCCTTCATCTTACTTTATTACCTTGGCTGCAATGTGCTAATGGGAAATTAAAATCAAGTTTAAACTATGCTTGCACGTATATATTACTAGTGTATGTTCAGTAAAATATAAATTAGTTAATGCACGCAGTGAGTTACATTTCAGGCAAATTAGCAAATACTAATTAGCCATGATTCATAACAAAAAAAAATGGCAAAAGCAAAGACTTTTATGCATTAACTGAGAAAATTTCGTTTCAGCGCATCCGCCACATTGTCTCCAACCAGCATGGCAACAAATAGCCTTCAGTGCTTCAGCTACAATATACGGTATATGGATAGCCTATGCGATATGTATGAAAAATATAAATGATAACTGCCAGATTTCTATTGGGTTGATTTAAATGATATTTGGGAAGGATCGACAAATCGTTCTAAAAGAACGAAATATGAAATTTCACGAAAATCAATTTACTGGGAGTCGAGTTATTACATGCGGACGGACGTACGTGGCGAACACCATAGGCGTATTATGCATTTTATGCTAACGCGGCTAAAAATTTCATTAAAACGAATACTGTGTTAAAGAAATTTTCACTAACACTATTCCCTTGTTAATAAAACAGTAAATCTCGTTTAAGCGAAATAGTTCTAGCGAAAAATTCAGTAAAACAAATTTGAAAAGTCCAGCTAAGCCCATTGGTTTACGCACGGGGAAATGAATGCCATTCTTATTGTAAATACCGAGAAGAAAGGATTCAACTTAAGGGAGGGGGATGGCATTTTTAAAAGATACAGTAAGTTAAACAAAGCGTAAAGTTTTGTTTTTAATAATTTAAGACATAAAGTAATGGTAAATTATATTTACAGTGCCGTATTTCTAAACTTTTGAGTTATTAGAACTTTACTGTTTTTAATTCGATTCCACCAAGCGTATAATTTATTTTGGAATTGCTATTCCCCAAATTTAAGACCGTGCATTTTTCTGCATTAAAACAATATCGATAAGATGGAATTCCTTAAAATTAATCAATCTATTGATCGGCTTGATTTTTATTATGAATGCAACGTTGACCGAGATGGATTTTTAGAACATTCAACGAGGCACTTTAGGCTGTGAGGTTGGCTGTTTGTTGGGGGGAATTAAAAAACGTCTCTGGTAGATTATGTCATAATTCTGATTTAGCACAATATCATTAATTTCTTGGGCATCCTATTTTCTGTTTTCACTTTTGATTTTTGGTTGGAATAGAACAGTCATAATGCCAAATCATATTTACAGAGAGCCTGTTCGTGTTATTAAGTTTTGTACGATTCCAGTATATATTGTACTTTTGCGATGCAGACTTTATGTAGATCTTTAGTGTAACTTTTACATTTGCAAAAGCCATAAACATTTAAACTTTGCGTTCATTAGGACCTGCACTTAGCATCCTGACAGATGTTGTTGTAAATAGGGTTTTAGGAGCATCAGCAACTAAGATATATTGCTCGGTGTACAGTACTGTATATTGTCTGTAAATTGCATGAGTTCTGGGGTAGATTTTCGAAAAATCCGAGTTTCCGGGAGAAAAAACCATGCTACCATCTTCTGAGCCAGACTAACTTAGCCACTTTGTGAAAAAGGCCCATAAAAATTCCTCACTTCATGGACGGGACTCGAACTTAGGTCTTTTTCACCCGGTGTAGATAGGGCGGTGATCGTACCAACTGTGTTACCCACGAGGGCTATCCCGACAGAGTTTTAGTAGATCAATATGTAACTTGTTATAGAGGTTGTTTCAAAAGTACGTGCAAAAAATTCTGGGTCCTAAATATGAATCAGTATAAACATTTTATTACCCTTATTTATTTTATCATTCAAAACTTAAGACAGTTTTCAATTAAAACAGCGATATCACCTTAGCATTGGACATGTTTATATGAATCTTTTTAGAAGACTTTTCTTACACGTCTATTCGTATTTCTCACTTAAATATTTTTTGTGAAATTTGTTTTCAGACAAAATCGAGGTCCCCTATTCCATAGAGTAAATCCACCATTCTGGATGGAATTTCAGAGAAATATGGTGTCTTTAATTAAACAAAGACGTGCTTTGGATTTGAAGAAAATTCTTTAAATAATAATCCTCAAGTCGTAAAATAAACAGGAGGTGTGAAACATCCATATCATCAGCCCAAAAATAAAATGATATTTTACATCAGAAAGATTCCGTAATCAGCAGCATGAATTTCCGTTCAGCCATTTGTTTATACACCTTCATATCCGGTTAATGGATTGATTAACAATAAGTTACCATTTATATATATATATATTTTTAAATATTAAGCGATTACTAGTTAGTATTAATAAATATTATTAATGTTTTAATGGTTTAAATTTAAGAAGTATGAACAAGTTTAGGAATATAATGCTTAAAAATGGATCACTCAAATATTGATTGTATTTCCATCTTCGAACAGATTTTCTTTTTTATTATTTACGGTAACTGTAGTGGCAGTGACGTATAGATGACATATTTGTTAAAAATCATGAGGTTACTAAAGTTAAAGAACCCAATAACACAAAAGTTGTACAATACTCTAAAATCAAAAGGGAAAAAAACCTTCCATAATTTCCAAAATTCTGAACAAAGTATGATTTCGTGTAAAAATCTTAATTAGTGGTAATAAGTACGAGGAAAGATGCAAAATGTGGGTGGCGTCTGAGAGGAAAAATACCCAAAGAATGTCGCAATACTGGATGCATGAAGTCAGTCAAGCGTTTTCCCCCAATGCCAATGGCAGACTGCATTACATCACAACTAGCGTTTGTGTTAAGGGATATATATTTTGCTGCGTGCACTATGCCGTCTCTCAAAAAGCCCTCCTCCCATTATACTTCCGGACACGATCATCTTAACTCAGCAAGGTGAGTCGACATATATTTTTGCTTGTAAGCGTTGCAGTCGTTTCTTTATATTACAGTAAAAAAGATTAAAGCCGAATTATTTAGCATAGAGGTTTCGTAAATTTGTAAATGTTTGTCACTTGGTGGAACTTTTAAATATAATTGCAAACACTAAATATTAGTCATAACAAGCAATGGTTTAGCACCTATGATGTTGTTGTTGTTGTAGGGTTTTAGGAGCATTAGCAACTAAGGTCATATATTGCTCCTTGTATATTGATTGTGTCCTGAGGTCCATTTTCTGTTTTGCTGGACGAAAAACCAGTTTCAGGGAGAAAAAACCATGATATCCTCGCCTGAGACCGACTAACTCAGCCACGTTGTAAAAAGGCGCGTAAAAATTCCTCACGTCATCGACGGGAATCGAACTCAGGTCTTCACCCAGTGTGCTACCCAACGAAGGCTCATCTAGGATGAATTAGCTATTTACCCAGATGAAATTTTACTTATAATGGCATTTTAGCTCAATATATCTATACATGCAAGTAAATTATCTTATTTGTTTCTTTTTCTTATTTACATGAACAATTTTATATTCTCACATGATTTTTTATGCCAGAGAAAAGTTCCACCTAAGATACTTTTACTTAATCTTTTTGTATTCAGATTTTTTTAGTATATTAAAAAAATTACTGCAAAAATAATTAAAACAATATTAGGTTTCATTTATTACAAATAGTTTGATTTCAGGCTATTCGTAATAAAGGAAATTTGCTCTCATTTTTTATTATTTTTGTTATTTTCATAAACGTAAACATAGAAAAGTATAAATCCGAAATCCTGTCTAGTTTTTGTTTTGTTTTGTTTTTTTATTTGGCTATCACAAACATTTTTTTATTCTTTAAATAATTTTGTTTGTATTTCTTTTAATTTCTGATTTTTTAAAATGTATTACAGTATTGTTTCTTAATTTTTTGAAGCTATTTTATTTATCCAACGGTTTACCTACCAGAGGGCGTACAGTAGAATAGAAGCGTTTGGACATTTTGATAATAGATTATTATTATAGCATTAATCATTATATGAATGATCATCACACGAATCCTACATGGATCAACGCAAATTTCATATAAATCATTGAATTTTTATTTTTACTTCTGTTCAAGTTAATAATTGTTGTATTTTACTTTACTTTTACTTTAGTAGAAAATATTATATTCTAATATTCTAAAATATTATATTCTAATGTTCTTCTAATACACTTAATATTCTAATACACTGTTCAAGTTAATAATTGTTATTTTATTTTACTTTAGTAGAAAATATTCTAATACACTTTAGTAGAAACATTTTAATTTGTAACTTTTTCCTAATTTTTTAAAAAATATAATTGTTATAGAAAAAATAAGTTTTTTACCTTTCATTTTTACTAGTGTTAGACAGCGAATACAAGGATCACAATTAACAAAGGTCCATGCACATTTTGTGGCAATGTATGACTCCGATCTGACAACATGCTTACTGGTAGCCAGGTACATTATCCTATGACCACACCAGATTGCGCATGCCCTGTGTAATACATTATAAATAAACAACTTTTATTTAATACGCCATACCATAGTTACAAATGAATGGTGCAGAAGCAGCATTCATTAGGGACACCAAAAACTTAACACAATAAAATCGCAGTTGACAGGATTCGAACCTGTGCGGGGAAACCCCAATGGATTTCGAGTCCATCGCCTTAACCACTCGGCCACAACTGCGCTTAAAGAAACTTCTCTTAAATTAAAAAAAATCTTTTATAGTAGTTAAACATCCACAATGACTGATGACTCCGATTTAACTTTAAATTATTTCAGAAGCCTTTCATCTGTCTGGCAATATTTTTGAGTGAATCCACATCATCGTTTACATTTACCACTTCAAAGAATTCTTTAGATATTTCATCCTGTTCTTTCAACCTTCTTTCTAGATCTTTTATCCTACTAAACATTGGTTTAATTGTCTGGTACAGAGATTTCTCTCTCCCACCCCTATTTCCCTACCCCACTATTCTTCGATATAATTTTATATCAGGAGGTCGGGGTTAAAATTTATACTTACCTTTGTTAGCAGGGTTGAAAATTAATGAGAAACCTGTTTTCAATGTATGTGACCTGACAGTGGAATTCTGAACAATAAAGAATTATTTGTATTGAAACAGCTGGCAACAGCGCTGCATGTAAATGTGCCACTGTAGATATACTTTAATTCTACTTTATGAATAGTTGCCCCAGAGCTTAGTCACACAGCCGAGCAGACACTAATTACTATGTTTAGTATTTATGCAGATAAGTAAAACCTATATAAAATTGCTGAATAAAAAACCCATTATAATCTCAGCAAAGTTTATTCACAGTCTTTTTAAATCACGCTTACTTTTTTGTAATGGAATCTGAACCAACAGTTCCACTCAACTACTGCCCTATCTCGCTTAAAATAATGAACACAATTTTTTCACTTATGTAAAAAAAATCGCACCATCCTAATCAATCATCTATCACGCTCGATCCTTTCCTTACCAGCGTTTTCAAGAATTCATTCGACAGATATATATATAAAAAAACACAAAGCTTCTCTTGCCTTTTAGCATCATGACGGTTTCTCGACGTCCAATCCAGTCTAGTCTTTTAGGTCATCTATCTATCTCCTGTTCCACTGGATCCTTGCCCTCAGTGCAATTTGTGGTATTTCGCAATAATCCCATCTAAAATGTGACCTCAGAATGATACCGATTTTCTTCTCTTCATCGCCTTTATTAAATGTCATCGCCATTAGTAAAATTCTTTCGCTGCTATATACCTAAAATTAATCTGAATCAAAGAGGACTAACAGGCTAGGCATTAAATAAATTAAATATGTACATCAAGTAATCCATTGAATAATACATGAAAAGAAGGGAAGAAAATAGAATAAAGTTAGGTAATGTACGCAGTGTGTTAGATTTTGGGCGTGCTGGCAAATAGAAATGATTCGTGATTTATAACAAAAATAAGTAAACCTATCGACATGAAAATTTGTTACCAAGATTCCTAAAATATTCTTTTAAGTAAGCATTTAAATTTTGAAATAGATCACAGCTCCTGCTCCAAATTTATAGCAATATTTCTGTAGAGGAAATTGGTGAGGGAATGCTATGGAAGGAAGGCTTTTCAGGAAGGCTTTTGATTACACAAAAAAAAATGACTGCTATACAAACTGGAGCAATGACATTAAAGACAAGTTGCTGCTGTCGATAAAGGAATAGTTCAGTGGGAGAAGACAGAGAGTGGTTATCAATAGGCACTGCTCTTAGTGGACTAATGTTATCAGTGGAGTACCCAGGGTTCAGTGCTGGATTCCTTGTTTTCTATATTTATTAATGATACTGATGAGAGTACATCATGCGTAATTGCTAAATTTGGAGTTGATACGGTAGGAACGGTAGTTAATGGCAGTAATCAAAATAACATACTGAAACAAAGAAAAATTAGGCGGATGGGCTGAGAAATTGCAGTTGAAGTTTAACTTAACATTGACAAAAGCAAGATACTGCATATGAGTAGAAATAATTCTAAATTAGCATACTATCCGTGTAGTACCACACTCAGATTAATGTAAAATGAAAGAGTCCTGGGGTGTTTGTGCAGTCAGATATGAAGTTCTTTGAGCAATGCAGAGAGTCTGCCAGGACAACTCATGGGGTTTTGTCAATGATATGTAGAAACTTTGCTTGCAGGGATAAAGAGGTGATTCCCTTTGTATAAGGCCACGGTTAGGCCGCATCTTAAGTACTGCATACAGGTCTGGAGGCCTCATTTCAGAAAGGATGTCGATCTGGTGGAACGGGTGCAAAGAAGGGCAACCTCAGGGGCTCACATCTGGTGAGTGTGGGCTTGGCACACCCAGGGTCCTGAGCTGGACATCATCGTTCTTCTCTTTCTTGGTGATTCCCTTCTACTTCTGACTCTTGTCTCTCTCTCTCTCTCTCTCTCTCTCTCTCTCTCTCTCTCTCTCTCTCTCTCTCTCTCTCTCAGAGTAATTCAGAAAATTTTTTTGGCTGGTGCAGCACAAGCCTCAGGCTTCCTTGCACCACATAGCTAATAATAATAATAATAATAACTAGATTGGTGAAGGCAACAAAGGGTGATCTTACCAAGAAAGTTTTGCAAATTGCAGTGTCTGGAGACTAGGAACCTGCGAGGAGATCTCATTGAGGTGTTTAAGGTCTTGAATGGATTTAGTAAGCTCAGTGTTGATGGCATTCTTCTTCTTGCTGAGACTACACACGAGGTGGTATAAATTCAAATTGAGCATGGTTGCACAATAGATGTACGGAAGTTTGCCTTCCGCCAACGGGTGGTTGATCGTTGAAACAAACTTCCATCTGCTGTTTTGGAAGTGGATAATTTGAATAAATTCATGGAAAAATTAGACAAATTTTTTGAAGGGATGGACTGGTGAGATTGTTTTTTTTTTACTAATGCTCTATAAGCTTGCTTTCTTGCATCATTGCCACTACTAATACTAATATCACGTCCGCATTCGTCCACATGAAATAACTTGAGTCTCTACTGGATGGATTTTCTTAAAATTTTACATTTCTGTCGCAGTGAAAATTTTATCAGGCAGTTCCAAATTTGATTAAAATCGAGCTAACAGAAATCCGGCAAGTATTATATATTTGTCCATACGTTCGCATGGAATTCGACTTTCAGTGGAGTCAAGTTGTTCCATGCGGACAGATGGACAAAATAAACGAAATATAAAGTTTCCATGAAATTTTATATTTCTCTCGTTTTAAAGGATATATTGTACCGTATATTGTAGCTGAAGCATTAGATACCATGCTTATCATCTAAGATAACGGTGTTAATCGTAAAAAAAAAAGAGATAGCTTACCATTTCTTAATAAAAAAAAATAAATAACATTACAGGTTATGAAACAAATATACCAAACAGGTAAAGGTTAATGCAATAATCTAAAAAAAGGAATCCAATTACGTGTGGAAACTACAGCGAGCTTACACAATAACTAGCTATTATATATGATGAAATCATTTTTAATATTCAGAGAAAAAATAAATTATACAGGACAGTCAATTCTTTATTGAAATCTAAATATAAAAGTAAAGGAAAAGATCGCACGATAATTGCATGATACACAATATATATGAAGATTACACAATGAATACACAATGAATATGAAGATATAATCATTGCATGATTATATCTTCATATTGCATGATACACAATATGAAGATATAATCATGCAATTATCATAGACAAGATAATTGCATGATACACAAGATTATTGCATGGTACACAATATATGTCGCATGGTACACAAGATAATTACACGTAAACGTATATTATAAAATCATAATTCAAAGAAAAGTATTGTTCGAAAAGAACTGCAATATTGCATAGCAGTTGTACATTGATTGTCTCTTATTTTGCCTTCCACTAGGAAAGTCTATTAAAAGTTAAAATGAGGTTGTCACAAAGATACGAAATGGGATGGACAGATTTTCGTTATTATCCGGTTTTAAGAGCATCAGCGACTAAGGCCATATTGCTCCGTATATATTAAACTGCGTGTGTTCTGAGGTCGATTTTCTGTTTGCTTGACGAAAAAGTCGAGTTTCCGGGAGAAAAAAAACCCATGCTACATTCGCCTGAGACCGTCCTAACTCAGCCACGTTGTGAAAAAAGGTCCATAAAAATCCCTCTCATCATCGACGGGACTCGCACCCAGGTCTTTTCCACTAAGTGTGGGGAGGACGGCGATTCTACCAACTGTGCTAGAAATAAAAATATCTTAATGGAATTCCATCCAGTATTTCGCGGAAGAGTACAGCCATTTCTTGCATTTTCATGATAAGTCTCCATGCAGAGGGGAAGATAGGGTAGTACATGACATAAAACAGTGTTATAAAGTAAAAAAAAAAAATACATATAATCTGTTTAACAAGCTAATGGTTTAATATTTAAGCTTGTTCAATTCAATTAAATACCACATTGTTCTTGTTGATATTATATTGGCTGTGCTTGGAGAATCACTCGCAGAAGAGTTGTTAGCTTGGCAAGGAGCATGATTCGAGGCTCAGCTGATTGTTTTGGATGCTTCATTTTCAAGTTGTAGTGAAGCTGTATATAGATATAGCATTAGGGAAAGTAAGCTTACCCATTGGCCAATCTCAAAACCAAAAATTTTAAAGCAAGAAATTTATTTCCTAATAGCTACTTGTGAACTTCACACTCAAATTTCAGAAATATATCATAATACGAGAAAGGTGCACCTTAGCGATGCTTGCGATTATTTTCTTATCCTGGATAGCTACCGTTTCTTGCTTAATTAACAGTTTTTCTTGTAGAAATTTTTGTAGCGCTTGTGGCCATAGACATTTGAAATTATAATTCGTGATTCCAGAAACAATATCTTTTTGAATTGATGAAGAACTTTAAATCATCAACAAAATCCAGAAGATTTGGATTAGCTAGCATTATCGGTTGTAAAGGTGATGCAAATACAGCGCTAGGCAACAGATCTCCTTGAATAATGCCTGCTTAGGTTATAATGAGAATAGTATTGCTGCTACTGAGTAAGAAAGATGTCGTATTGCTGCTAGCTTGTTTGGTATCAGAGAAATCTTGAACGTTTTCCATTGAAGATATTTCAGAAATTCACTTAGTAATGATTTACACTAGGTATCTATTATAAAATTAGAAATTAGTAATCATCATTGCCTTCACTACTGCAAAAAGTATTTGGTTAATTATCTGCTGAACTTTTTTTTTAGTTGATTTAATTTTCCTGGTCGTTGACAAGACTTGGGAAGAACAACATAAGTCTACAGTCAATCAAATAACAATCCAATACAACAGTGCTAACCAAAAGGGCATCTCAGAACATACAACTTGTCGAATCTTTTCACAGATAGGGTATCGCAGCCAACGACCGAACCAGGTTCCACTCTCATCAGAAAAAAAAAAAAAAAAAGAAAAGAAAAAGAAAGAAACAAGAAGGTACAATTACAGTACAGCTCAAGAACACTAACACTGAACAGGGAAGATTAGAAAAACGTTTCTTTCTGGAAAATCCCGGTTCCAGCAGTTTCACGCTGATAGAAAGACTAGAATATAACAAAAACATATCAGTTCATGGACCAATCTTGTCAAGTATCAGCAATAAAGGCTACTGGTGGCAGTATAATGGTGCGGGGAGGGTTTTCCTGTTGTACATTGAGCCTCTTGATACTAGAACAATATTTGAATGGCACAGATTATGCGGAAATTGTTTCCGACCAGTCACATTCCTTCATGCCTGCAGTGTATCCAACTACTATGGGTTCTTCCAAGAAAATAATGAGCTATTTCAGAATAACAGAATTGTACAGAACTGGTTCCAGGAACATGAGAATGAATTCAGGCACCTCTCCTACCTTCTAATAATTTTGATGGTGATTACCATCCTTGACACATTTAAGACGCCGAGTTTTAAAAACTACATTTCGCTCTACAGAAAGGCACAAGCCAATCAGATGCATTAATGGTCCGTGTTACTTTAGAAATGAGTATTCCTGTTGTAGTGTACGCTACTGTAAATAACTTGATTTACATATTGCACAACTTAAAATCATATTCCGACATAATCTTTATAATTGATTTAAATATAATTAATATTTAAATAATAATATGAAATCCAGAAAATCATATAACACATAAGGACAAACTGTATATCAATTGTCACTGATGTGACACTTATATGACTATATCAATAAGATAAATTAATAGCTTTCTCAAGGAAATAGCGATGTAATATTAAATTTCAAGGGATAAATTCCCCTATATTTCGTTATTAGTTTCATTATCAAAGAGTTTTCTGGAGTGGGTGGGGTGGATCAGTGAAATGTTCCGCATTTCCCTGTTGCTTTAGCACAGAGCTTCTTAATCATTTTCCTGTGGCAACACACTGAACCGACATATCTAACTCTTACAACACACTACCAAGGCTAGTTCCCTTTAGCAAGTGCAATGCATACATTGCTCTCCCTGCGTTTTAAACTATTCATCGAAAAATTCATCAAATCTCGTGACACACTAACCCACAGGTCGTGACGTATAGGTATTACTAATCGTTTCTAATTATACCAAGCATTACTTTTAGAAGCACCTGCGTGAAAAGTGAAAAGTAGGTCATCAGAAAGATGACAGGAAATTAAAATAACTGATAACGCACTTTCTTCGAATGAGAACAATTGATGCTCTCGAAGGTTGCACATTATTACAATAGATGTTTTTCCATAATGTTGAAAGAGGCTTGGATTCGAATCCCGTCAAAACGGGAGAAATTTTTATGTTCTCCCCACCTAAATACGAGATAGTCTCGAGGGAAGGTTACACGGCTTGACCGCTAGAAACGCAGGTTTTTCATCAGGTCAGAAAAGTGTGTTCTGTGGTCAGTTTGCCTGGTTTCTGATGAAAATAGGCAAACCGACCATATAACGCACGATTGACAGACGCAACTGGTGCTTCACCTTCGAATAGATAAATATATTTCACCTTAACATCATTAATACTGTGTTAAAATGCTCAGATGGATGAATATGGAGTTGGTCAGTCTAAAAGAGAGAGAGAAAAGAATGGGGACAAGGAGTTTTTCATGTATGTGAATACAAAGAAGAAGAAAACAAATCAGATCGGGCCATTGTGTACTGGGTGTTGGGAAATTCTTAGATATGTTGCTGGTGGATTGAATAAGTACTTCACATCGATCTTTAATGACGAAAGACCCTTCATGGTGAGGAGAGTCCGTGCGAGTAAGGCTAAGACTGAAGCATATGAAATTAATGATTTTGAAATTACATGATTCTTTATTAGAAACTTTCGAACTACATTTTATATATATTTTTCTACTTTTCACTTCTTTCCTCTTTTGCGGATGCAACAAAAGCCTGTGGCTTCCTTGCACTTTACGACTCTACTAACACTAATACTATTATGTGGAATATTCTCAAACTTCACAACGAGTTTAGTTGGTATTGCATTACGTTCTCTATTTGTTGACAACATACAGAAACTCTCACAATCATGGATGTATATTATCTCCAGACAATACAAATTAAACTTCATCTGTATGACTGAAAAATTGTAATATATACATGTGTTTTTATAATTATACAAAATCGGATTATTCTGCTAAAGCAGATCTAATCCTAATTTTTTTATGGAGCAGTAATAACTATTTGTAATTGTAAACTAAAAAACACGACAATCTAAAGTATTCTCTGTTTTGAATACATATTTTAAACAAATATGTATTCAAATATTTAAATATTGTATCGTTATTGTATATTTTTAATACCCACTTATAAATCATTACAGATATATAAAAATATATACAAATATATTCGTATACAGTATAGGAACAGCATCATAAGAAAATAGTCTGCGAGGGGACACCTTCCTAACTAATAATTATACCAAAAAAAATTTAAAAAAATGGCAATTGGGAACACACTAAAAATGGAAAGAATGACGTGGATAGTACCACCCTACCTTGAGTAATCGCATAGGATGTGAGACTTGATGAAGGAACAGTTTGCTATCTGCAATGGGATTCCCAGTTGCCAAACACTCTTAGACAAGTGTATATATATATAAACAGAACTCGCACTATCTCAGTTATTAAATACGAATTAACCAACCTGAATTTGTAAATACATCAGATATCGCCTTCTTCAATCATCACTTAAAATAAATATTGATATCATTTCAGATATAAGAAGTGATGGCTAATTCAGGACCTAGTGTAGTCAATATTATCTTAAATCGTCTCTTTTTTATTCTTCACATACAAAGCATGCCTGGTAAGTTATCCTTCAAAAAATTTTAAATAATTTAGAATATGTTTGTATATGTACTGTATGTATTATGTGTTTGGGTGTGGGCGTGTGTGTGTGAGACAGAGAGAGAGAGAGAGAGAGAGCGAGCGAGCTTACAACTAAAACTTGTTGAGAAATTCAATAGATAAATTTCTTAGTTGAAGTAGTAGAAATCTTTATTGCAATAATAATAATAATGGTAATACAATGGATACATTGCAATAAGCCCTTCACGGCCACAAGGCCAGGGGTTAACATTTTGGAACTATTGGATTGAGGTTTAGAAGCTCTTGGGCTATCTGCAAGAATAAGTTTCCACCCCCTATTTACATAAATAGCGGGTGGAAACTGTTTCAGAGATAACTCCATGTGTATTACAGTGGTTTAAAAGTCGAGGAGGTTGAAACTGAATGAGTTTACAATTTTAATTAAATTTGAATTCTCTACCCCAAAAGGCAGTAATTTAGCAGGATTTTGTGCTGCGAAGTAAAAGCAGAACGTAAAAACTATTCGTCAGGAGTAGTTTCCCATGAGGAAGTCATGACGTGTTAACGGAAACGGAAATGGCTGTCGTAAATGGATTTCTGGCTGTTCCAGAACTGCTTTATGGGACTGAGATCCAGCGATTGGGAGAGCTATGAAAGTGGATGATTTTTTCTTTAAATTTCTGGGTGAACTGGTCTGCGCGGGTAGCACAGTGGTTATAATCACTGCCCTCCCCACACCGGATGGAAAAGGCCTGGGTTCGATCCCCGAATAACTTTTAACGAGGGACTTTTCTGGCATTTTCACTCTGTGGCTGAGTTAGTCGGTCTCAGGAGTGAGCAGAAAAGTTCCCCTCCTCCGGAAATTCAGTAACACACACAAGTTATGGGCAGATGAGTTGGTTCTCGGGTGACCATGATATGTCAGTTTTCCAGGTAAACTGGAACTTTCCCCATGAACGGGAGCACCTCAGCAATTCTTTCAGGTTTTTTGCCCTGAAAGATTCCCTTCCCAGAAAGAAAATGCCATTTCATGGTATGTTGGTGATTATACAGGACTGTAACGTAGCATTCTGCATCAATCTGGCTTTATAATGGATATCTCATCTTTGCATGTGTTCATAAACTGCTTCTCTGGTTTCTATGATACAAAATTCTCAAGATGGATGTTAAACTCTAAAAAGAGAACAGTCGAAATAACTCTCGCCCGAGACTTCTCTCATTTCGCCCCATGTGTCATTCAAATAATTTGTAACCCAAGTCATCTGCAATGTAGATGGTTTGGTTTTGCTTGAGAGAATTGCATCATTGAATTAAAAAAGAAAATTCGAAAATAAGTGGAAGAAATCAACACAGAAACAGTAAAAAAAAAATGGGAAACTGCAAGTTCAAAATGTGAAAGGATTCAAATTTTTTGACGCCAACCAACATCAATAACAGGAATAAGATTTAACAAATCGCATTTTAGGATTCGAACACAAATTATTCGGATTGTGACTCAGATTATGCAGAGCGATCTATCTCTGTTTACTAGATCCGTAACAAAGCTGTAACTCATTAAATGATCTTCTAAAATCCAAACTGATATCTATAAAGCAAAAATTAAATTATATACAACCATCATCCGATCATCTTAAGCTACCAATGAGAGATCTGGAAAATGTTCAGACCATCTTAATACACCAATGAGAAAAATGGAAAACATCAAACCATCTTAATCTACCAATCAGAGAAACATTGAAAATACTGTAAGGTACTAAGAAAGATTTTTGGACCAGCATCTAAAATAGCAACTTCAGGAAGAATCAGAAAATATCACAGAGAACTACAACACTGATTTGTAGAGAAATCCACGAATTGTACCATAATACACTAAAGTATATTAAAGAGAACAAACTCAAGTGGGCGGGTCATGTAACCTGCTTGCCAGGAAACAGAACACCAAAGGGAATCTCCATGATGATACGGGATGACAGAAGACTTGGGATAAAGAACAGGAAGAAATGTGAAATGACGCAGAAATGCTTAGAATCTTAAACTGGGGACAAACGAACTGCAGAAGATAAAGAAGAGTGAAGTATTCTGAAATCAGCAAAGGACTGGTATGGTCTGTAGATGCTAAAATTGATTATGATGATATTTCGTCCCACAGTCAGAACTAATGCCGTATATCACACTTTTTGAGTATGCACTTCCACCTTCTGCAACCATGTCAGCCTGATATCACCTTCGAGACAGTTTCCGTGATGTTAGCAACTTTCCCTCGTGGTTATTACTCAACTCGAGCTCGCCAACTTATGTATTCCCTCAACAAGAATACTGTGGGAAGAAAAATGGGAAAATGACATCACATCGACGACATATACATTGAATAAACGGAAATAATTCAGTGGTCACATTGTTAACGATCATAATATGGTTATTTAATATGACACAATTATGTGATAATATAATTCAGCATACATATCATCTGTAGTGCAATTTCGAATAATCACATCTGTATCCCTGAAAAACAGAAACCTCTATGCGTGTGATGTTTCAAGCCAGTTCCACTAGGATGAAGCAGTGAACGTGAACTAGACCATTACACCACGGATAACGAAGAAGTGTTCACTCACGAGCGCAGCATACATTCAAAAACTTCAATGCTGACCTTCCTCTCTCTTTTATAAATGCCACTATTCACATCCGCTTTATTATCTAAATGAAGGAAAAAATGTATGTTCATCGAGAGTTGAACCTTTCTTTATCATTGTAATGATAATAAAACGAACTGTGACACTGCCCTGTATTTTTACCTTTAGTATGTCCTGTTTCTGTTCACTTCCATAATCAGAAATGCGCTAGACGTTGGTGTGCTTGTGTACAGAAATATGGGTATCAGGAAATCTGGACTCAATAATAATAATAATACATCCGAGAATTATGTAATCGTTGTTCGCATTAGCTTTAATGGCTTTCTTTGTTAATAGAATATAAAAACGAATTACATCTCTGCTACCCTCAAATAATGATAAGAGTATAAATGTTAAAATGCTAAAATACAGATCATAAAATGTTTTAAAGTTTTAGAGTTTATTTTTAAAAGCAAGTAAAACGTACTACTATAAGCATGGCAGAAAGGACAAGGCTGCTTAAATAGTAATTAAGACAAGAGTGTCCTAAAAGTTTAGATTTGTTATATTCTGTCAATTTTTTGATAACCTTATTTGCTTGAATGTTATAAACTAAGCACACCTATACTTTCCATGAAATTGGGCATTCTTTAATAATCTACCAGGTTGTTGTGGCAGTAGGACTTTAGGAGCATCAGCGACTAAGGCCATATTGCTTGCGTATAGTGTCTAAGGCCATATTGCTTGCGTATAGTGTCTATAAATTGTGTGTTCTATGGTCGATTTTCTGTTTTGCTGGATGAAAAACCCGAGTTTCCGAGAGACGACTAACTCAACCACGTTGTGAAAAAGACCCAAAAAATTCCTTCCATCATCAACGGAACTCGAACTCGGGTCTTTGCCCCCCGGTGTGGAGAGAACAACGATTCTACCAACTGTGCTGCTCACGAGGGCAGTCTACTAGGCAATATAAAGCTTGGATGACGTATGCCCATTATTTAGTGTCAGAATTAGTAAAACGAAGGATTTAACTGACTTTGATCGTGACCTGGTAGTTGGTGCCAAACACGCCAGTACAATCACTCCTCTACTTACATACAATAGGATAACAAAAAAGGCTACAGTCAATCAAATAATAGCCTAGTACAGCAGTGGCAACCAAAGAGGCATTTCAGAACGCATAACTCGTTGTACCATGTCAGGGATTGAACATCGCAGCTGATGGCTTAACTGGGTTACGCTGCTGTCAGCGAAAAACAAGAAAGTATACGGCTATTACATTGGACACAAGAACGTCAACACTGGACAGTGTAAGATTTGAAAATCTTTGCTTGGTCTGATCAATCCATTTCCTGCTTTTTCCCAATGATGAGAGCTCCAGAATTATCGAAAACCGCGTGATCCCATAGACCCGTTCTGCTAAGTGTGTACAATGGAAGCTAATTATAAGGTGGTAACAGTGTGGGAAGTTAAAAAGGAAGTGTTTTTCGTGGTGCACACAACATCTGGATGCCACAGGTTATCAGATTGCAAATTTGTACAATGTGGTTATACGCTATCGTGGTTGGTCAAGATAATGGAATGGCGCGCAATTAATTTTAATGCCCATTTTTTCTACATTATAAGATTTTAAATATTATATATATGATTTTTATGAATTTATTTATTTATATATAAATAAATGATGTAGGATCCCAGATGAGAACACCATTTGTGTTCCTTTCATTCCAGTCATGTCACTGATATCACCAACGCTGCATCTAGAGACTATTCTGCGATTAGATTGTTTTTAATAATGTAGTCGCATTGCTCTAAACGCAGGGGTGTGCTGCCAGTTTGGTAATAGGGGCTTGCCCGAGAAGAATTTCAGCTAAAGGTCATCTCCGGTTAAAATGATCTGTTAATTTTCAAGAAACCGATTTTTTTAACGAGGGCTTCGATAATTGCCAAAAATTTAACAAGGAACAAGCGCGAGACACTTCCCCCACCCCACAACATACCCCTGTCTATACACCATGCAGCCATAAATGTATAAGGAGGTGGAAGAGGCTGCTGTCCTCTTAATTCAAAAGAAATCAGGTTATGCAAACAGCCAGAACTATGTACAATCACAAGTTTAATGTAAAATTTAATAGTTAAACCAAAAGCAAAGAGCTATCTCAGTTTTCTATGAATATCAATAATGTCAGTACATTCAATATCAATCAATAATGTACGAATATCAATATCTCGAATACCAATAATGTATACCCATCACTGTTACTTGAACTGTTAGAAATTCTCCAAGGATAAATCCACAAACGTTACTTTTACATATTCGTTACGAGTTTGAATTCATCGAACTGGGCAGGTTTCGATTCTGATTTGCTGGAGTGCCACAGAAAATAAAGCATGACACAGAAGTTGTTCAGTACAACGTTACTCTACTACAACGACCTTGGGTTAAACTAGAAAGGCCCATTATAAGTAATAGAGGATAATTGTGCTACGGTTCACGGCAACTTATAATTGTTTTAAGTTACCACAACAAAAGTTATTATTTGCGCCAGTCTTTTCTTTCTTTCCTTTTTTTTATTATTTTTTTTAAAGACTATATTTTCAGTATCCGGACAATGTTATTTAACAAGCATAAAGTATTTGCACTTTCGTAATCAGAAGAATTAGTCTAAGTCTAATAATACAAAAGCCATTGATACAGAAGCAACAAATTCTCCTCTTGCCAACCCTCAATGCCGAAAAGTTTGTTATTATGTAAACTCAAGGAAAAAAGTCCTGCTTTTGCTAAGATAGTTTTACATTATTAATACATAAATGTAGCATAAAATATTTAAGATTAACTTTTTTCAGGAACGATGAACAACTTAATTAATGTACGCAGTGACATTACATGTCAGGCGCGTTAGATTTTTATTTCTTAAATTAACAAGATAATTAACTATATTAATTAACTATATATAAAAGTAATTATTTTTACTTCACTTTACATAATTGAAGTTTTAATAAAAATTAAAATTAAACACTTTTTCATGGATCGCTTGCAATTTAAAGAAATAGCGACACACATACCTCAGATCGTGATATGTATTCAACATTTTGTTGGATGTTATTTAAAACGGAACTCAGGGAACGAATAACAACTTAAAGCTGCCTACAAGTTTGGCCGAGGGAACAAAGGTCAAACTTCTGAACGAGGCATAAGTATATCATGTCTCTAAATTGCGTAAAAATTATTAGTATAATGCATCAGAGCATGTCGCTCATATCTGCATTGTACAGCTGCATTTGTATAAGTGTGTATTCAGGAGTCGATGTACATGTTGTGAAGGATGAAAAACCCGGAATAAGTCACAATGAAAATCCAATTCACCCCACTTGAGATTGGCTAATTACAACCTCGACTGAAGAGGACTTTAGAAATTCCTTCAGTCGTCCATGGCAATCGAACTACGCCTCCAAATGCCCTTACAAGTAACACAATGGTTATAATATCCACCTTCCCACACCAGGTGGAAAAAGCCTGAGTTCGAATCTCGTCAAATGACACGTCCTCACATCATTGACACACCATTCATATGGACTTTGTTTCATTACGTGGCCGAATTAGTCGGTCTTGGGCAGGAGTTGCATGTTTTTTTCCTCTCGAAACTTGGGTTTATGTCCAATAAATACCAAACCGAAGAATACACGAAACTGCAGACAATATATTGATGACTCACAGCGCTATAGTTGCTTTGGCACTTAACAGGAAAAAACTGCGTGTATAGTATTCTACAATAGGTAAGGATTTCATTCCTATCTTATTATTTATTTCCATACTCGTAGCCATTTTAGACCTATTTGTTGAGTAATGCATCTACATTCAGCAAACAGCATAATATATACACTCACTTGCAATTTAATAAGAAACTTTGGAGGCCACAGAAAATTACTTGATAGCCCTAATTATGTCCTTGGATCGAATATAAAAAATTCCTTTATTATATCGAATCCTGCCATGTTGTGGGTCATTGTCAGATAGACATGCTGTTCATTCTTTTAAAAGCTGATTAGCAAGTAAAAATAGTTATGCATCTGAAAATTTGTTGCTTCATTTTTTTGTTTTTAAAAATAGAAGGAAAATGCGACCGTTTTTAGCTGTTTTTTCGACTCTTTTAGGTTCATCAGTAGATGTTCAAATATAACCAAAGGATCATATACGAAGATATATACAAAACAAATTTCAGCTCTTATTATTAATAGTAACACGTATTTAATATAACTATTTAATAATAACAGGCTTATTGTTAATCATTTCATTATTTTCAGGTTGCAAAGACATTCAAATTATAAATCGAACTACTTGGGGTGGAAGACCGGCGACATCATTTCAAAATATGGACTTGCCAGTAAGTCACGTATTTATTCATCATACAGCAATGGACCAGTGCTCGAACCTGACGACATGTAGTGCCATGATGAGAGAGATCCAGGACTTGCACATGATTACAAATGGTATGTGTCATCATTCAAAATACGATAGTGATTTGAATTCAATATTTTATCAATATTATCCAAATGAGTAAAGGTAACTAAATTAATGAAAATATATTTGATTAAAGAGCAACATGAACTGGGTTCAGTAAAGAAAAGAAGCTACATCTACACGATACTGAATCATGCATAATTGGCGCTGGATATAAGTGATAATTATACACTATCCTACCAAAACTCATGCAGCATCCCTCTAATTGCAGGATATTGTGACTATGAAATACGAAAATATCTTGGCCTATAAGTATGATTAGCGGGGAGCTCAGGAATTATACATTCCCAAGTCGACAAATCGAAGTTTCTTCGACTTGGGAATACATTCCCAAGTCGAAGAAATGGAAGTCTAGAGATTACATTGAGCCAAAGAAATACACTTGTGAAATACATCGATGTGCCTTGAGACGGCTGGTTACTTCATCTCTCCATCAAACCCATGAGAATCTGAGTTTGGAACTGCAATTGGCCACAAGAAAATCTGCAAATGTTTATTCGACACCTACCTGCCATGAATTTTCAGGAACGGTTGCAGAAGCCTACGTCTTTGATAAGATAAAAACAAATGCACACCTTCAAATGTAATGATGCAAGGCACATCGAATTTGGAGTGTGGATCAAAATGTGTTAGGAGGAGGTGTCATGATTTTTGTTAGGATAATGTATTTGGCAAAATTTTCAAGTAACGACCATCCAGATCACCGTGTCCCCCACCGATATGGTAACAAAAAGCATACATAAGAACCTACCAGCAACAGGCATCCTAGAGAATGCCTACAAGGAATTCTATAGGAGGATAAATACAAAGAAGACTGCCAAACTATAGCAGTCTCCTTCTCTGTATTCATCAATGGATGTCAAAAATGAGATGGGGCATTCCATTTCTTTTCAGCGATTATTTCAGACAGTTGACTATTAAATGATACCATATTTTGTTCAAAATGGTCAACTGTTCCTGCTATTTGCCTCAGTTTCTTCCACATTTCTAGTGGAAGAAACTGAGGCAAATAGCAGGACAGTTGACCATTTTAAATAAAATATGGTATCATTTATTCGTATCATGTCTGTAAGTTTTATGCAGCCCCGGGTGCCAAGCGATATTCTTGTGATTTCTAGAGTGCTTTTGATAAGTGATTAAAGTTTTCTTTAATCACTTTAATCAAATGGTCACGAGCTGCTTGGGAAAAACTTTCGAAAGGATGGTACTTTCAAGGCTCACTTGGATCCTGGAGTCACAGAATCTCTTGCCAGATCATCAGTATGGCTTTCAGATTAACCCTAGACGTGCTCATCAAGGCCGAATCTCGTATCCGCAATGTCTTTGTCAGGAAACAGCATCTAGTCATGGTCAACTTAGATCTTGAAAAGGCATTTGGCACTACCTGGCCTCATGGTATCATTATGAATCTTTACCATCTGGGACTTAGGGGCGGCCATTTGCCTAAAATAATTCAAAATTTCCTGCAGTTGCACTCTTTTCAGGTACGATATAAAAACTTACTATCTGCTTCTCACATTCAGGAAGGAGTCCCGCAGGGATCAATACTTAATTCAACACTTTTTTGCAATCCGAATTAGCAGCATGACCAAAGACATCCCAAAAACTGTTAAAACCTATAAGTATGCAGACGACCTTACCATTTCCTGTCGGTCGCAAAGTATCAATACCATCGAACGGCAGCTCCAACTTGCCATAACTAAAATAGAATCCTGAACTTTGCGGCTATCAGAAAAGAAATGCACTGCCATTCACTTTTGCAAACCGGCCTCACTCAGGATTAGAGTTTGTCCAGAGTTGGGATATCGACTTAAATTATATTTTTCAGGACACAAGCGCACCTGTTCCTCCTTGGACGTACATTTCTGCCTTTTACGATGTACATCTTCTTCGATTGGGAAAGAATGCCATACCTCCCTGCAATATCAGGCAGTGGCACTCAGCTCACTCTACTCTAAACTCGCATGCCTGTAAAATCTACACTGACGGATCAAAAACTGCAACTACGGTAGGTGCTGCAGCATTTTTTCCTTCTCCTTCAATTACAGCCTCAGCCCACTAGCCTGCAGCGCCTTCACCGCTGAATTATACGCAATAAAGTTAGCACTTGGTAAGATTATAGAGCTTCCCATCTCATCCGCTGTAATTTACACTGACTCCCTCAGTGCTGTCTCTGCTATATAAGAAAGAATTTCTCCTCCTGTCATCCTACATTGAAACACATTCACTCTTAGCAATAGCTATTCTCTTGCAGTGTGTCCAATCAGTCAATCAATTTTTTCTGGATCCCTGGCCATTCTGGCATTCCGGGGAATGGAAGTGCTGATTTTGCCGCTAAACATCCCCAACCGACTTTCTCACATCCTCAGGTTCCATACACTGATTATAAGTCTGTAATACGCAAAGCGTGCTACGATAAATGGTCACAGATCTGGAAAAGTAACACCACCAATAAACTTTACCAGATAAAGCAAGAACCAAAGCTGTGGCTCTCTAGCTTCCGATGAAACAGACGAGAGGAAATGGTATTGGCAAGAGTCAGAATTGGACACACTCATTGTGCTTATCTCTTCCTATTATTGGTAGAAAATCCACCGCAGTGTTCATGCTGTCAAAGACAACTTACAGTCCGTCATTTTCTTGTTGATCGTCCTTTACATTTAAACATCCGATCAACCACCTTTCAATCACTTTCCACGTTGAATATCTTACATGATCCATCTCATTTTATAGGAAATGAAGCAAATAAAGACGAACTTTTGGCATTTAAAATGTATTGGAATGTACAGGAGGATATAATTTAACATCCATAACAATAAGTTGCCCCTACATAAACTATGAACAGACACAATTTGGCCACAGCAGCCCTTGTGTCGTTAAACCCAATAGCAACAACAACAAGTTTTATGCATCAATAGTCGATTTGAATGTTTTTCCAAATTAAAACCAAAAAACTTCATTAAAATCCTCGCCTGAGACTGCCTAAATTAGCCACTGTATCAAACACCCTTTGAAAATGCTTATTGTTCAGACGAGAAGTATTTCTCAACTTCCAATTGAGCAAGCCCTTCTAGTGCGCAGCTCACTTTCGTTCACAGTTGCAGCAATCCTAAATAATTTTATATTCTAAATATTATCACAAATGTAATAGCATTATCAGAATGCAATGGGTCTATCCTTGGAAACATTCTGCAACAGAGAAACGCTGACATATCCTTCAAAAACTCCAGCCACACAGTCCAATTACACGCTCTTAAAATCTTAGAATTTCATCTAGAACCTTTACGACCATATCATTTATGGCAGGAACAATTTTTGTAGAGTTTGAAATCAAATAATACAAATATACACTGAGTGGCCATTTTATTAGGAACATCTACCTAATAGCAATTAAGTCCTTTTAGCGCTCAAAACAGCCTGGATTCGTCATTTCATGGCGAATCCATGGCGAATTAACGATGTGTTACGGATTTCAATTCGATTATCGAAAGCCCATAATCGATTATGGAAATGCCATAATCGATTATTCCGATCATGACCTCTCGATTGTGCTGATCACTGTCCGTGACAGGGCACAACGAGAGGTGCGTTCTAAACTTCTAAATTGTTTACCACTATTATACTGGGTTGTTATTTGACTGATAGTAGCTGTTCTGTTATCTTGCACAAGTCTTGTCAACCTCCATTGGCTTCTAGCATAAACGAGTTATTTTTAACCACAGGATCGCCTTTAGATGGATGTATGGTTATTGGACCAATCTCGATAGAATAGACACTGTGTACGCGAAAACTCCAGCTTGAGTTGCAGCTTCCGAGATTCCCACAAGGGCGCGTGTAGCAGTGAATACCATAACAAATTGAAAAGTCGTTTAAATCTTTACATTTGCCTAGTCTTGCACTGAATTGAATATAAACAACATGGCGAAGGTAGGATAGCGAATCGTTGCTTTGCTTCTTAACGATGTTGGTTCGGACTGGTCTGCTATTGAGTTGCGTATTCCTCAGTAATTAACGAAAGAATGCTACATCCCCTGAACATTTCTGCATGGACTTGAGATTGAGTTCCATTTCCTAAGCAGTGCTTGATTACGGTTTCACCATTGCTATGTGATGGGTACATCAACTGCATATGTTGTTATGGAAACAAAGTTCTTGACTTATCCTTATTGTGATTTTTATGTAGTGAATGCAAAGTCGACTTTCTGTGGTGAGGCGAAGCAGTTAAACGACCACGAATATATCCGCTGGAAATTATCTGTGCAGTTTTGTGTTAGTTATGCTAAAAAAAAAGAAGAAAAATCATAAGAATTATTCTTACAATGGTCATCTTGATGATATCTTTTGCTTTGCAAATGCTAACTACAGAAAATAGAATAATCTATATATTTTGCTTTCTTTTCCGATAGGATGGGCAGACATTGGTTATGGCTTTCTGATTGGAGGCGATGGTGAAATCTATGAAGGAAGAGGATGGGATCGAGTCGCAGCCCACACACCCAAGTATAATGCCAAATCCATTGGAATTTCCCTCATGGGTAATTATATGAAGGAAGCTCCAAACGAAAAGATGCTAAGAGCAACTCGCAAACTTATCAATTACGGAGTTTGGATGGTAATAATTTCTGTTTATTTTTGACTAGATTCATGTAAAATTTGTTATTTAAATACACTGCTCAACAAAATTAACAGAACAAAATGTTTTTCGTTAATATTTGATATAATAGACATCCTCGCATGCAAATTCCGACTATCTATATATTTAATATGGAAGGCGGAAGTGGTCTTTCGACAGTCACTGTGAACGATAGGCTTAACCGATCGGGCTGGAAGTGGTCTCAAATTGAAGTTATTTCTTCCTAAGTGCGCACAAAGTTGTTAAAATTTAAAAATTCCGAATAGTTTTATTCTACTGAATGGGCCAGTTTTGTAGAACAAACGAGAATAGTTCAACATTCATTTCATAGATGGAGCCACAGGAAGATGTTAAATGTTACACAAACAGTTGTCCAAGTTTGATAAGGCATTTTTTTCTAATTAACAATTTGCACGATCGCACAATCGTGTCCTTTGTTCTGAAAATAATAATAATAATAATTAAATTAATCTTTATTGTACATAAAGGTAGATACAATGTATCCATCAGAGCATGGTGGCAGGGGTTTCACATGGATCAATATAATAAGACATAGTAAGAAAATAATAAATTAATAAAAATAATAATAACAACAATGATTATAACAAAATATCATAATTGAATCAATAAATTCCAATCGAGGAAGAGATAAATTCTCTACTAGCGCTGCCTACCTTAAAAGAAAGAACTAATCGTTAGGATTCCATTGCACTGCTCGCTCACTATATGTCCCCATGTTGCGCACGCAAACTCATACATTCATTGCCATTCGTCACGTTTAATACGTTTAAAACGATCAGAAGTGATCATTTTATCGTTATCATTATCAATCTCGAGTTTATTTGTTTTTTGTTTTTAAGGTGAGTAATAATTTAAGGATTTAGAATTATGTCACAGTCAGGAAGACATGTCCATCGCCATGCTATTATGATCGGTGGTGTTGAATGTACACGCCTTTCGTGTTTCGGCAAATGCATTCAGAATCGGTCTGAAATGATGAATTCAAAGAAAACTTATAAGTTTCCTCAGATAGAATAAATGACAAAGGATTCGACGCGTACTGGCTTACTTGCTTACGAAAAAACACGCACTACATTTCTTTAGAACAGCTAGAGAAAACTTTAAATTCGCATACCAATGAGGGAACGAAATTTAAAAGAGAAATTCAGGCATGCATTAGTTTTAGGTCTGTGGTTGAGAATTTTTTAGAGAACAATAAAGATCCGAACTACCAGACTACATTTGAAAATACGTTGGTGAACTTCAAGAAGTTGGGCCGCAACATGATTGTCACTGTACATTTTTACACTTCCACGTTTGGAAGTGTAAGTGAAGAACAGGGTGGGTGGTTTAAACAGGACATTAAACACATGGAGATGAGGTACCAGGGGAGTTGAAATGTCAACATCAGGGCTGATATTTGTTGGATACTGAAGAGTTACTGTACAATAGAAGTATCTGCAAGAAAACGAAAGAAACGAAACACTAATAATGAAAGTTTGACCGAGTTTTTAAAGTGAAAGGCGAGTTTTTAGTGCACTTTTTAATATTCTGCCCTTTTCAGTAGTATTTTATAGATATGACAATGAATTGTCCAAAACATTTTGGGAAAATATCTGGCAATAAAAACGACAAAACACGACTACCGACTACATTTCTTTAGGACAACTAGAGAAAAACTCTGTTACATATTTTCGCAATGGATACTGCTAGTCCAATATAAATCGAACTACCACCTTACAGAGCCGCACATTATGCAAATTATTCATGCCTATAAAAAACACGGGTTGCGACCCAATCACTTCACTCCCGCTTTTTGACTTGCTCAGTGGGATAGACATATCTCCAGTAGTCAGGATTGCAAGTCATCGTGATGATTCTTTGAGATGGTGGGCCGTTGGACAATTTGAAGCCGGGTAGTCACAGGCATAGATAGCACGTTGACTTAATGTGTCGCACAGTTTCGTCTCAGCACTGTGGCAGTTTCAGGAGATAGGGACCATTACAACAAGAGTTGGCCAAGGTCGCCGAGGACTACATCAACAAGAACAGACCGCTATCTGGCTCTAACAGCAAGACGGAACCCTATGATATCCTGCCATCAACTGTCTCTTCAGGTTGCTGCAGCCACAGGTGAAAACATTTCCAACCGGACAGGGTTAAGAACCTTCAGTTCAAGTGGACTGTACGCAAGGAAGCCAGTGATTTGTATCCCATTAACCACAAACATGTGACTTGGAGCCTTGACAAATGGAGTACAGTTTTCTTCTCTGATGAGTCTAGTTTTATCAGACAAACAGATTCAGATTCTACATCTGGAGTCAATGAGGAATGCGGTACCATCCCTCCAATAACAGAGAAATGTTCTCGTGTGGGATGGAATAATGATCAACGGTCCAACAAGAAGCAAATTTTAAAAATAATAGACAAAAATAGATCATATAATTTACGTACAAGATAGCGCCGAATCAGGTCGTGGTCGCATTTTTTTTATTTATTTTATTTATTTATTTTTTGTTGTTGATTTGTTGACTGAAGTCAAGGGCGGACACAAATCGCAACTTTGACTGCTATTTTCAAAATTACAAAAATAAAACAGAAAGAAGAAATTTCTGTCGTTAAAAGGCGCCGCTTCTCTCAGAATTCAGGGAAAAAGATTTCTGGGATACGGAAATGAATCTCTTTAATATTCACTGCACTAAGAATGGACTACAAAGATATCCAAAAAACTAATATTCAAGGAGGAAATTGTATGGACAGTAACAAACCAAAATGATTTTGAAGTTACTTACTCATTCATTTCTCAATCAACGCACTCAAATGTGGGTGTTAAGTCTCCCACGTGTGAATATTCTCATAATAATTCACTATGTCTGAAAATTATACTTGCATTTGTTATTTTTATTATTTTTCATCCATCTCAGTTGTTCCATTTGCTTTTAGAATGAACTTATCTTCGATATTTCTCGTTGTAGGGTTACATCACTGAAGACTACCAACTCCATGGTCACAGAGATGCCAGATGTACAGAATGCCCGGGAGACAAACTATATCCAATCATACAAAAGTGGCCACAATATTTTAAAGGAAAGATGGAACATTATACGTGCTAGATAATTAATCACTCCAAAATGGAAGGAGAAACATTTTCGGATTTGAGGATTTTCGCAAACACTGCGAATTTTGGGTGGGAAAGGAGAATCGCCCTCTCGACCATCTGTCCCCACAAAGTTCCCATATTACAGCATGCAAGTTCGATATTTGGGGACTGGTGTGTTAGGGCCGTTTACAATCCATGTTTTCCTTTGAAATTCACCGAAGCAGAGACTGAAAGATAAAAATTAACAACTTTACGTCAGTTGTGTTGATTTACTTGTGAATAAAGAAAGCTTATAAATATATGTACAGGGATTTTAGATTAATAAAATACTATTCCGTTATTCTTTTCCTTTGATTTATTTTTCTCTCCTATCTGGAACGCATCCAGACATCCTTGCTTAATAATTCTGAACATATGAAGTACTACCCAAAAGTTTTTGGCCCGTAATATGTATATATGTAAAGAATGGTGTCTAAAAATTACACTACTCATAAACCACGCGTGAAATTGCTGCGAACTACAACAAGAAGAAATTATTAAACATTCAAAAAATTGAATTTTACAGTTTGTTTAATAATTTAGTATTAGATTGGTATCAGTAAAGCAGAATGATGCACGAAAAAGAACTTTTTTGGCATCAGTCTAAAATAAATAAACAAAATAATAATAATAACTATAGGGCTTCCCCCCTGCTCGCCAACCCCCGAGAACGCTTTCCAGGGAGTACAGGATGTACTGGAGAGGGTAAAGGAAAGGAGGTATAGACAGAGCGACGGAGGATGTAAGGGAAGGCATTATCCGCAGGTTGGGTTGGAATTCTCCCAACGTGGAAGAAGAGGGCCCTCGAGAGGGTGAGAAGACAGTCACGTATCAAGAGAGACACGGATGAAACAATTCAAGCGACCTGAGTGTCAAGTCCAGTAGCTAGAAGTGGGCAAAATCTAGGAGAAGATGTTCACAGTCGAATCTGGACGAATCTGAGGTGGAGATGTTTAGTATATGAGAAAAGGGTGTTGATCAATGTGCATTAGTTCCAGGACGTTGCACCAGTGATCTTCTAGTGAAGAGATCCTGGGCGAAGGCAGAGAAAGCATACTGGTCTTCCTCATTGATCAGAAAATGTTCATTTCCTCGAGACAAGGCATGTATTTTTGATATGAGCAACGGTCGCAGGTCCTCGTAAAGCGGGTAAACATAGAATAGGTGATCCCAGTCTTCGTTTTCACCACAAAGACAGCGAGGATCATCCACGATGTTCATAGAGGAAAGTTTGTGATTTATGGATCCATGGCCTGTAATCAGGAAAGTGGTGTATAAACCTGGGTTGTACCATGCTGGAGTTTTAGGGTAGATCTGGGCTATTTGAAGTAAGAACTTTTTAGTGATTGAGCCTTTGGGGGTGGTATTCCATCTGTTTTGCCAGGCGTTAAGAAGGTAGACTGCAAGGCGCTTTTTTTTCTTCTTTAATGGTGTTTGCTGGGTTTGTAGTGAAATCCAGGATGGTGGTAGGGAGTCCCTTTGCGAGCTGGTAGTGCACGCCTTTGCAAACTATCTGCAGGTCCAGAGGGAGACCTCCTGCCAAGACTTGGAGCGTTGGGTTGCTTACTGTGCAGCAGGCACGGGTGATAGTGAGAAGGATATTATGCTGAATGGAGGTGAGCTTCCTTTGGTTACGAACAATGAGTGCACGATGATACCAGGCACCTGCACAATAGGTTATAGTGGGAATGAATACAGCTTTGTATAGCATTTGCAGTGAGCGGCGATTTAGGCCCAGTCAGACCTGTTGATCCTCACTACCATGGCGGTGTAGTTCCTGACTTTGGGATGAAGGTAGTCTAGATGCGGGTAAAACGTGAGCTTCCGGTCGAGAATTACCCCCAGATACTTCATCTCAGTTGCCAGTTTGATGGTTCTACCGGCAATTTTAATCTGCGGCGACCTGCTTATATGAAGGGTTCCTCAGAGTATGTGGGGCAGCCAGAGACGTGGGAGCACCTCATGTACACTGCCAACTATACGAAGCCCTCCGCTGCTTCTTAATAACCAGAATATGTTTCTCGCCAATAAATCAAGAATAATTGTCTTTGCTCTCCAAGAAATCTCTTGGAGAGCGAATACAATTATAAAGCCTTAACGCAGTTTGCCCAGGATCTTTTTACTAGAAGAAGGACATACCCACAACCTTAGCAGGAATTTTCCTACAAATCAACCACTCGTCATCCAGAATAAAGATCCTTAGATGCACCAAACAAAAACCTAACAACTGCAATCTGAAGAACAACAAATCGTTAACTTAAACTGGATCTGACCACTGGCTTAAACTGGAGCCATTATCTGAACTTGACCACTCACACGGACGGGACAACATGTCCCAGGCATGGCATTGGAAGACCCGACAAAGACATTGTGCAGTTTGCTGCCGAAACGTCATTAGGCGATCTGAACCGGGTACCCTCATCCGGTTCACTTTCCGTCCCTTCCCTTGGCAGGGGAAGGATGATTACTCTGTACCCTTTCCTCTGCCACCCCCTATTTGTCAGCGCTGGTAGCACAGTGGTATCGTCGCCATCCTCCCCACACCGGGTGGAAAAGGCCCGGATTCGAATCCCGTCGATGACGCGAGGAACTTTAATGGGCTTTTTTTCACTCTGTGGCTGAGTTAGTCGGTCTCAGGCGTAGATAGCAAGGGTTCGTCCAGACAAATCGACCATATAACACACGCAATTAACAGACATAAGACACAGCACGGCAGATGAATTTAATTATTCGGGTGGCCGAATATAATAATAATAAATATAATAAATATTTATTATTATAAATATATTATATTTATTATTTATTATATTATTATATTATATTTATTATTTATTATATTATTATATTATATTAAATATATTATATTATATTTATTATTTATTATATATTATATTATTATATTATATTAAATATTATATCATATTTATTAATAATAATAAATATAATAGTTTGGGGTTTTTTTTTTTTTTTTTTTTGCCACCTATCTTCGCCTGGTGAGGTATGGGTCTGCTCAACCGACTTTTGGGGTTATCTTCACTATTTACCCCATATTTCTGTCTCTCACCCCCCAGTCTTCAGTCTCCCTTCCCCCTCTAGCTATCCCACGACTAGCGTACTTATCGCGACTAGAGGTTTTGACAAGGGTCAAGACTACACAACCCCCACACTCAAAAAAATTTCAACTCTACCCCGCATAACTTATATCTCTTTCGGCCTGACCCAATTTCTAGCGTTTCTCCCCCCCCCCCCTTTTATAGGCCCTAGCCACTGAAATCTCAGGAAATTACGTGGCAGGACATGCCAGAGTAAATAGCAAATCTCTAAAATACTGGTGTACCTGGTCTGCCTCCACGAGGTATAGTGTGGGCAACAGCGGGTCCCATTTGGGACCCAACGGCTAAAAGACCAGATGAACAACGGTACAAAACAGTACACACCACAATATCCATACACTTTTAAACCTCTAGTCTCTACAGTGTTCTGTATCACACCACAATGTATACTACGCGGAGATGGGGGAAACCCCCTGGTGCCGTTAGACCCTAAACACACTATACAGCGCAATGAAAAAAACGATGGTAGTCACTCAGCTGAAGACGAAAGCTGTTCCCCCATGATGTGTCTTCTGTAGGATTTGTCCTCTGTGAACTTTTTGTAGTCAACATCCATCTCCTGGGCCTTGTGGAGCATCTCCATGGGCAGGAATCCTGAGCCTCCACGCCACAGACTGCAGAGAGGGGAGAGCTCTTAAGGGTTTCGGGGAATCCTCCAATTACACGTCTGCCAAAAATTTGGTACCTTCTATCGTAGGAGTCTTCTACAAAAATGGTTTGCCATTTTTAGGTGGAACGGCAACCGATGCCTTAACAAACTGAGTCTAAAAATGACTTTATGAAGTGAGTTTGTAGATTGTCTTTTTATAGACTTCAGAAATTTACGACACAAAGCATTTGAGTTAATTTTCATTGAGTATTCGAAAATTTTGATGTAAAATTCCGTATTAGAAAATAATATGACTATGAATATAGTAAATTATAATTGCATCATTGAATATTAAAACTAAAATATTGATGAAGAACAATCTTCAAGTTAGTCAGCAGTGTAATTTGATTGGATTAGGATACCTTTTCTCCTGTCTCGAAACTAGGAATTCATTCAAGTTGTAATTTATGATTAGGGGACCACATAAATATATTTTCAAACATATATATATATATATATATAAACTGAGTGGCCAGTTTATTAAATGTACCTAGTTCATTGCGAGTAGGTCTCCTTTTCAGCCCCCATAACAGCCTTGATTCGTTGTGGCACGGATTCAACGAGGTGTCGAAAGCGTACCACAGAAATGCTGGTAGTTGTTGGCTCAACTGCTTCACATTGTTGCTGCAAATTGACTAGTTGTGGATCTTTATCTGAAGGGCTAGTTCCACAGGTGCTCAGTTGGGTTGAGATCTGTTAACTGGGAAAGCTACCACAGTAGTTTGAATTCATTCTCATGTTCCTGGAACCAGTTCTGTACAATTCTGGCTTTGCGATATGGCGCAGTATCCTTCTAGAACAGTCCATTCCCAGATAGATACACTGCAGCCATGAAGGGATGCTCTCGATCAGAAACAATTTTCAAATAACCTGTGGCGACTAAATGTTGCTCCGCTGGTATCAAGGGGGGAGGGGCAACAAAAACAATTCCCACACATTAAATCACCAACCTGCGTTGTTGACATCCGGCAGGAAGGGTCTGTAGACTCGTGCTGCTTTGGGCATATTTTGGTGTTCCCATTAGCATGAAAACCAGCAGAAATCAGGATTCTTCAGACCAGCTCCCAATGTGTTCTTCAATGTGTTCCCAATCAACTGCCTAGCGTTGGCGTCCCTGAGTCTACAATAGCTGTACCTGCTTTGTTTTTGCTGACAGGAGGACGAACCCGGTTTGGTCATTGGCTGCGATATACTTCATCAGTGGCAAGGTTTGAACAGCTGCGCTTCCTGGTCACTACTATTGAACTGGTTGTTATTTGACTGACTGTAGCCTTTCTGTTAGTGTCGATTTACACATTACAGCATCTGTTGCGTGTCAGTGCTAGGCGTGCTCTCTCTCTCTCTCTCTCTCTCTCTCTTCGATATACATGGGTCAGAAGTGACATATCCGTACAATGTCAGTGTTTTCGAATGAATTTTTGAATGAAAAGACACTAGTCCTATGCTCATGCATACACTAGTGACCTTTTCATTTAAAAAAAGGCAGCATTTTCAACAAGTGAACTAGATATGATTACTTTGCTTTTGGAAGAAGTTGATGACAATTATAAAAAGAAGAAGAAGCACATTTCGGTCCATTTGCGCATTTACAACAGAAGGATTCAATCAAAACCAGAAAACATTAATTTAATCATGCTGTTTTTTTTGTTTTTTTTTTGACAAAATATTATTAAGAAAAGCGACATCACTCATTTTCACCAATTCTATTGACAATGCTACAAATTTAGAGAGGTTTAGTCCCAGTTTCGGTATCCCTAGGTGTAGCACAGTTGGTAGAATCAGCGTCCTTGAAAATATCTCAGTTCGAATCCCGTCAATGACGCGAGGAATTTTTATGGGTCTTTTACACAATGTGGATGAGTTAGTAGGTCTCATAAGAGAGTAGTCTGGATTTTGTCTCCCGGAAACTCGGGTTTTTCTTCAGGCAAACAGCAAATCGACCACAGAAAGCACGCTGTTGTAATGGGGTTTTAGGAGCATCGGCAACTAAGGCCATATTACCCCGTATATGCTGTCTGTAAATTGCATGTGTCCTGTGGTCGACTTTCTGTTTGCTGGACGAAAAGTAAAAATTGCTTACCTCATAGACGGGATTCAAACTCAGATCTTTTCCACCCGGTGTGGGTAGGACGGTGATTTTACTAACTGTACTACATGCGAGGACAGAACGCATGCAATTTACAGATGCAATATGGTTTAAGTCGCGGATGCGCTGTTGTAAAGTTTACAACAAGCCCAATTTCGTCAGAGACTGGAGTGACTATAAAGGACTCTTCACTCGGAGCTGAAATACTTATCTTAGACAGAGAGAGAGAATGAGTCGGTTTTTTTCCCTGCAAACTATTCTCGGTTTTTCAGCTAACACAACGTACAAATCAGTCGGCGAACCCACACACACCCACACAAAGCAATACGTTTAACGTTTCTATATGCAAGATTTTGTACCAAAGAGAACAGAAATCCATGCGTTGCTTATAAGCGCTGGGAAAGGAATTAAAAGTAAACCCAGGACGAAAAGGACTAAAGGGTTGCAGTTCAGTCGGGCATGGAATTTTCCATGAAATGTAAGCAAGTAACTAGGAAGGCTGATGGTGTTATTTCAGATACACAGGATCATCACAAATAAGGAAAGGTGTCATTGTCCATTTATACAGTATAAAAGACGAGCATACGACCGCATTTATCGTGTTCAGGTCTGGAGACTACACTTGAAAAACAGCACAGAGCTTCTATAAAGGGTTTCGAAGAAGTTCCAATAATTATACAATGCCTGGCACCTTTATTAGGACCATGGAGGTTTCAACCGTATACAGCAATAAATGTAAATCGGATATGTTGCATGGTGTGTGTGTATGACCCGGATAGTGTCTGAATTTAACTTTTTGGTTGCATCTTGAGTATACAGGTCTGGAGGCCTCATTTTAGGAAGGATGTAGAATTGCTGGTACGGGTGCAGACAAGGGCAACCAGATTGGTGAAGGGAACAAAAGGATGTTCTTACCTTGAAAGGCTTCAGTTCTGCAAATTACAGCGCCCTCGAGACTAGGCACATATGGGGAGATCTCATTGAGGTGTTTAAAGCCTTGAATGGATTGAGTAAGCTGAATGTTAAAGGTATTCTTCCACTTTCTGAGACTGCACATATGATGGGGAAGGCCATAAATTCAAGCTGAGCACGAATGGTTGCAGGATAGATGTGCAGGAGTTTGCCTTCAGCCAGGTGGTAGTTGATTATTGGAACAGGCTTCCATTTGTTGTTATGGAAGTGGATGGGTTGAATAAATTCAAGGGAGAACTAGACAAATTCTTGGAGGGTACGTACGGATGGGTGAACAAATGACGCAAGGAAGCAAGCTTTCTTGTATCATTTGCCATTATTACTACTTCTAAATCAGAATTTCAGAGATGCGAATATTAACATTCGAGTCGCTGACAAAATAAAAAACGCCCCGAAAATATTTGTGAACAGAAGCTTGAAACAGACGTTTGAAATTTTGTGACAAAGACAAAAAAAAAATTTTTAAAAAATCATCGCTGAGTAAATCAGCACTATTAAAGAATTATTGTTAAATAATGGGCATCCAAGTAATATTAATCAAGACCATAGAAAAATATTTTAACCACAAAAACAATAGCACAATACGCAATAAGGGTTACAAAAAAAAAAAGCTGCGGTCATCTCGTACACAAAAGATGGCGAAAAAAATAAAAGAATCAGTAAGGACATATGGGCTTGAGGTGATCTTTAAAGATCTGACACCAAAGCATAATAGAAGGCATAATAAATATACAAAAATATGTCTAAATATATCGAAATTATTTCACCACCGATGGAAGATATCACATATGAAGGATCTTACAGGAGGAACCGGAACCAGCCTATTATTATTGAGAGTCTTTAATGATCAGTGCCAAGAAGTGCTGCTTCAGGACGGCTTGAAGAGGCTTCAAGAATGGTCAGGAAAGTAGCAGCTGTGTTTTAATGCCGCAAAATGCAAGGTCACTTACACTTGAAGAATAGCAACCCTAAAATAATTTATACACTTGGTGGGGACTCAGGGCCGGCTCTAAAATTTGCGAGATTCTGTTCAAGTAGTACTTGCGGGGCCCTTTATATAGGGATAGTTTCGTAATGGAGATTTTAAAATTTTTTTTTCAAATTTCACAGTATCGAATTTTTAAATTTTTTTAAATTTTACAGCTCTTGGAGTGACGATAATGTAGGTAACTAGACATTAAGACGGCGGTATGCTCGTTGATAGAAATGCGGAAAAGACGCGCGGATGATATTATTATTTAGACCATTTGAGTGCGGGGCCCTGTTCGACAGAATCTGTAGAACATGTTTGTGGCCTGTGCTGGCCAATTTGAAAACAATACAGGAAGAAATTGATCTGGGAGTTACGATAGGGACAGATATGAAGTTGTCTGAGCAATGTACACAGGCTGCCAGGAAAGCCCATGGTGTCCTATCGATGATTTATCGAAAAATATCCTGTAGAAATAAGGAGGTTATAATCCTACTGTATAAGGTGTAAGACCTACTGAGTGCCGAGCACTCAGGATGAAGTGGAGTATCTCAAATAGAGAGCTTTATGGTAACTTAAAAAAGTTTCTAGAACCCCGTCTTGGCCTAAAACTGAGGAACTAACGAAAACTTTGTCTGTTTGAGTCTTTCCAGTTGTTGTGACAAGGGTGGGAGAAGAGACTCCGATTTCTTCTTGGAGAAGCGATTAAAGCCTTGGAGGAGAAGCGACTGGCAGGTGAGGGCCGTGCAAGACTCCGCGTAGACGCCTCCCCACCACCACCGCCTCAACACTGGCTCTCTGAGTACCTCCTTGCCGGGACAAATCCAGCTTTGAAAATTGTTAAAAAATACTTCTCGTTGTAAAATTTATAAATGACCTTTATAGAATTATTAACTAACTATTTACCAACCTTTTTGTCACCGAAAGGAGAGTTATTTAGCACAAAGAAGCGCGCTATCGAAGTGCAATAATTTTTTTTTTTTTTTTTAATTTTAACGCAAAAAGTAAATTATAGATTTCAATCGGAATAGTTTTCCCTTGATAAGCATCGAATAACGCATAGCTAATGTGATTTTTAGGGACGGAAATAGAGGGGGGAACGAAAATACTCACATTTTCCTGTCTGGCGCCGCCATTCGCTCTTTCCAACGGTGTATAATAAGCTATAAGTTGTCGACAACTCTCCACATTTTACCCCCCCCCCCATTTCTCAGACAAATTTTTTTCAACAACGATCAATATGTCGTTATGTTGGCCCACATGATATACAAACCCATGCAAAATTTCAAGTCAATAGGTTGAGTGGTTCCAGAGATACAATGCTGTGACAGACGGACGGACAGACAGACAACCGAGTGACATTATAAGGGTCCTTCGTTAGACTAAGGACACTAAAAAGACACTGAGCTTCTTGAAAGGGTTCAAAAACAAGCAACTCGTTGATCGGCAAAAGGGGGACCATATGAAGAAAGACTTCGATTATGTGGGCTACACAACTTGGCAACCAGGCACCTTAGAGGGGACCTGATGGAGGTTTATAAGGCTCTCAGAGAGTTAATAACATGAATGAAGGCGGAATTTTCATTGTTATAAAGAATTCCAGAACTAGGGACCAGAAATTCAAAAAACACCTGGGAAGAGTGGAAGTTTTCTTTTAACCAATGAGTTGTTGATTACTGGAACAATTTGCCTCCGCGGGTAGTTGAAGCTGACAGTTTGGAGAAATTCAAAGGTCAACTGGATAGTTATCTACGTGAGGAGGGAAGCACATCATTTGCAATATCTTATCTACTTTTGTCGGTAGAGCAAAAGCCTGTAGCTTCCTTGCACTATATAGTTAATTTTATTACTAATACTAATATGGTGAGGAAGATATCCTTTGTCTCCTGATCCCATTTGAGGGCACTGTTAATGCCTGGGCGTATTTGAATATTACTGTAGATCCAGTATCTGAAAATGCTGCGTGATTACCCATATGGACAGGAGTACTTTCAAGATAACAATGCAAGCCAACACCATGCCAAATTCATGGAGGAATAGTTTGAGAAACATAAGGAAGGTTCCGAGCGTCTACCCTAGCCAGCCCGATCATGAATCGCAATCCTGTTGAGTACCTGTGGGATGAACTGGAAAAGCGTGTCCATCAGCATAATCCTCTGTTCAGATCACTCTAAGAATCGAGGACTTTATTTTACATGAATGGCCCAGATTTCAATGTATCACTTTTCAACACCTCGTTCACTCCATGGCAGGTCGTGTCGGAGAAATGATTCATGCAACAGCAATCCAACAGACTATTAGTTCATGGTCCTAATAAAGTGACTAGTCAGTGCGTGTCATATCAGTACACTTTTATTAGCTCCAATTAATACCAGTGCAATAGCTGATAAATAAAAAGGATTTACAGAAGAACCAGTGTTGTTTCTAAAAAACTTATGAAGGTAGAAGTTTTCAAAAAATTAAAAATAGGCCTAAAGCTGTTTCCTTCTATTACTGTTGTGTAATGCAAACATTATTTCTTTAGAGTAAAGTACATTTTGGGAAGTCACGCTTTACTATAGGAGAATAGCAGAGTAGAAGCGGTTCTATTTAATCAGTTGTAAACCGTGGCATGGAACATCTCACGAATAGACTAAAGCCCTTGCACCACACTGAACAAATATTTTATCGTGAAAACTGCGTTCGTATATTTTCACTTGAACCCATTTGAAAGAAAGGCCCTATATAGAAATGCTTTATGCAGCTTATTCAGCACAAATATATACCCACTCAGTTTTAGAAATTTGGGTAATACTAGTGAACTTTTGCCACAAAAGGAATCATTGAGGTTCTTTAGCTTCTGACAGGTGTTTCCACGGTACGATTAGACAGGTGCTGGGTAACAATGATAACATTTCCCTTACTTATGGTTGTACCACAAAAATCAAACACACACAAAGGTGTTTCTAAGAACAACTATAAAAAATAAAATAAACCGGATTGGTTTCAATTATTCGGGAAAAGCATAAATTTCGATCGGACTATTAGTCTATACCTCGTTTCTCTCTAGAAATTCAGCATCTTGCCAGTATAATGATGGTTAAGTTCTATGTGGCCCTGATGGTACTGGGTATTGTTGTTCTGAGTGGTAAGTCAAATTCCAAGTTTTTATGGTGAAAATTATGTTCACTTTTATGAAGGGCTGATTACAGTTATTTGTGTGGTACAAATCTAAAACTACGTAGCAGAATACACTACAATCTCTTGATAAGTTTATTAATTTATTTATTTACTTTCTAGATGTTTCGAATGCGATAAAGCACTTAGAATATTTATAGATTAATTGATTGAGACTAGCCATTCTGAGATTGGATCCCAACAGACACATAAGGTTTTTGCAGACATATGAATATGGTATTAATCTTCCTAATTACACTAGCCAACAAAAAATATTTCGTAGTACCCCCCCCCCCCGCAATGAAAATATGTGATTCTGGAAGAAATAAACGCGCTAATTCCCAAAATCATCATAAAAAGTCTCTATCATGTCCACATCAAAAGATGTACCAACGTTTAATGTCAAAATAAAGGTATATATACGTATAATTCAAGTAGAAAAAAATATTATACATTCTACCATATGTTTGGAGGATAGATTTTCAACCCTGAGAACATGTCACGATCAGTTAATATTTGGAAAACCTTGGCACAGCCTACAAAAATCCTCACCGAAAATGCTAAGTGTGCTCTCTTCAAATTATAAATTGTTGCATCGGAATTTTAAATTAAGAACCATAGGTAGAAGTCTGATTATGTTTATCGCAAGAAAATCGAGGCCAGAATCGATTGCTAAATTAAGAGAATGAGCCCATATCTCTTAAAATCAGTATGTCATGCATTACTGGCTGGATTATGCAAAATCGGCATATTTTTGTATAATTCCCTCTATATTTAATAACTGCGACGTGATGTGAAATTATGATGGTGATTTTCGAAATCTATGCATAAAAATTGGTTAAAAAATTGCATTCAAGTTCTTGGAGGTAAAAATCATGTTGGCTAGGTTATCTATTGGTGCTGTTCGTCATGAGACAATGAAGTTAGGTTTACAATTCATTTAGTGTGTCTTGAATAGACAATTAGTGAACAAGGAATTATTAAAGTGCTCTACCCAACCAAAACACTTTTCGAAAGAAATGAGCGGTGCGAATTAGATGTATAAAAAGTCGCAGCAGGTTTAAATGATCGGGCAATAGCAGAGATATCACGAATGAAAATAATGAGTAATGATACGATGATTATAAACTTTCAGAATTAGTTGTTGGGTGACATTTCAGCAATTTGCTATTGCCACATGTGTAGCAATGAAAAACACGAGAGAGAGAGAGAGAGAGAGAGAGAGAGAGAGAGAGAGAGAGAGAGAGAGAGAGAGTACTAAACAAACTAAGGCTATGTGGTGTCAGTGTACTACAGTATCTGTAATTGCGTGTATGCTTCTGTTGGTTTGCTGGATGAAAAATCCATTTACGATAAAAATAAGTCGTGAAAAAAATGTCCATAAAAATTCCTCAAGTCATTGATGGGATTCGAACTCACTCATGCCTTTTCCACTCAGCATGTTTGAGGACAGTGATTATAACCGCTATATTGCCAGAGAACATCAATTCGTTGCGAAGGTAAAGTTTACTCTGCAGTGAACTTTAAGTCCATTGTGTGCCGACCGGGCTAGCCGGGTGGGTAAGGTGCCTTCCTGACAACCCAAAGGTCGCGGGTTCGAATCCCGCCTCGGGCTTGGATCAGAGTACTTCAAAAACCTTGGGAGGTGCATTATGGCCACAGAAGCCAATGCGCCAACAACTAACTCAAACAAACAAACAACAAGTCCAGTGTATTAACTAAAAAGTCAGAGAGTGGTTATCAATGGGCACTGCTCTTCTTGGACTAATGTTATAAGTGCCTCAGGATTCAGTTCTGAGTCCATTGTTGTTTTCACTATATTGATGAAGGCATCAGGTCTAAGCTTGCAGATGACACAAAGGTTGCCAGGGTGGTGAATAATGATACGATGTAAAAAAGAAAAATTTAGTAATCAGGGTACGCTACTATAACAAGATCAGGAACAAATTCCCATCTGATCTTGTAGAGGTGAGTAGTCTGAATAACTACAAGGAAGAACTAGATAAACTGTTAGAAGGGATGGACAGGTAATATGGGGATGTCATCTGTCCATCTCTTCTTGACCAACCAGAAAATTCCGTATAACATGTTTCCATTGAATATACTGTAATACATATCCTATATCGTTTTCAAATAGACTCAAATTCTTTTCTGGAAATGTTTAAAGAGCTGATATTTTAGAACAAACAACCGAATGCAACAAAAATAACTTCTCTGCTTCTCACGATTTTCTATTTCAGTTGGACAATGAACAATCCATTAGCTGACCATTCTATCACAAATTTCGCTTATATAAGAAAATTATAAACAAATTCTTGTACCTTTGTTAAATGTGATATATATACCACACAGCAATGCTATAATAAACTTATTTGCCTGTCGAATTTTATGTACATAACAGTGTACAAAAACTGTCATTTAAATTAGGCTTTCCTCTTTAGTGCTAATGCTAATACCTTGATGCGTTATGCTGTTTAAAGGGAGTTGATTTGATTTAGGTTTTTATGGCGCAAAGTTCAAAGGGAGCATTATGTATCTTTTGTTGCTTGTACATAGCAGCATGTCATATGTAGATAACAGTATTTGAGTTTAAATAAATAATAATGATGATGCTTCCGTTAGATGGTGTTTTGATCGGTATCATCAAGGGTATTAGCATCAGCAAATATTCTTGCACCCCGTCTATTGAAGTGTGTCCCACCTGCATTCCCTCTGTGTCGTGTCTGGGAAGAATTACAGTTGAAATTTAACTCTAACTCAAGACTCTTTCTCATAGTTACCATTTACTCATTCATACAAATGCTCAGATCGTCTGTTCTTTAAATCATTAGTATCAACGTACCATCTTTATCATTAGTATCAATAATACCATCTTTTGTGTGCTCGTGGTAGCAGAGTGGTTATAATCACCGTCTTCCCACATCAGGTGGAAAAGGCGCGACTTCGAATACCCTTAATGACGTAAGGAAATTTCGTGAACTTTTTTTCACTTCATAGAAGAGTTAGCCGGTTCACGCGAGGAGAGGAAGGTTTATCCCCGTAATCTTAAAGTTGTTATTTCTCCTCATCTATTGGTCCTGGGGACCCCATTATTAGTAAATGAGGATCTTGAGAAAATACTTATTTTCAAGAATTTTTCTGGCTCTCTCAGGCTATCAGGGACCGAGACGTAGAAACTGCTTTCTAAAGATTTCAAAACTTCGCTTCCACTTTTCATCAAGCTGGAAAAGTGTGAATACATAGTAATCATAGGCATATTGACTTAACTTTGTCTTTAAGGTACTAGTGAGTATCTTATTAATAAGACTGAGAAAACAATAAGAGCATAGAGGACAGTGTTTTATGATATTTAACCTACACTTATCTGACATGGACCATGACCAAGTTAGGACACTGACACAAGATTTTGACATTGAGAATTCTTCTGGCTCAGAGTCCACGGACTCATATAAGAAAAAAGAAGGGGTGCAGGAGGAAGAACTCCCCTGCACCCCTTCTCCCAAAGCTCCTAAATTTACTCAAGTCCGAGGAGATAAAACCTTTTTGTAGAGGAGGATCCCTCTGTTTCGTTGGCTTCTGAGGCTTGGTCCGAGCCTCCGATAGTTATTGCCGAAAGTAACTCAGTTCAAACGGAATCATCTGAAGATTTTTCTCTAACAGAAGGATTGGATCTGGGTGAGTCTTTGAACGCTTCTATTGTATATGCTACAGTTACCAAAATACGGAAGACTCTGGGGGAGATTTTGCAAAAGATTCTAGCAAGATAACTAAGTCTGCCTTTAACCGCATCTATAGTCTATGGGCGGATCTGGAGGCAGTTACTACTGCAATCTTAATTGATAATGAACGACTTCCTAAAGTCGTTCATTATCAATAACCTAAAAGTCTCCCTACCCAAGATAGAAGTAGACCAAGTATTTTGCCACGCTCTACAACATTCATTTCTCATTATTCTTTTAATATCTACATTTTCTTGTAAGCCAGTATTATAAGTAAAACCATTCACAACCGCAAGAACATTTTTTCTTCTACAATATAAAAGATAGTGAAACATTACCTCATATTGGATTGGCAATCGATGACTGAGGACCTGGAGAGCAGCTGTAGAGACAGTACGTCAAGCTCTACTTAGAGCGAGAAGAAAAAATCTTTGTGCTTGAGTGAGGTATTTTTGAACATGGAAATTACCAATTCTATATCTCCAGACCCCAGCCGCATAATACATAATTGGTATAAATATACAAGGGTAATATAATTTAATAGAAGAGTTCTTTACACCAAAATTACTCTACGTAATTTTGGTAATTTCAATAATGGTAATAACTCTTGGTAATTTCAATAATTTTATAGGTTATAACTTTTATTTTCTGAAGTACATATTTTGCATGACAATTAAAATTAAGACGGTCATCCAAATAAATTCCTATGTATTTATCTGCCTAGTACTCCTAATCATTTCTCCATTTCTCCATACAACTCGGCAAGTCTGTCAATCTCATCTCTGGGCCTGTTAGCTCTCTTTGCTCTCTGAAAATTACGACAAGCATTTTGTAAGTTTCTTCTAAGAATAGTGAGATTTAGGGTCCACCATGGAACACAGTTCATTTTTCCTTTTTTTCTTTTTTAGAGTGGTCTCACACATCATGTTTAGAATCTCTTGGACCCTGGTAACCTGCGTATCGGCAGGAAGCGAGCCAAGTTGGACGATTATTTCTTCAGAAATAAGCTCTCTAACTTTTACACCAAAGCTATTCCAATCAACATGTTTTGTTTTAAACCGCAGGAAGTCAAAACAGCACCTGATAGCCCTAGGATTGTTGTTATGACTAATCGTAAAGGTGATGACATTGTGGTCACGCGAGCACCACGTTGTATGGCTAAGCCAGCTGGAAATGCCATTACCAAGAGCAGAGTTTGAAAGGGTAATGCTATTATAGGATTGACCACGAGACACAATGATAGTTGGCAGATGTCCTGGGGTATTCCACAGAGTGAGATTATTGGATTGGATAAGCTCTTCCAAGAGTCCCCCTTAGAATGTGTAGTAGGGCCATTCCACAGCCGAGAGTGGGCATTAGCATCCACCATAAAAATGGCGGGAAAACCAGACAAACTGATCAGAACGTCTTCCATATAATTTAGAAATGGCTCAATGTCCTGTCCGGCCTAACTGCATTGAGCATACAATGAAACCACATATTTTTTTCCGAAACAGCCTTCCACGCATGCACATGCGGCATGAGTGCAACAAAGACTCGAAATTTTTGTTACAATAATGAGGGTGTCAGCCACCACCAGGGCAGCCCACACCCTGGTAGTCGCATTCCCCCGATCACCGACTGTAACAGAGTTTGAGGAAATAATTCGATAGCTGAGAGGGCCCCTGACCATTATATTCCTTATAGGAATATAACTCTAAAAGTTGAAGTTTGTGTTAGACCATTATCTTAGAAAGGTCGCTTAGAACCGATAAAGGTCGTTGAAAATTTAACTGTAAAGTATGAAAACACGACACTTCAGAGTTAGGTAAAGTCGGTCCGAATTTTTTTAGCTCTTGGGGCTTTCACAAATTCAGGACACTTAACCTCCTTGAAGGAATAGGCCGCATTCCTCTCTTAAGTCGACACTTTGGGGAAACAACAGGTTCCTCCATTTTAGGACAATCTTGAATTTGGTGACCCAGGTCACTGCAATGTCCGCAGGTAAACTCGGACTGGTGGCAGTTTTTAGCCTAGTGTCCATAGCTAAGACATTTGAAACAGCGTGATGCTGTGTAAAATCCTTCGTACCATGGACGGGGCCATCCGATAAAAACCCTGCAATTTGATGCTTTGTTTGGAATCTCGTGGATCTAATGTTGATTGTTTTTGTTCCGGATCTGATTTTAAAAGAACCTTAACAGACTCGAAATCTTCCTGGAAATCCCATGATCACAAAGTTTTTATTGAATAAGTCCTCCAGAAAATCAAGGTCATTGACATCTTTATGTATGTCATAAATTATGATTGTTGGGCTTAATTTTTTAGGGGAATCCACAAAACATTTTAGCTCCTTGAACTTGGGGCATGATTTAAGTTTATTAAGACCCTTACCGTTATCGGTTTCAATTAAAATTACCTTATCTCTTATTTTTCTCATTGATTTAATCCTTAATTTTTTAAATTCAGGTTTAAGGTTTTTAGAAATTTGAGCTTTAACTTCCTCGCTAGTTTTAAAATTACTATCTGCATTTGCTTTAACTCTAAGATTGTTTGCCAGCGTCAAGCCATACCCACATAGGTGGGAACCGAAACGGTTGGCAAGACATTTTGTTGTTTCCTCTCAACATTAAGATCATTTGATTTTGTTCTCAACTTTTCGTTCTCTATAGTTAGATCTATTACTAACCTTTCCATATTGTTACAATTTTTGGACAACTCAATTACCATAAGCGATGTCAAAGTGTATTCTTCTATAAAAGCATCTAGCATATTTGCTTTTAATCGAAAGAGATAGTCAAGAATAGCTGCACTTCCAGTTTGTTCAGAGTCTTGGGAGTCATTATAAGTATGAGTAGAGTTTAAAGATCCTTGAATAGGGGAAAATTTGCCTTCCAGGTTTTTCTCCAACATAACTAGGGGTTTGATGAAACTCGTGTCCGGAACTTCAGAAAAGTTCAGTTTACTAGACAACTCGGCAATTGGAGCACTATAGTTCGACATTTTGAACCACAAAATATGTGTGGGGGAGGATCGTCAAAGCTTCCCAGGGACACTGGCCGCCTTTTCCATTAGGCACTTCACACACTGTGCTAAGGCCATGTGACTAACGCTGTATGATGCACCACCCTGCGGCGGGGTTCTTTAATGAGGTTTGCTTTAAGAGACTCCCCCGCGGGGGGGAGAATCACTCCTCTCTGACCTTGATTGGGGGTATGTAACCGAAGGGCTGTAATTCAGAAGGCAGAAATCCAAACTGTTGAAAATGGCGATCCTCCACAACAGAACGTGCCTGGTTTAGATAACACTTATATACAATTTGGATGCGCTAGAATGAGCAGATCTGATAGATTCTCACCTCGGGAGATGACAAAGACATTGTGCAGTTTGCTGCCGAAACATCATTAGGCGATCTGAACCGGGTACCCTCACTTGGTTCACTTTCTTTCCCTTCCCTTGGCAGGGAATGGTTACTCTGTAGCCCCCCCCTGCCATCCCTATCTTCACCTGGTGAGGCATGGGCCTGCCCCGCCGACTTTTGGGGTTATCTTCACTATTGACCCCATATTTCTGCCTTTCAACCCCCAGTCTTCAGTCTCCCTTCCCTCTCTAGCTATCTTGCGACTAGCGTTTGACCCTTGCCAAAACTACACAAGCCTCACACTAAAATTAAAAAAAAAAAAAAAAAGAACTCTAACCCGTATAACTTATATCTCGGTCTGACCCAATTTCTAGCGTTTCTCCCCCCCCTCCATTTTTTTTTTATTTATTTATTTTTATTTTATTTTATTTTTTTTTAGGTCCTAGCCACTGAAATCTCAGGAAATTAGGTGGCAGGACCTGCCAGAGTAAATAGTAAATTTCTAAAATACTGGTGTACCTGGTCTGCCTCCACGAGGTATAGTGTGGGCAACGGTGGGCCTCATTTGAGACCCAACGGCTAAAAGACCAGATGAACAACGGTACAAAACATTAAACGCCACAATATCCACACACTTTTAAACCTCTTGCCTCTACAGTGTTCTGTATAACACCACAATATATTACGCGGAGATGGGGGAAACCCCTGGTGCCGTTAGACCCTAAACACACTATACACTATACCTCGGGAGATGGGATGTCTCCATCAAAGGTCGGATAACAAATAAATTCTTTCCAAATATAGATAAATTCCAACCTAAAATACCAACCTGGTACGCACCTGGTCTGTTTGTGACGTACCTACTCACAGGACATGGTGCCTTAAATGCCAAACTAACAACTCTGGGAATAATTGAAAATCCAAATTGCACTTGTGGCGTTCCAGAAACTTGGTCGCACCTAATGTATGACTGCCACCAATACGACGACATCCGCTGCCAGCTGGTGACAAGACTACAACATTCACCCAAGGACCAGGAGCAATTCATTCATTCGAATTTGCACAGAAACTGTTTAACAGACGCCGAGCCACACTAGCCCAACAAGCAAATAACAACACAACCGGAAACTAAATGGGACAAGCTACTATTCCCACAGTAAATTCCATACCTCCAACGAGAATAAAAGGACATGGTCTACAACTCTGCGACTGACTGAACCCTGAATCTGCAAAAGGGTCACACGGACCTGAACCATGCAGCTTCGCTGCCATCAAGACTCGTTGGGGACTAGAATCGAGCACCTGACTCGATTCTTTTCCAACCCTACTACGGCGGGGTGGAGACTCCTTGTTTCCCCTCGCCGAACCCCCCCTCCCCTTTCCTCTCTGGTGAGGCATGGGCATGCCTCACTGACCAACTGGGGGCATCTCCTCTATCGCTCCCATATTTCTATCTTTACCCCCAGTCTTCTGTCTCCCCTCCTACTCTATCTATATACAATGCGAACGCCACACACACTAAATTTAGCAACACTCAAAATAATCTTCGCCCAGTCTCGGCCTATCCATCTACGTGATATCAAACCCCTCAGCGATGTGTATAGGCATACAACGCATGGTGTATGCAGACAAGTGAAATGAGTTGTTTACATGTGTATATACACATACATATTATGATTTTTTTTTTTTTTTATATAGGTAGTAGCCGCCGAAATCTCAGGAAACTAAGCGGCAGGACCTGCCAGAGTAACTAAGTCTACTGGGTTCCTGGTCTGCCTCCACGGGCGAAGGTGGGGCAACGTTTGGCTCCAGCAGGGGTCCAGCGGCTAAATGACCAGATGAACAACGGTACATGACATCTCTGGCATTCCCAGCAAACTGGTACACCCACAATGAAAGCAACGCGGATATGGGGGGAACCCCTGGTGCCGCATGACATCAATATACCTTACACCTTACCTCGGGAGATTTAGAACCATTCGGTCGTTGCACTGTTGCGTGTGAGAACATTCAAACATTCACTTAACAACACCGAACCCCACAGGGTCCGGTGTTGTTAAGTGAATCTTAGGAACTCCTCTGACCATTTGGTCGTCCTGGAGTATAAACAGAAAATTTATTTTTATTTATACTACGCAGTGATGGGGAAAACCCCTGGTGCTGTTAGACCCTAAACACTAAAATAATAACAACATAATAGTACGTTTAGTTTTTATATAAATGTATTTTATATTGCACGAATTTTCTCCCTGGATTTGAAGTGATTAAAAATGTAACCCCATTCAGTAATACCCAGAGGTGTGCGACTCTTGTAAGCGATGATGACGGTTCTCCACATCGTGACTCACTGCTAACAAAACAGCACAGGCAAGTGCAGATGATTTAACCCTCTGCACCGGCTGTCCAGATGTATAATCAATGGTATATTCGAGCCGGAACGCATCGGATCGACGTTCCGGTACATTTTTCTAAATGTCATAATAGAAAATCATTAAATTTATACACCTAATATTATGAAACAATGGCATAAACAAAGGGGAAGGAGAAATAATATCTATTTTATCCATTGCTACTAAAAATATATATGTTAATAGTAATCTTTAAAATTAATAGATTTCTTTAAAAATTTATTTAAAAACAAAAATATAAATTTCGCAATGAAACTTTAACGTTTCTTACTAAAGTACAATGTGTTAGATAAAGAGATCCAACGAATGAGATAAACTGTGATGCGTGCGAACGCTGCATTTCGATTCGTCATGAGCTGAACACTAGAACTGGTTGTTCTATGAACCGTGAGTCCGAAGTCTGATTCAGTTACTGTACAGTCGATGTGACGTTATCATATAGTCTTCTGGAGAACGAGCGTACCGGTACAATGTTTTTTATCAATACCCCTCTGGGTATAACCATTCCTTAATATGCTTCCAGAGAAGAATGCGACACCATATAAAAACGCTGTACAACCAATCAATGGACTTAATTGGCTAAAAGATCTGATGCCTCCAGAACTGTTGACAGTACCATTCTGCAGGTAAGGCAGCACAAGCCACATGAGCAATGATTTTCCCATTGACTACTTAGCAACGACGCGAGGAACTTTATTGGGCTTTTTTCACTAAGTCGGTCTCAGGCGTAGATAGCAAGGTTTTTTTCCCCCATAAACTGGGATTTTTTCGTCCAGCAAAACAGGCAAATCGATCAGAGAACACAAGCAATTTACAGTTATAATACATATATGGATTATTATACATATATATAATACTTACATATACATATGTATATGTAAGAGGTTACGGGTGGCCCTAATATAATAATTTGAATTTGACTACTTAGCTTCTGTTACTGTGTATTTCACGTCTCCAAACCAACAGGGGCGTTCATGGGTATGTGGCGCCCAGATGCCGATTAAGCAATTTACAGTTATAATACATATATGGATTATTATACATATATATAATACTTACATATACATATGTATATGTAAGAGGTTACGGGTGGCCCTAATATAATAATTTGAATTTGACTACTTAGCTTCTGTTACTGTGTATTTCACGTCTCCAAACCAACAGGGGCGTTCATGGGTATGTGGCGCCCAGATGCCGATTAAGCAATTTACAGTTATAATACATATATGGATTATTATACATATATATAATACTTACATATACATATGTATATGTAAGAGGTTACGGGTGGCCCTAATATAATAATTTGAATTTGACTACTTAGCTTCTGTTACTGTGTATTTCACGTCTCCAAACCAACAGGGGCGTTCATGGGTATGTGGCGCCCAGATGCCGATTAAAAATTGGCGCCCCCCCCCCCTTTAAAATTTTCTTTGTACTTGTCCCCTTGAACGTTGGCGCTCGGGTACAGTGCACCCCTTCACCCTCGGGACGCCCCCCTTGCAAACTAGTGTCATACACCATTATGCTTTCACGAGACACGCGATTCAGCTTGTCTTGTACACAATATTATTATTATTATTATTATTATTATTAGCCATATGGTGCTAGGAAGCGTGAGGCTTTTGCTGCACCAGCCAAAAAAATATTTCTGAGTTACTTTGAGTGAGATAGAGAGAGAGAAGTAGAAGAGTCACCAAGAAATAAAAGAATGATGATATCCAGCTCAGGACCCTGGGTGTGCCAAGCCCATACTCACCGGATGTGAACCCCTGTTCAAACACCTGTAATGAGCACTAAGCACAAAGATAACTGATTATATGGGTCAAATGTTATTGTGCTTTAAATCCTTTGCGCACAACATTCATGCAAATTTTTAAACAGTCCTCTGACTTCTAGGTGGAATAATTTCAATTCTAATTATTATATTTGAAATTACTCCACTGAAATGACTTAATATACTAATCTCATACAATAATGTAATTAATAATATTTTAAATATCAATAATAATATCGTTAATACTGTATTATATACAATAATTAGTATATCATTAACTTAATATGGATAAATGCGCAAAAAAAAAAAAAAAAAAAAAAAACCAATAACGAGAATACGTTTTCTTTGGCCAGAATGCAATAAATCTCATCAACATGATTTTAAAAATGCTGAAGAGGAGGAAATCCACAATGTAAGTAGACTTTATTATTTAGTGTTATTTCTAGAATTGGTTAAAGGATAGAAAGAAAATTTAATGTGAACTTAATTTACGTGATTAATTCATAAATCTGAACACTTCACAATTGAGATCATGTTCAGTAATCATATATCAAATTAATTTTATTACATCGTGCAGTGTAAAGAAGATTTTGAAGATAATTTGAAAACTGCTGATAATGATGTAAGTATTCTGTTAATTAGAAAAAAAAAAAAAATATATATATATATCTTTTTTTTTAATTTAATTTTGTTTATTTGTTATTTTAGAACTTGGGCAGTGCAGTAAACTCATGAAAAGAGCAAACGAAGTTTGCCATAGGGCATCATTACTACACTTTATTAAATTGTCAAAGGAAGAAACCACATCTCCCACAATTCCTTATAATCAGTTTACTATCTTACAGTATATCATGTTAAATAAATATGTTTTCCATACTATTTTTTTTTTTTCATTTTCAAGGATCATTGTTATGTATATGTATATATTTTTTTTTAAACCTATAGTACTAAGTACCGTGCATGGGCTGATTTATTTATTTATCGTATGGCAATTCTTACATCTCACAACAACCACTGCATCAATCAAGAAGAAATTATAATATCTCACATCTCAAACCACACGAGTCTACTCAATTTTGTTTAAGTTCACAATTAGTCATATTTATAGTATTAAAAGAATTATTAAAAAATTAACAACTGTATAACATTTGTACAAAATTTATGTGTAATATATATGGACTATTATAGTCGTATGTCCAAGTTATTAATATATTGACATGGGCGTTAATTCCAGGAAGTCTCTCGGATCCCCTTGGTAAGCCCTAAGGGGGCAGTCCTGTATAATGTGTTCAATGGTCTGCCTTCCGTCACCGCAATCACATCCCGGGGTGTCAATCCGTTTCCACTTATACAATGCATCTGCACATCTTCCATGTTTAGTCCTAATTCGATTCACTTTTGACCATATTCTTCTATGGAGATCAAATCCATCAGGTTTCTTGGTTATGCATGTTAAGGCTGCTATATCTAGTGATCGGTAGGAGTTCCATTTCCGTTTCCATTCAGTAATGAGGTCAAAATTTGCACTTATCAATTTCAATGCTGTTCTGACTAAAGGTTTCCTAGAAGGTCTTTCCATTATGGTATCAGCAAAATCATTGCTGATTGGTAAACGTGGGATCTCTATTATCCTTTTATATTCTCGGAGAAGAGCTGCAGATCTACGTAGATGTGGAGGAAGTATGTGGCTTAGAATTGGTAGCCAAAAAGTCGGGGTCGATCTTATTGCCCCAGTAATCAACCGCATAGTACAGTTTAATTGAGTGTCGATTAATTTGACATGTGAACTATTTATCCAAACAGGGCTGCAGTATTCTGCAGCAGAGAACACTAAGCCTATTGCGGTACAGCGGAGTGTCTCTGCCCCGATCCCCATGTCGAACCACATAATTTCTGAAGAATGTTATTCCGAGTTCTTATCTTTGCTGCAGTTTTTTCCAAATGCTGTTTATGTGACACAGTAACACTCAAATATTTAGGGTATTTACTATTTTTTAGGAGTACTCCGTCGAACACTCGGATATTTGTTGTTGCCATTTTATTACATAGGTGAAAACATGTCACCTCAATCTTGTTTTTATTAGGTTGGAGTCTCCATTTTCGAAAGTACTCACTTAATATTTTCAGGTCGTCTGTGAGTATTTGTTCTGTTTGATTTATCTTGTTATATCTCGTATTCAGGGCCCAGTCATCAGCATATCCAAATTTTCTTGCCATTGTTATAGGCATATCTGCAATATATAAGCTAAACAATAGAGGGGGCCAGTACTGAGCCCTAAGGCAAACCATTATTCAGCTTCCTCCATTTGCTCATTAAACTTACTCTAAACAGCCTATCAGTCAGCATATTGTTGATTAACTCAGCAACAGTGTATAAACAAGAACAAATACAAGAGGAAAAGAGTGGTAGAAAAAACTGAACCTTTGGGAAACACCAGCATTAGTGGGGAAGTTAGAAGACAGAGATCCGTCTACCATGACCCTCAGTGAGTGGTCAAAGAGAAAACTGGATATCCAGTTATAAAGAACAGCTAGCAAACCACAGGATGGAAGGCTTATTTAGAAGACCTTTATGCCAAACAGGATCAAAAGCCTTTGAAATATAAAGAGCAATGGCTTGAGTTTCACCAAATTTTTCCATTAAATTTGTCAATAGATGGGTAATATAAGCCCGAATATAACCAGTGGAACGACGCTAACGAAATCCATACTGGTCATCGTTGATCAGATAAATGATTTCTAGATAGTTTAAAAGTTGGCGGTTAATTGATTTCCCCATTACTTTGGAAAAAGTAGAATTGCAATTGGACGGAATGGATTTGTCACCCTTTTTTGGAATTGACTGGATATGAGCAAATTTCTAAGCAGAAGGAAAACACCTTTGGAATAAGAAAGTGAAAAAAAGACGAAACTAAACAGGAGTAAGTTCAGGGATACAGGTTTTGAGAACAAGTGGAGAATATCATGTGGACCTGGAGCTTTCTTAGCATCGGATTCATCAAAATCCTTCTGACATCCTTTTGACAGAAGACAACAGGAGTCATTGAATGGAGTGTAATGAGAATGGTTTGAAGTGATTTACCAAGATCATCAATACATGAGTTGGAACAAAGATAGGTTGCTAGTAGGTCAGCTTTATCTTTGACTGATTTGGCAACAGAACCATCTGGTCTTATCAGAGGTGGAAACAGAGATGGGCAAATATTGCGACCAATAGCTTTGGCAAGAGACCAGAATGCTCAGGACAAGAAGCAAGTTTTGTACTCTTAACCTGTTCGAAATATAGTTTGGACTGAATAATGCACATGGCAATTTTTTTTTTTTTTTTTTTTTTGCATTTTATTCTGATCCAAGCCCGAGGTGGGATTCAAAGCCGGACCTTTGGGTTGACAGGCAGGAAATTTACCCACCTGGCTAGCCCAATCGGCTACAATTTCAGAGAATATAGTCTTAGTGTTTCGCATTGCATTAAAAATATTATGTTGAAAGGGGGTTGCGATGAAAAATATTACGTTGCAAGGGGTTTGCGAATCAAAAAAGGTTGGAAACCGCTCGTCTATAGTACTCTATATATATTAAAAAAAAGTTTTCCTCCTAGTGGTATTTATTTGAACCAATGGGAGAAGAGGACGGGGAAATTACGCCAATACAAATGGGCAGGTCCTGTGGTACTGGATTCCATGACTAAAAGAAAATACAGTATATAACCATTCACAAATTTTAATGACTGAAAATCTAGCTTTCAGGGTAAATGAACCCTTTCTTCAGCATTAAAACGTACGAACAGAATACAGTAATAGTAATAGTGGCATGTAATGCAGGAAAGCAAGTGTATGAGCTTATGTAACATCAGCCAAAAAAAAAAAAAAATTCACACAACCATTCCCTCTAAATGTTTGTCCAATTCCTCCTTGAATTTATTTAGGCTATCAACTTCCACAACGACAGATGGAAGATTGTTCCAGCAATTAACCACCCGCTGGCTAAAGGCAAATTTCCGCACATCTATTCTACAACTGCCTTTCCTCAATTTGAAACTGTGTCCCTTCAGGTTCTTAGTCTGAGCAAGAGGAAGAATCCCATCAGAATTCAGTGTGCTCAACCCATTTAAGGCGTTTTACACCTCAATCAGATTACCTCGCAGGTTCCTACTCTCCAGGCACTGCAATTTGAAGAATTTAAGCCTTTCTTGTTAAGAGCTTTCTTATTAAGCCTTTCTTGTTCCCCTTTGTTCCCCCTCACCAATCTTGTTGCCCTTCTTTGCTGTACTCGTTCTAGCAACGTACAGAAGTACTCGTTCTAGCAACTCTACATCCTTCCTAAAATGAGGTCTCCAGACCTGTACGCAGTATAAAAGGCGTGGCCTGACCATTGCCTTACACAAAGGGATAATCACCTCCTTTTCCTTGCTAGCAAAATTCCTGAATATCATTGACAAAATCCCATGACCAACTCTTGGAGCCTGTCTGCATTGCTCAGAAAACTTCATATCTGACTGCACAATTACTCCCAGGCTTTTTTTCATTTTCTACCACACTAAGTTTAGTACCACACAGTTGATACGTTCTTGGGTGACTTCTACACATACGTAGTACTTTGCATTTGTTAAACTTCAGTTGCCACTTCTCAGCCCATCTGCCGAAAATTTTTAGATCCTGTTGCAGCAACACCCTGCCATTACTGTCATTAACAACCATGACCAACCTTTGTATCATCTACACACTTCGACACTAAGACTGATATACCTTCATCACTATCATTGATAAATATACAAAGCAACAGTGGGCCCAACACAGAACCCTGTGAAACTCCACTAATAACATTAGTCCATAAAGAGCAGCGCCAATTGATTACCACCCTCTGTCCTGTCCTGTCCCAACCAACCAATCTTTTATCCATTGTAGCAACTTACCGTTAATACTATTCTGCTCCACTTTGTACAGTAGTCTTCCATGTGCAACAGTGTCAAAAGCATTTCTGAAATCCAAGTATATGATATCAAAATTATTTTTGGCATCTAGTTCCTTTCTAACCACATCATAGTATCCAATCAAATATGTCAGACAATACTTTCACTTAACAAACCCATGATGTGTCTCAATTATTTCTGCAGTCATATCTAGATGATCCTGCAATGCATCTTTTACCAGTGACTCCATTATTTGATCCGGAACAGAAGTTAAACTAACTGATCTGTAATTATTTGTGTCATCCTTCGATCTGGCTTTGTGAATTGGGGAAACTTTCCACATATCTAGTCTGTGGAGAATTCCCCTGAGTCCAAGAATGCTCTCATAATTATGGCTAAGGGTTTGCTTAGTTCTTTTGCTGCCTCCTTTAATATAACTGGATATTTCCCATCCACCACAGGTGCCTTTCTTATTTTTAACTTCAACGAATTCTCCTCCTCTTTCCTCTCAGTTATTACAAAATCATTAAGCACCCATTATTTGTTCTCAAAACCTGTGCTCCTGAACTTACTCCTGTTCTTTTCCGCCTTTTTTCTCTTTCTTACTCCAAAGGTGTTTTTCCATCTGCTTGGAAATTTGATCATATTCAGCCAGTTCCTAAAAAGGTGACAAATCCCTCCCATCCAATTATCGTCCCATTCCAACTTCTACTCTTTCTAAAGTAATGGAGAAAACAAATAACCGTCAACTCTTAAACTACCTAGAAACCATCCATCTAATCAACGATCGCCAGTATGGACTCCGTCAGTGTCCATCCACTGGTGATATTCTGGCTTATGTTACCCATTTATGGACAAATTCAATGGAAAAGTTCTGTGAAACACAAGCAGTTGCTCTTGACATCTCAAAGGCTTTCGATCGTGTTTGGCATAAAGGTCTTCTAAATAAGCTCCCATCTAATGATTTGCCAACTGTATTTTGTAATTGGTTATCCAGTTTTCTCTCTGATCGCTCACTGAGGGTGATGGTAGGTGGCTCTCTGTCTTCTAACTTCTCCACTAATTCTGGTGTCCCCCAAGGTTCAGTTCTTTCCCCCGCTCTTTTCCTCTTGTATATTAATGACCTTCTTCAATTGACTGGGAATCCTATCCATAGTTTTGCCGATGATAGCACATTCATTCCACTTTCCATTTTGAGAAACCTTGCCCTGCTCAATCAGCTTCAACTTCTCGAATATCCGCTACCAATTCTTTAAATGCCGATCTCCAGTGGGGCAAAAACAACTTAGTTGATTTCAATCCTTCTAAAACTCAGTCTTGTCTTATATCTCGCAAAAATGATTCTTCTGCTCCTATGCTTATATTTGGTTACACTCCGATTTCTAGGCAAAATAATATATCTCTTTTGGGGATTACCCTGACTTCTAATCTCTCTTGGCACAAGCACATCATCAATATTTCTTCCTCCGCATCTTAAACACTTGATTTTCTGTTTCGCTCTCGGCGTGACTTTTCTTCCAAACAGCTGCTCACTCTGTATAAATCGCAAATCCGCCCTACCATGGAACATTGTTCTCACATCTGGTGTGGTGCTCCCAAAACCTCTCTCAGGCTTCTAGATTCCATTCAGAAGAGGGCAGTTAGGTTAATTAATGACTCCTCTCTAACAGAGTCTCTCCACTCACTGTCTCATAGACGTATTGTTTCTGCTGCATGCCTCTTCTACAGATACTTCCATGGGCACTGTTCTTCTGATTTGGCTTCTATAATTCCCGCTCGCTCTTTCAAAACAGTCCGAACACGTGCAGCCACCAGCCAACGTCCATTTACTATCCAACTTCAAACTCACAGAACTAACTTTTCATTTTCCTCTTTTATTCCTTCAACTGCCGTTTTCTGGAACAACCTTCCTTCATACGTATTTCCTGAAAATTAAAGTCTACAGAAGTTCAAATCTAATGTCAACAAATATCTTCTTTTGTCTTCACAACCTACAACCCAAGCACGGTACTAAGTACTATACGTTCTAATACCTCTCGTGTTTGGGGTTCTCATAAAAAAAAAAAAAAAAAAAAAACCCTGCTACAGTTTGATAACCTTCTGGCATTTTTCTTCCTTAATAACTCCTCATTTGTGAAGGTAAATGCAAAATACTCATTCAGTCTGTTTGCTATCTGAACAGAATCATCAGTATGGACATTGGAGATAAAAATTTAACAGACAAGAGTTATGTGTGCTCTGGTGCGTACATGGCAGCGTGATTGAGCATTTACATAAAAGATTGGCGTTCATTGTTGGTACACGAACGTGCGAAGGTTTGCTTCCAGCGTTTGTCGAACTTTAAGACAGTTGATTCCAAGATAGAGTGTAGTCTCGAGCCCTTGCAGTGATTCAAGGTTCTTGAACTGCATGACATGTTTAACGATTCTAGCCAAAGGCAGTGGCGGAAGTGCCGATATTGGTCGATCATTTTGTAACTGCGTTCAGAGTTAAGGTCATGGCGGGTCGCCCAGAAATGTTCCGCAGTTCCGGAGTGGTCAACGTCACGAATCGAACTGCCATACAGTGGAAGGCGGTCTTGAAGGCGTCTTGAGCTCTCTCCCCTTATAGCAACTGCCACAATCTTTGTAAGTGCAAGTTATGCGGTATACTACTCCGCTAACCAAAAGAGGGGCGACTGGAATTTTTACATTAGAAATCAGAGAATGTAAGCTCCTACCAGGTAGTTGTGCTCATTTTTTGCAGTATTCCCGGAGGAGTTTCGAAATCCGGTCCGACATGCCGGGACAGTAGGGAATATAGGCGATAGGCATATTGTCATGTGCGGACGACGGACTCGGGCGGGTCGAAAGCTCTTGCGTTTGTAGCAAACAGTTGTCTAATGTATGGGTTGGGTAACCACAATTAACCAGGTCAGGTTTTACTCTGGAGTTCTCGGTGCGCTTAGCTACCTCTAAGCTGGAATGGCTCCACGCTCGGGAGAATAGAGCGCAGACAGTGCAGTCTAGATGATAAGAGGCGTGGCCCGATATATAGTTAGTAAACTGCCCACACCACATTGGTTTACATTATACCGAGGTTTCCAGGCATGGAACCCCCACTGTACCAGAACATCTAAAAATGGAAGAGACCTGTTCACTTTTAATTCTAAAGTGAACTGAATGAATAGCGATATAGAATTGAGGTACTCTAGCAGTGCTGTCTCCGGACTACATTGGATGACGGTGAAAATGTCATCGATGTATCTGCACCAGATAGGTACAGGCGGGCTCAGGAATATCTGTTCTTCTAATTCCTCATAGTGATGTTGGAAATGACGGGGCTGACATGGTCACTCATAGCTGTACCGAGTACCTGCTTGTACAGGAAATCGCCGAACGTAGCTCAGAGGAAGCTGGGCGCACCGGAGTAAAAACTGACCTGGTTAATTGTAGTTACTCAACCCATACATTAAACAAGTGCTTGCTACAAGCGCAAGAGCTTACGACCCGCCAGAGTCCGTCATCCCCACATGACAATATGCCTACTGCCTATATTCCCTACTATCCGGGCACGTCGGACCGGATTTCGAAAATCTTTAGGGAATACGGCATAAAATGCATACAACTACCCGGTAGGAGCTTACATTCTCTGATTTCTAATGTGAAACCCCAGTCACCCCTCTTTTGCGTAGCGGAGTGGTATACCGCATAACTTGCAAAGATTATGGCAGTTACTATATAGGGTAGAGCTCGAGACTCCCTCAAGACCACCTTGCTGAGCATAACAGTTCGATTCGCTTTGGTGACACTGACCACTCCGCAATCGCGGAACATTTCTAGTCGACTCACCATGACCTTAACCCTAAACGCGATTACACAATGATCGACCGATCCCGGCACTTCCGCCACCGCCTTTGGCTAGAATCGTTAAATATATCATGCAATTCAAGAACCTTGAATTGCTGCAAGGGCATGAGCCTACACCCTATCTAGGAATCAACTGTCTTTAGCATTAGCATTAGTAGAGGCATTTGATGCAAGAAAGCAAGCTTATGCAGCATCAGCCAAAAAAAAAAAACCCACTTCCACTTCACCCCTCTGTTCGTTCAAAATACCTGTCCAGCTGAGCCTTAAACTTATTTAGGCTATCAACCTCCACCACAAGGGATGGAAGTCTGTTCCACCAACCAACCACCCGCTGGCTAAAGGCAAATTTCCGCACGTCTATCCTACATCTGTCTTTCCTCAATTTGAATTTATGCCCTCTCAGGTGATTTTTCTGAGCTAGAGGAAGAATCCCATCAGCATTGGGCATGCTTAAACCATTCAAGGCTTTATACACCTCTATCAGATCACCTCGCTGGTGCCTAGTCTCCAGACACTGTAATTTGCAAAACTTAAGCCTTTCTTCGTAAGAGCACCCCTTTGTTCCATTCACTAATCTTGTTCCCCTTCTCTGTACTCGTTCCAGCATCTCTACATCCTTCTTGAAATGAAGCCTCCAGACCTGTATACAGTACTCTAGGTGTGGCCTGACCATCACCTTATACAATGGAATAATCACCTCCTTATCCCTGCTGGAAAAAGTCCTGTATATCATTGACAATACTCCATGAGCTACTCTTGCAGCCCGTCTGCACTGCTCAGAGAACTTCATATCTGCCTGCACAACCACCCCCAAGTCCCTTTCATTCTCTACCACTGTCAGTGTAGTACCACAGAGTTGATACGTTGCTCTGGGGTTGCTGTTTCCCATGTGTAGTAGTTTACATTTGTCAATGTTAAACTTCATTTGCCACCTCTCAGCACATCTACTCAACCTTTCCAGATCCTGTTGCAGCAGCATAGTGTCAGTAGTGTCCTTGACAACCCTGCCAACCTTTGTATCGTCTGCAAACTTGGACATTAAGCCCGATATACCATCATCAATATCATTTATAAATACAGAAAACAATAATGGACCCAACACTGAGCCCTGAGGGACTCCACTAATAACATCAGTCCACGATGAGCAGTGTCTATTGATTACCACTCTCTGTCTTCTCCCCCTCAACCAGCCCTTTATCCATAGCAGCAATTCGCCTCCAATATCACACTGCTCCAATTTGTGTAGCAGTCTTCCAGGTGCAACAGTATCAAAAGCCTTTCTAAGATCCAAGTATATAATATCAAAGTTATTCCCTGAAAAATATTTTAGTTCTTATTTCGCCCGATAGATGGCGCCACTCATTTTCGACATTAAATTAAATATATAAATTTTATTTTTGCTTTACCTAGGCTCGAACCCATGTCGTTGCTACTGGTGGTCCGGTGCTTATCCCCACGGCTACCCTTTCAGTCTTGAAGTTGGATAAATGCTGGTAGCAAATCCATACACGTCCGTGTACCAACAATGAACGCCAATCTAGTATATAAATGCTCCATCACGCAGCTAGGTACGCACCAGAGCATGCACAACTCTTGTATGTTAAATTTTTATCTCTAACGTCCATATTCTGTTTACGTATACGTTATAATGGTGAAGAAAGGGTCCGTTTACCCTGAGAGCTCCATTTTTAATCATTAAAATTTGTCAATGGATATATACTGTATCGTTATTTTCTTTTAGTCAAGGAATCCAGTACCACAGACCCTTTTTCATTTATACATTCATTTTATGGTCACAACGTATATAGTCCTTGTAAGGAACTCCAGAAGACTTTCATTTCGCTAGCTCGAAACAGACAGCTTTTCACTTTGCACATGATGCAAATCCAACCGCATCATTCCCAAAGGCTTCCATTATAAGGGTCCATTTAACAACGCTCGCATGGACCGTGCCTGCTTCAACTCCAGCCTGCAAATGTTGAAAGTTTGGATTGGTCACCTTCGCACCGAAATTCAGAGAGCAGGCTTCAACAAAACAAGAATTACAGGAACTAAGCGATAGGATCTCACCAACGGTATTTTCTAAACTTATTCATACTCTTTGTCGCCAAGAAAACCGTGTTTCTGACGCTTACTGTTCCGACAACAACGGAAGGTTATCAATTTAACCAGAGAAGCCAACTCCTCGAGAGCAAACACTCGCCCCACTAATAACGCTACTTTCGTTTTGTTGAGCAACAAGAAATTAACCTCAGAACAGTTAAACGTTCTTACCTCCAGGATGAAGTTCGCTGTCCTCCCATTGAGACCACCGGTCACAAAAATCACCATGGGAGTAGGGACATGCATAACAAACCTCCCTGAAGAAGCTGCTAATGACATCCGCTTCAAAATGGCCTCCGTCCTCCGGCACACACGATAACTCCACTCCAACTTCAATCGTCGACAGCAGGCTGCTCTTTCGTCCATCAGAAGAGACAACACTATCGTCGTGTTTCCTGCAGACAAGGAACGTCGCACTGTCATTTTAGACCGGTAGAAATATCTGGAGAAAGGCCTCATCATCCTATAGGACTCCAATGTTTATGAACCTGTGGCTAATCCACCTATCAAGGTCTTGGGACGCCTTCAGTCAAACGTCAACAAACTAGTCTACGCATGGTTAAAATCTGGGAAGATTCCTGCATCGATGGCTATTGCATGCCATGGGCTGTCAACTTCCGCAGTTTTATGGTCTACCTAAGGTTCACAAGCAAGGCGTTCCTCTCCGGCCTATTGTGTCCTGCTGCAACGCGCCCACATATGAGATGTCTAAGTACATCGCGTGACTCTTACACTTCTAGTGGGAAATACAATCCACACTGTCCCCAACACCGAGGAATTTATTTGCCTAATTAAAGAACTAGAGTTCCTCAATTCTCTGTCACTATTCATCCAGTTCATTTAGAACTAGAAGTGAATGAATCTTTCATTTTTAGACGTTCTGGTAAAGCAGGTGGGGCCACACCTGAAAACCTCGGTATACCGTAAACCAATGTGGTGCGGGCAGTTTACTAACTACAGATCGGGCCATGCCTCCTGTCATCGAAACAGCACTGGCCGCGTTCTATTCTCCCGAGCTTGGAGCCGTTGTAGCTCAGAGGAGGCTAGATGCACCAAGATTTCCAGAGTAAAAACTGACCTGGTCAATTGTGATTACCCAATCCATATATTAGACAAGTGCTTGCTACAAGAGCAAGAGATTACGTCAAGCCCGAGGCCGTCCTCCCCACATAACAATTTGCCTACCGCCTATATTCCCTACTATTCGGGCACGTTGGATCGAATTTCTAAAATCATGTGAGAATACCGCATAAAATGCGTACAACTTCCTGGTAGGAGCTTACATTCTCTGATTTTAGCATTGGCATTAGAAGAGGCATACGATGCTAGAAAGTAAGCTTATGCAGCATCAGCAAAAAAAACCCCTCCCATTTCACCCCTCCATTCGTTCCAAACGCCTGTCCAGTTCAACCTTAAATTTATTTAGGCTATTAGCTTCCACAACAAGAGATGGAAGCCTGTTCCACCAATAAACTACCCGCTAACTAAAGGCAAATTTCCGCACATCTATTCTGCAACTATATTTCCTCAATTTCAAACTGTGTCCTCTCAGGTTCTTAGTCTCAGCAAGAGGAACAATTCCATCAGCATTCAGCTTGCTCAACCCATTCAAGGCCTTATCACCACAATCAGATTACCTCGCAGGTGCCTATTCTTCAGATACCGCAATTTGCAGAACTAAAACCAATCTTTTTAAGAGCACCCCCTTTGTTCCCTTCACCAATCTTGTTGGCCTTGTTTGTACTCGTTCTAGCAACTCTGCATCCTTCCTAAAATGAGACCTCCAGACCTGTACACAGTACTCTAGGTGTGGCCATTGCTATCAATAATGGGACAATCACCTCCTTATCCCTACTAGCAAAATTCCTATGTAACATTGACAAGACTCCATGACCTGCCCTGGCAACCCGTCTGCACTGCTCAGCGAACTTCATATTTGACTGCACAATTACCCTCAGGTCTTTTTCGCTTTTCACTTCCCTGAGTGTAGTACCACACAGTTGGTAAGTTTCTCTTCGGTTATTGCTATCCATATGCAGTACTTTGCATTTATCAATGTTAAACTCGGATACCACTTCTCAACCCATTTTGCCAACTTATCTAGATCCAGATGGAGCAGCATACTGTCTTTACTGTCGTTAACATCCCTACCAACCTTTGTATCTTCTACAAACTTGGACATTAAACCTGATATACCTTCATCAATATCATTGATAAATAGACAAAACAACAATGGACTTAACACCGAACCCTGGGGTTCTCCACTAATAACATTTGTCCACGAAGAGCAGTGTCCATTATTTACCACTGTCTGTCGTCTCCCACTCAACTAATCCCTTTATCCATTATAGCAACTGACCATTAATGCAATACCTCTCCAATTTGTACAGCAGTCTTCCATGTGCAACAGTGTCAAAAGTCTTCCTAAAATCCAAGTATATGATATCAAAATTATTTTTGCCATTCAATTCCTTTGTGATCACATCATAGTATCCTATCAAACTGGTGAGGCAAATACCTCCCTTTAACAAACCCATGCTGTGTCTGGATTATTACTGCTGTCTTGTCTAGATGATCCTGCAATGCATCTTTTACCAGAAACTCCACTATTTGATCCGCAACAGATGTTAAACTAACTGATCTGTAATTATTTGTGTCAGCCTTTGATCCTCCTTTGTGAATTGGTGATACATTTGCACACCTCCAGTAGATGGGGATCTCCCCTGATTCCAAGGAAGCTCTCATAATTATAGCTACGGGTTTGCTTACTTCCTTTGCTGCCTCCTTTAATATAACTGGATCGATCCCTTCCACTCCCAGGTGCCTTCCTTATGTTTAACTTCAACAATTTATCCTCCACTTTGCTCTCAGTTATCACAAAATCACTCATCTCCCTGTCTACTATATAAATACTGAATCACACGGCCATGTACGTATCAGAGCATGCACAAATCTCGTATGTGTTCAATTTTCACCTCTAACTTCCACATTCTGTTAGAATCTGTATTTTTTTTTTTTTTTTTTTTTATTATTATTTTGAAAAACCCAAACACGAGAGGTATTAGAACCTATAGTACTTAGAACCGTGTTTGGGTTGGAGGGTGAGAAGACGAAAGAAGATATTTGTTGACATTGGACTTGAACTTTTGTAGATTGTAATTTTCAGGAAATATGAATGAAGGAAGGTTGTTCCAGAAAATCGTAATTGAATGAATAAACGAAGAAGATGAAAAGTTGGTTCTGTGAGTTTGAAGTTGGACATTAAATGGATGTTGGCTGGGGGAATTATAGAAGCCAATTCAGAAGAACAGTGCCCATGAAAGTATCTGTAGAAGAGGTATGCAGTAGAAACAATAAGTCTATGAGAAAGCGAGTGGAGAGACTCTGTTAGAAATGAATCATTAATTAACCTAACTGCCCTCTTCTGAATGGAATCAAGAAGCCTGAGAGAGGTTTTAGGGGCACCACCCCAGTTGTGGGAACAATATTCCATGGCAGGGCGGATTTGCGATTTATACAGAGTGAGCAGCTGTTTGGAAGAAAAGTAACGCCGAGAGCGAAAGAGAAAACCAAGTTTTTTAGTTGCAGAGGAAGCAATATTTGTAATCTGCTTGTGTCAAGAGAGATTAGAAGTCAGGGTAATCCCCAAAAGAGATATACTGTACCATTTTGCCTAGAAATCGGAGTGTCACTAAAGATAAGCATAGGAGCAGAAGAATCCTTTTTGGGAGATATAAGACAAGACTGTGTTTAAGAAGGATTCAAATCAGCTAAGTTGCATTTTCCCCAGTGGAGAATTACCTGGAGATCGGCATATAAGGAAGTGGTAGCGGATATTCGAGAAGTTGAAGCTGATCGAGCAGGGCATGATTTCTCAAAATGGAAAGTGGAATGCAATGTGCTGTCATCGGCAGGATAGGATTTTCAGTCAATGGAAGAAGGTCATTAATATACAAGAGGAAAAGAGTAGGGGAAAGAACTGAACCTTGGGGAACACCGGCATTAGTGGAGAAGTTAGAAGACAGAGAGCCATCTACCATTACCCTCAGTCAGCAATCAGAGAGAAAACTGGATAACCAATTACAAAAAACAGTTGGAAAACCATAAGATGGAAACTTGTTTAGAAGGCCTTCGTGCCAAACACGATCGAAAGCCTTTGAGATGTCAAGAGCAACTACTTGTGTTTCACCGAACCTTTCCATTGAATTAGTCCATAAATGGGTAACATAAGCCAGAATATCACCAGTGGATGGACACCGACGGAATCCATACTGGCGATTGTTGATCAGACGGAAGGTTTCTACGCAGTTTAAGAGTTGGCGGTTAATCGATTTCTCCATTACTTTAGAAAGAGTAGAAGTAATTGTAATGGAACGTTAATTGGATGGGAGGGATTTGTTACCCTTTTTAGGAACTGGCTGGATATGAGCAAATTTCCAAGCAGAAGGAAAAACAACTTTGGAATAAGAAAGTGAAAAAAGGGGGCAAGAATAAGAGAAAGTTCAGGAGCACAGGTTTTGAGATTAAGTGGACAAATACCATCAGGCCCTGGATCTTCTTAGCATCAAGATTGCTCAAAATCCTTCTGACATCCTTTTGACGGAAGGCCACAGAAGGCATTAAATGGAGCCTTTGGGAATGGTGGGAGGTGTTTTACGAAAATCATTAATACGAGTTGGAAGAAAAATGAGATGCTAGCATGTGAGCTTTATCCTTGGCTGAAGTGACAACGAAACCATAAGATTTTGAAAGAGGTGGGAGCAGAGATGGGCAAAAGTTGCAGCCAATAGTTTTGGCAAGAGCCCAGAATGCTCGGCTACCATTAGGGCAAGAAGCAAGTTTTCTACTCTTAGCCTGTTCAAAATCGAATTTGGACTGATTAATAACTGCTTTACAATTGTTGTGAGCTTTGGTGTAGGGAGAATTTGAAATTGAAGAATTGGAAATCAGCCAATTACGATATGCAATGTTCTTCTCTTGACCAGCCTTAGCACATTTATTGGAAAACAAAGGTTTAGATAAGGGACGAGATTTTAAAGTGAAGTATGGAATAAAGAATTCCATTCTATAAAAATAATTTCACTGACACGATGTGAGCAAACATTGACATCAGAAATTTTGAAACAGTAATCCGACCAAGGAAAAGAAGAAAATAAATCTCGCAGGTCATCCCATTTTGCAATCTTGTAATGCCAAACAATACGAGGATGGAAATAGCCATGAGATAAAGCCTCCTTTGGAGAATGGACAATCACAAAGTTGTGATCTGAAGTGCCTAAAGGACCACTCACTTCGATGGTATACTTAGAAGTGTTGTTTGGGAGAAAAAGATCAAGCATATTAACTGTATGGTTAGGATTGTTCGGTATTCTTGTAGGTAAATGAACAATCTGTGGAAGGTCATTAGTAATCGCAAAAGCCTCAGCATCTCGACCAGCTGGGTCAGTGTGACTAGAAAACGGAAGCCAGCTGGAGTTGTGAACATTAAAATCACCAAGGAAAATGACTTCACTGTTAGGAAAGTTGGACTGGAGAAAGTAAAGTTGCAAAGAGAGGAAGTCAAAGAGCTCCAAGTGATTGGTGGAATTTGGAGAAGGGTAGAGGCAACAGATGAATTTGACACAATGAGGTAGAGAGATTTTAAGCCAGAGAAGATCGAAAAGAGGAGATTCCAAATTGTCAAGTCTCTGACAGGGAATATCGGAACGGACATGTGCACAAGTACCACCATTGAGACGAAAGGAATCATACAGCAAATAGTTTGGTCAACTGAGATGAGCAGTAGTTGAATCAACCGATAACTGAGATTCTGTCAGAAAAAGTACATGGAGTTTGATAGACTGCAAGTGGAAATGGGCATCGTTGAGATTTGAATTGTGACCACATATATTTGTGAAATGAACTAGGAAATGTTTGGGAGCTTTAGATCTTTTCGCAGATAAGCTTACTCTAATAGTTTGACAATTCATGGTGTATTTAATAGTAAGAAAAAAGTGGAGGGGAACATGCTGTATGAAATAATGAAATTTTTGGGTATGGCGTACGCATGGTAAGAATATACCCAGATCTTTGACATAACGTGGCCTCGACAATACCCCCCGCATACACGCTACTCAGACTCACCCCAGTCACTATCTGGCAGAGTAGAGTTAGCAAGATTATACACTAGCTGATCCGTTAGCTTCCTAAAGAGTTACCAATAGGTTCGGTCCGGTGTACTAACTAGCGGCCGGCCTGCGAACACCGTTTTAGAGCTGTACCATCGAAATGTAAGGAAGATTGGATCTCGCCATGATGTTCATCTTACCTCAAAAGTCATCAATCATACTGCATGATGGAAGAGATGGGGAAGGGTTGACTGGAACTTAGCTCTGAAGACTAAACATGGGTTCCACCACTTCAAGCCTCCAATAAGCAAAGTGGTGGTATTTCACCAGTTGATGAGTCATCTACCACCTAGTATTGCCTGTTAGCACAGAGGGATGGCATTTCTCCAAGTGGCGTGGGCGCCACACCTCGACCTCTGGTTACGTTGGTTCACATCTGTGTGGGCATGCACATGCACACTGGTCACCCACCGTATGCATGTGCATGGAAGTTATACCAAGGATTACTAACAGTCCCACCATCGTGAAGGCGCCAACAGAGGATTTGACTATCACAGACCGTCCGGGCTTCGCCAAAATTAGCTCCACTTGACTTGAATGTCACCCGAAATCAGTTCCATCAGCGTTTTAGACTCCCAGGTAGCAAGTACAACTTGTCTGGCATATCTGAGAGAATGTCTGTGTCAACCTCAAGAACCAGCATTATTGTTAGTTGTTAATGACAGTAATGGCAGTCTGCTACTGCAACAGGATCTAGATAATTTGGGCAGATGGGCTAAGAAGTGGCAACTGAAGTTTAACCTTGACAAATGCAAAGTACTGCATATGGGTAGAAGTAACCCCACAGAAACATACCAACTGTGTGTTACTACACTTAAGGTGGTAGAAAATGAAAAAGACCTGGGAGTAATTGTGCAGTCAGATATGAAGTTTTCTGAGCAATGCAGACAGGCTGCCAGGGCAGGTCATGGGGTTTTGTCAATGATATATAGGAATTTTGCTAGCAGGGTAAAGGAGGTGATTGTCCCTCTGTATAAGGCAATGGTCAGGCCATGCCTTGAGTACTGCGTACAGGTCTGGAGGCCTCATTTTAGGAAGGATGTAGGTTTGCTTTAGCATGTACAGAGAAGGGAACAAGATTGGTGAGGGGAATAAAGGGATCCTCTTACCAAGAGAGGCTTAAGTTCTGCAAATTGCAGTGGCTGGAGACTATGCACCTGCGTCGTGATCTGATTGGGGTATATAAGGCCTTGAATGGGTTGAGCATGCTGAATTCTGATGGGATATTTCCACTTGTTCAGATTACGAACCTAAGGGGGCATAAATTCAAATTAAGAAAGGACAGATGTAGAATAGATGTGTGGAAATTTGCCTTTAGCCAGCGGATGGTTAATTGCTGGAACAAACTTCCATCTGTCGTTGTGGAAGTTGATAGGTTGAATAAATTTAAGGAGGAACTGGACAGGCATTTGGAGAGAATGGTGTGATTTTTTTTTTTTTTTTTTTTTGTTGGCTGATGCTGCATAAGCTCATACATTTGCTTTCTTGCATCACATGCCACTACTACATTTTAAAAATATTCTCCAAAACGTTGCATGTCAAGCAGAATGCTATTGGAAACATAATCCAAAATATTTCTACTGGTATTTCGTATTGGATCAGATCAAATAATAAGAGCTGGTTAACTTTCAAGCACTGCATATCTGTATTGTATGCATTCCATGGTCAGTTTCCAGTTCTGTTGGATGAAGGGATGTACTCATGTAACCCTTGCCAGAAACTGACCAACTCGGCAATAAAATGGAAAAAAATAAAAATAAATAAATAATTATTCCCATTTTGAAGAGATTCAAACCCAGTTCTTTTCCACACCGTGTAGAAGGACAGCAATCATAACTATTGTGCTACCCATGAGGACAATTATCTCTGATAATTTTTATGGAGTTAGGGATGGGCCTAAACTAGTTGGCAATAACTACACCCTTAGCAAACAATACAGCTGGCATTCTAAGCAAACCATGCAATCAGTAACCTCTTTTCCAAAACTCTAGGGCAGATGTAGGCTAAGACTTTTGGTAAACATTTTGCAAATCAATGTTGCAGAGTTATTGTTTTTGAAATATGTGGAGTGGTTCATCTTAAACAAACAGCACAAATTAATAACTTCTCAGAAATGTAGAGAAATGAATAATAATTTATATTTTCTCTGTACACATGCAGAAATTGAGATAATGACACCTTTGCTACTTTATTTGTATTTTTTTTTTCTCACCATTAGTGTAATTTTGAGTTTAGTTTTCCTAAAATTCTGAATCCTAGACAGCCACCTAATTCACTTATGTAGATAGGCTACCCCTGAGTGAAATTGAATACTAGTGATCAGGTAGATGTGTTGAGTAAAACAGTGGCTCTGGTAAGATTATTTTAATTGGTAACTATACCCCTTTCATATATATATAAAAAAAACATGATGCCCAAAGAAGTCAATGCTACCAAGAAACTAAATTTTTTCTTTTTATTTAATTTTCATTTTTGCACATAGATTCTGTTTCTTCTCTTATTTTACACTATTCTCCAAAATTTTTTAAAATACTTTCTTTTAATTTTTAGGAAATTAAAATAGAAGCCATAGATAGGATGTGCCGGGTGAGCATTTTTTTTTTTTTTTTCAAATTACAATATGATTTAAAAATAATAATTAAAAACCTAGAGTCTAGAAATCAGTTTTCAATATTGATGTAATGAATTTATTATAAATTTGATTGATTACTTTTAAAAAAATCAAATCTGTAAAATTTATTACTCATTCTTCAATTAAATACAATACTATATAAAAAAACTTTATTAACATTGAATTACAAGCAGTAATAAGGACTGATGAATAGAAATATATACAAATTAATCAAAATTTTAATAGGTTGCAATTCAAAAAGGATTTTAACCCATGCCATGTTTACTAATCTCTCTATGGGATAGCTTTGATGGTGTGATGCTATCCTTTCCAAAAGACCATCTTGGTGGTTCCTAAACAGGAGTGTCATCACTTTCTAAGGAAGGGAAGACATTTGGTTTCCTCACAGTGATATAAGGAGCACAACTACAGAACCCAACATTAGTAAATTAACCGAGTCACATCAAGTTCAGGGATCTTGGAATTACTTAAAATAAATATGCTCATATTATACAAAATTTAGTTCCTGTATGTGTATTTATATTATAAATACATATTATCTTACAAATATAACTTTATATTTTTATTTACCAATAATTCTTCTGTAGTTATAATATAAACACACTGATTAAATCTGTAACTGGATACACTACTCGTAAAATACTTCAAACTTGGTTTTATGTAATAAATATTTTTTTGACTAGCTGTATACAGGAAAATTATTTTGTTTTCTATGAGGAAGATCAGAAAATCATACTTGGTGGGGTAGCATCAGACTCAAAAAGGTTGAAACCACTGGTCTATCTAACTGATATCTGGTAGATACAGTGGTTGGTTGCCTTGGATACTGTGCTCCAGCTGACAAAAATTAAATATGACTGAAATAATATTTAATTTATCAGGCTGAAATCTGATCACAAAACGTGCACAAAAAAGTAAAAGAAATACAGAACTATATTTTGTTTCTGGTGCAAAGTACAGTCAGACACTCAGTGAGATTTTACTAAGATTACAATTCTCCAGGTAGCTATAAAATAAATTCTTATGGATAATCAGCAAACTGAAAGAAAACTTGTAAATATTTTTCTTTCATTTTGCTGGCCATTGTTTTGCCATCCACGCATCATCTTGTCAATGATTTGTATGTTTTATAATGGAAATGCATTGTTAACATTAGCATTAGTAGGGGCATATGATGCAGGAAAGCAAGCTTATATAGCATCAGCCAAAAAAAAAAAATACCCTTCCCATTTCACCCATCCATTCACTCCAAATATTTGTCTAGTTCTGCCTTAAATTTATTTAAGTTGCTGACCTCCACTACAACAGATGGAAGTTTGTTCCAACTATCAACCACATGCTGGCTAAAGGCAAATTTCCACACATCTATTCTACAATTGTCTTTCCTCAATTTGAATTTAAGCCACCTCAGGTGAGTAATCTGAGCAAGAGGAAGAATTCCATTAGCATCGAGCTTGCTCAATCCATTCAAGGCCTTATACACCTCAATTAGATCACCTCTGAGATGCCTAGTCTCCAGAAGCTGCAATTTGCAGAACTTAAGCCTTTCTTGGTAACAGCAATCCTTTGTTCCCCCTCACCAATCTTGTTGGTGAGGGGAACAAATGATTACCATTAGCAATAGTAGAGGCATATGATGCAAGAAAGCAAGCTTATGCAGCATCAGCCAAAAAAACAAACAAAAAAAAACTTCCACTTCACCCCTCCGTTCGTTCAAAATATCTGTCCAGCTGAGCCTAAATTTATTTAGGCTATTAACTTCCACAACAAGGGATGGAAGTCTGTTCCCTCAACCAACTACCCATTGGCTAAAGGCAAATTTCCGCACTTTATCCTACATCTGTCTTTCCTCAATTTGAATTTAGGCCCTCTCAGGTGATTATTCTGAGCAAGAGGCAGAATCCCATCAGCATTGAGCACGCTCAAACCATTCAAGGCTTTATACACTTCAATCAGATCACCTCGCCAGTGCCAGACACTGTAATTTGCAAACCTTAAGCCTTTCTTCGTAAGAGCAACCCTTTGTTCCATTCACTAATCTTGTTGCCCTTCTCTGTACTCGTTCCAGCAGCTCTACATCCTTCTTGAAATGAGGCCTCCAGACCTGTATACAGTACTCAAGGTGTGGCCTGACCATTGCCTTATACAAGGGAATCACCTCCTTATCCCTGCTAGAAAAATTCCTGTATATCATTGACAAGACACCATGAGCTACTCTTGCACCCGTCTGCACTGCTCAGAGAACTTCAATATCAACCTGCATAATTACCCCCAGGTCCTTTTCATTCTCTACCACTGTCAGTGTAGTACCACAGAGCTGATACGTTGCTCTGGGGTTGCTGTTTCCCATATGTAGTACTTTACATTTGTCAATGTTAAACTTCATTTGCCATCTCTCAGCCCATCTGCTCAACCTTTCCAGATCCTGTTGCAGCAGCATAGTGTCAGTAGTGTCCTTGACAACCCCGCCAACCTTCGTATCGTCTGCAAACTTGGAGATTAAGCTCGATATACCATCATCAATATTATTTATAAATACAGAAAACAATAATGGACCCAACACTGAAGCCTGAGGGACTCCACTATTAGTCCACGATGAGGACTAATATTATTAGTCCTCATTAGTCCCCCCTCAACCACCCCTTTATCCATAGCAGCAATTTGCCTCCAATGCCACACTGCTCCAATTTGTGCTGCAGTCTTCCATGTGTAACAGTATCAAGAGCCTTTCTAAGATCCAAGTATATAATATCAAAGTTATTCCCTTTTGTGACTGCATCATAGTATCCAATCAAATTGGTCAGGCAAGACTTCCCCTTAACAAAACCTTGCTGTGGCCGAGCTATAACTGAAGTCTTGTCTAGATGATCCTGTTGTGTTTCTTTAACCAGTGCCTCCATTAATTTTCCTGAAACAGAAGTTAAACTCACAGGTCTATAATTACTTTTGTCAGCCTTTGATCCTCCTTTGTGAATTGGGGTCACATTTGCACATCTCCAATCTATGGGTACTTCCCCTGAATCCAAGGAAGCTTTCATAATTATGGCTAAGGGTTTGCTTACTTCCTTTAATATAACTGGATAGATCCCATCCATCCCAGGTGCCTTTCTTGTGTTTATCTTCAACAATTTCTCCTCCACTTGACTCTCAGTTATTACAAGATTATCTAGCTTACTGCCAGAGTTGAATACACCTCTGGCTTTCCCCTTGCTGAATAACTCTTCATGTGTGAATGTCGATGCAAAATATTCATTTAGTTTGTTAGCTACCCGAGCAGTATCATCAACAGTTGAACCATCGATATCAAGTGGATCAATCTGATTCATCCTCTTCCTTCTAGAGTTTACATAAGTAAAGAACTCTTTGCTGTTTTTCTTTGCATCCCTTGCCAAAGATTTCTCGTAATCTGCTTTCGCCTACCTTAGCTCCTTTGTAACTTGGTTTCAGATCGAATTATATCTATCATAGGCTTCTGTGTCACGTGTTAATTTATATGTATCCCATGCATTTTTCTTCTCTGCCATATGTCTCATTAGTTCATCTGACATCCATTTACGCCTAAACCTTGAACAATATTCCTTAGTTGGTAGTGAAGCCTAGTAGCTTCCAAGATCAGTTCTTTGAATGCTTCCCATTTTGAATTTGCTGTTGGTAACATCATCAATTGGTCCCACTGTATAGAATTTAAATACTGTATCAGACCATTGTAGTCACCTTTATGAAAGCAATAACCCTTCCCTTTACCCCTGATGGTAGTTACCTCTTTGAGTAAATCCCACTTCAGCACACTGTGATCACTGCCACCTAGTGGTTTCTCTATCTGCAGATTCTTAATGCATGAAGAATCACTACTGATAATCAAATCAAGAGTATTACTCCCTCTAGTTGCCTCCCGAACATGCTGATGTAGAAAACAATCATCCAATAAATCCACAAAAGCCTTGCTAGTGTGTGAGTGACCAACCTACAAATTCCAGTCAATATCTGGGAAATTAAAATCCCCCATTATAAGACTCTGATTTACTGGCCCACCCTATTTCCCTGTACAGTTTCTTATACTCATCAGAGTCATTAGGCCTATAGCACACTCTTACTCTCAATTTTGATCTCCCAATGCTTATGTCACACCAAACTGACTCGGCACTGCATTGTCCAGCGATATCGACTGGCTTCACTTCCTTGAATTTTATGTGTTTCTTAACTAATAGCATTTTAGCATTAGCATTAGTAGAGGCATTTGATGCAAGAAAGCAAGCTTATGCAGCATCAGCCAAAAAAAAAAAAAAAAACCCACTTCCACTTCACCCCTCTGTTCGTTCAAAATACCTGTCCAGCTGAGCCTTAAACTTATTTAGGCTATCAACCTCCACTACAAGGGATGGAAGTCTGTTCCACCAACCAACCACCCGCTGGCTAAAGGCAAATTTCCGCACGTCTATCCTACATCTGTCTTTCCTCAATTTGAATGTATGCCCTCTCAGGTGATTATTCTGAGCTAGAGGAAGAATCCCAACAGCATTGAGCATGCTCAAACCATTCAAGGCTTTATACACCTCTATCAGATCACCTCGCTGGTGCCTAGTCTCCAGACACTGTAATTTGCAAAACTTAAGCCTTTCTTCGTAAGAGCACCCTTTTGTTCCATTCACTAATCTTGTTGCCCTTCTCTGTACTCGTTCCAGCAGCTCTACATCCTTCTTGAAATGAGGCCTCCAGACCTGTATACAGTACTCTAGGTGTGGCCTGACCATTGCCTTATACAAGGGAATAATCACCTCCTTATCCCTGCTGGAAAAATTCCTGTATATCATTGACAATACTCCATGAGCTACTCTTTCAGCCCGTCTGCACTGCTCCAAGAACTTCAAATAGCATAACCCCTGCTCCCTTCCTATCCTGTCTATCCTTTCTGTAGACATTGTACTCCCCAAATTCCAGTTCTGCATTCCTTATATCTGTGTGACACCATGTCTCTGATATACAAACAATATCCGCCTTTGATGCTTTGAGCAATACCTCAAATTCATCAAATTTATTTACCAAACTCATAACATTGGTGTACATGCAAGTATACATGCATCTGTTCTTTTTCTTAGCTACCTTAATACAACCCATGTGTTTACTTGTACCGCAATGACTCCCAGCAGTCTCTGAAATATCCTGCATCTTGTTTTCCAGGCTTCTGCTCATTCCAATAGAAGCAGTGCAAGAATCACTTTCACCTCTGCCAGTGGCTACTCTTAATCTATTAGTCCTTGTATCCCCTCAAGCTAGCAGTTTTCTGACCCACCTAACATTGCCTCGATAGCATCAGCAAATATTCTTGCACCCTTTCTATTTAAATGTATCCCATCCCTGTAGAAGCAGTCCTTTCTGTTAACAAGTACAGACCAGGCTGAAAAAAATTCTACCCCTTGAGCCTTGCACAATCATTCCAGGGTCGAATTGATCAACAAGGCTCTCATCACATACTCCCTCCTATCTTGTCTGGGCAGAATTGCAGACACTTTCAAATTCACCTAATTTACGGCTTTTTTTCAACAGCGACCTGTACTTTTTAAGTAATTCTGCCAGTCTCCTACTCAATTTATGGACCATGCATGGTCCATAAATTGTTTACTAACATCACATTTCACAAGGGCAGTTGAAAATAAATTTTCTTTGTGAAATCAAAAATTATTTTTGATTTTCAAAAACTGGAAAAGGAAAACAATGAAATTTGCTTATTCTCTTGGTTTACCATCATGTGAATGGTACTATGTAAATTTTAAGGCATTATCTTATCAGAGAATAGAGCCATCTTTTTGTTCCATGTAATCAAGTAAAGCCTAATTAAAGTTAACACTTCATAGCAGAGCCAGTCACAGAGTTCAGGTTACCTGGGTGTGAGAATTAAGTTGAGGAAGAGGCCAACGAGGAGTTTTTCTTGCCTAGATTGAGGGGGGGGTCATGTTCTTCCAATAAAGATTTTTCCTTCTAGAATGGAATAGTGCAGAAATCAGTCCTGGAAAAGGATAGTAACCCATACTTTCTTATTCACTTTCCAAATCACTGGGAGTGAAGACTTGGAAACATTTTTTAAAGCCTTGGATTCTTACTATGATACACTAAATGTGGCTTTAATTTCCCATATGAACTCAGACTATGAAAATCAAGATTGCATAACTGCAACAGCAATATTAGCTGTTGCAGTTATGCAATAGTAGTGACATATAATGCAAGAGAGTACGCTTATACAGCATCAGCCAAAAAAAATTCCCATTTCACCTATCCATTCACTCCAAAAGTTTGTCAGTTTTTCCTTGAATTTATTTAAGCTATCAACTTCCACAATGACAGATGGAAGTTTGTTCCAGCAAACAACTACTCACTGACTAAAGGAAAATTTCTGCACATCTCTTTTGCAACTGTCTTTTCTCAATTTGAATCTATTATGCTCCTCAAGTGCATAATCTGAGCAAGGTGAAGAACTCCATCAGCACTGAGTTTGCTCAAACCATTGAAAGCTTTCCTGAAATCTAATTATATATATTAAAATTATTATATAATTTTAATATTATATAATATATAATATATAATTATTATATATTATATAAAAATTATATAATATTAAAATTATTTTTTGCATCCAGTTCCTTTGCATTTTTTGCCAGAGTCATTTCATAATTTGCCTTAGCTTGCCTAACTGCTTGGGCGCCCCCGTAGCCAGGTGGACAGGAGCAGCAGTGCGTAGCACATGCTTCTTGATTAGACTGGGGTTCGAGCCCGTGACCACCAAATATGGAGGAAAGGTCAGAGAATGACCACCACATATCTCCGGAGCAATATGGCCTTAGTTGCTAATGCTCCTAAAAACCAAATAACAACAACAACAGCCTAACTGCTTTTGTAAACTATAACTTGATGGTTTGAACAGTATTTCTTAGTTGGTATGAAAATACCTAGTAGCTTCTATGATTATTTCCTAGGATGCTTCATATTTAGAATCTGCTGTTAGTAATATCATTAGTTGGTGTCCCACTGTATAGAATTTAAAAACTGTCTGAGACCACTGTAGTTACTCTTACAAAAGCTCTTCTCTTTGCTCTTGACTGTAGTTATATCTTTAAGAAATTCCACATTAATACACTGAGATCACTGCCACCTAGTGAGTCTTTTACCTGCAGAATGTTACTGCATGAAGAATCGTTGCTGACAATCAAATCAAGAGCAGTTCGAGAGGCCTTTTTGACTCTCGAACATGCTGCTGTAGAAAAACATCATCCAATAAATCCACAAAGGTCTTGTTAGTGTATGAGTGACCAACCTACAAATACCACTCAAATCATGGAAATTTAAAATTTTCCATTATAAGACATACTGATTTAATGGCCCAATTCCAGAACTGTTGAGTCTACTTGTGCAAAGGCTGGAGATGCCATGCCGCACTGTATCTTGAGCACTACATTTCTGAAAAAAACTTAGGGGCTTATTCACAGGAAATGGCTGCCTGGGCTACTGAGGTAAGGAGTACTATTGTTGCATGGCAACTCACAACTACATATAGAATATGCAACCTAAAAGACTATTAACGAACTTTGGTTAACTTGAACAACAGATTAGCAGCAAACATTTTTTCGATGATGCAGAGGTCAAAAGTGATGCGTGCCACTGGTTATGCCAGAAAGAGACATCTTTTTAAACAGTGGGTTCCCAAAATTTGATAAAGTAATGGGATATGCATATAAATGTTTATGGTGGTTACGTTGAAAAATTACACTATTTTTTGTGTAATTTTTCAACGTAAAAATTTAAAATTATTTATGACTTGCACTGGTATCATGATATGTACAGGAAAATTTCTCCAAATTTACAAACCACTTCTGAGTAACACAAGTTTGTAAACTGAGAAATAACTCTATTGAAAAATTTGATGTGGAATTTTCACTGAGAATTGTGAATTTGATTATCAGCTTCATATGAAAACTGGGTATTGTTGATATTGTTATTTTTGGTTTTTAGGAGCATTAGCAACTAAGGCCATATTGCTCCGGGATATGCGGTGGTCATTCCCTGACCTTTCCGCATCCTCCGTATTTGGTGGTGATGGGCTCGAACCCCGGTCTAATCAAGAAGCATGTGCTACACACTGCTGCTCCTTCCCACCTGGCTACGGAGGCGCCTGGGTATTGTTGACTGTTGTCTGAATTTGTTTAGAACCAGTATTTCTATATTATTAATTACAATGATTATAACTTATAATTTTTGCATAATAACCAGGGTCCTGAGCTGGATATCATCATTCTTCTCTTTCTTGGTGATTCCTTTCTACTTTTGCCTCTCTCTCTCTCTCTCAGGGTAACTCAGGAATTTTTTTTGGCTGGAGCAGCATAAGTCTCAGGCTTCCTTGCACCACATGGCTAATAATAATAATAATAAATAATTTTATCATGCTGAAATTGTTTGCTGTGATCAGAATATAGTACGATAGTCTCTTAAATTCATATACTGAATTATTTAGCAAACTCATAGTGCCAGTTTTGTGATTCAATAATTTTGGTTGTGTTTCAGTGTCTGAGGGAAGCCATTAACAACAACTAAAACAATATGATTCAAGAGGAAATTATATGCCTAAGAATTGTTCGAACACATGCAAGTCTATGGGGTACAGCATTTATATTGTATGTAAATTGTTTACAATAAAGTGATTAAGAAATCAAATATCTTTTCATTAATTTAGTTTTCAGCAGATAAGCCAAATATGCGACATACAAAAAAAAAAAAAAAAAAAAACGATCCCATGAAATTGTATACTAAAATAAATAAATTTGCATTACACTCTTGAAACAAATGAATTTCAGAATTATACAGTTATAATTCTGAAATATGACTATTATATAAAAGATAAACTGCTTGGAAAATTAGATGAATTTATTACTTTCCTATTTTTCATCCATGATAACTGATATTTATAAATAAAACAGTTTTAATCACTCACATTGGACTAGCTACAATTTTTAATACTAAAAGATCACAGATAATATATGACACTTACTAATATGACACTTACTATTATTATTAGCCATATGGTGCAAAGAAGCCCAAGGCTTATGCTGCACCAGTCAAAAAAAATTCCTTGAATTACCCGAGTCAGAATTAGAAAGGAGTCCTTGAGGTTGTCACAGACATTCTCTCAGATATGCCAGACAAGCTGTTCTTGCTACCTGGGAGTCTAAAACGCCGATGGAACTGATATTCGGGTGACACTCAAGTCAAAGTGGACCCAATTTCGGCGAAGTCCGGACGGTCTATGACAGCCAAATCCTCTGCTTGCACCTTCACGATGGTGGGACTGTTAGTAACCCTGGGTATAACCTTCATGCACAAGTACATGGTGGGTGACCACCCAGGTGTGAACCAACGTAAGCAGGGGTCGAGGTGTGGCGCCCACACCACATGGAGGAACGCCGCCCCTCTATGTTACCAGGCAGTACTAGGTGGTAGATGACTCTCATCAACCGGTGAAATACCACCACTTTGCTTATTGGAGGCTTGAAGTGGTGGAACCCATGTTTAGTCTCTAGAGCTACGTTCCGGCCAACCCTTCCCTATCTCTTCTATCATGCAGTATGATTGATGATTTTTGAGGTTATGATGAATGTCGTGGCGAGATCCAATATTCCTTACATTTCGAGGGTACAGCTCTAAAACGGTGTTCGCAGGCTGGCCACTAGTTAGTACACCGGACTGAACCTATTGGTAACTCTCTAGGAAGCTTCCGGATCAGCTAGTGTATAATCTTGCTACCTCTACTCTGCCAGATAGTGACTGGAGGGAGTCCGAGTAGTGTGTATGCGGGGGAGCATTGTCGAGGCCACGTTATGTCAAGGATCTGGGTATATTCTTACCACATGTACGCCATATCCAAAAATTTCATTACTTCATACAGCATGTCCCACCCACTTTTTCTTACTATTGAATACACCATGAATTGTCAAAATAATAGAGCAAGCTTATCTGTGAAAAGATCTAAACCTCCCAAGGACTTCCTAATTCATTTCACAAATATACGTGGTCTCAATTCTAATCTCAACGATGTCCATTTCCACTTGCAGTCTTCCAAACTCCATGTACTTTTTCTGACTGAATCTCAGTTATCAGTTGATTCAACTACTGCTCATCTCAGATGTCCAAATTATTTGCTGTATGATTCCTTTCGCCTCAAAGGTGGTACTTGTGCTTATGTCCGTTCTGATATTCCCTGTCAAAGACTTGGCAATTTGGAATCTCCTCTCTTTGATCTTCTCTGGCTTAAAATCTCTCTACCTCATTGTGTAAAATTCATCTGTTGTCTCTACCGTTCTCCCAACTCCACTAATCACTTGGAGCTCTTTGACTTCCTCTCTTTGCAACTTGACTTTCTCCAGTCCAACTTTCCTAACAGTGAGGTAATTTTCCTTGGTGATTTTAACGTTCACAACTCCAGCTGGCTTCCGTTTTCTAGTCACACCGACCCATCAGGTCGAGATGCTGAGGCTTTTGCAATTACTAATGACCTAGCACAGATTGTTCATTTATCTACAAGAATACCGGACAATCCTAATCATACAGCCAATACGCTTGATCTTTTTCTCACAAACAACCCTTCTAAGTACAAGGTTGAAGTGAGAGGACCTTTGGGCACTTCAGATCACAACTTGGTGATTGTCTCTTCTCCAATGGAACCTTTATCTCATGGCTATTCCGAACCTCGTATTGTTTGGCATTACAAGAATGCAAAATGGGATGACCTGCGAGACTTCTTTTCTTCTTTTCCTTGGTCTGATTACTGTTTCAAAACTTCTGATGTCAACGTTTGCTCAGATCGTGTCAGTGAAATTATTCTTGCAGGAATGGAATCCTTTATCCCACACTCCACTTTAAAATCTCGTCCTTTATCTAAACCTTGGTTTTCCAATAAATGTGCTAAGGCTGTCCAAGAGAAGAACGTTGCATATCGTAATTGGCTTGTTTCTAATTCTTCAGTTTCGTTTTCTGCCTACACCAAAGCTCGCAACAATTGTAAAGCAGTTATTAATCAGTCCAAACTAGAGTTTGAACAGGCTAAGAGTAGAAAACTTGCTTCTTGCCCTAATGGTAGCCGAGCATTCTGGTCTCTTGCCAAAGCTATTGGCCGCAACTTTTGCCCATCTCTGCTCCCACCTCTGTCCAAACCAGATGGTTCTGTTGTCACTTCAGCCAAGGATAAAGCTGACCTGCTAGCATCCCATTTTTCTTCGAGCTCATGTATTAATGATCTTGGTAAAACACCTCCCACCATTCCTAACACGCTCCATTCAATGCCTCCTGTGGTCTTCCGTCAAAAGGATATCAGAAGGATTTTGATGAATCTTGATGCTAAGAAAGCTCCAGGTCCTGATGGTATTTCTCCACTTGTTCTCAAAACCTGTGCTCCTGAACTTACTCCTATTCTTTGCCGCCTTTTTTCACTTTCTTATTCCAAAGGTGTTTTTCCTTCTGCTTGGAAATTTGCTCGTATCCAGCCAGTTCCTAAAAAGGGTGACAAATCCCTCCCATCCAATTATTGTCCCATTGCAATTACTTCTACTCTTTCTAAAGTAATGGAGAAATCAATTAACCGCCAACTCTTAAACTACCTAGAAACCTTCCGTCTGATCAACGATCGCCAGTATGGATTCCGTCAGTGTCGATCCACTGGTGATGTTCTGGCTTATGTTACCCATTTATGGACTAATTCAATGGAAAGGTTCGGTGAAACACAAAGTAGTTGCTCTTGACATCTCAAAGGCTTTTGATCGTGTTTGGCATAAAGGTCTTCTAAACAATCTTCCATCTTATGGTGTGCCAACTGTTTTTAGTAATTGGTTATCCAGGTTTCTCTCTGATCGCTCACTGAGGGTGATGGTAGATGGCTCTCTGTCTTCTAACTTCTCCACTAATGCCGGTGTCCTCCAAGGTTCAGTTCTTTCCCCCACTCTTTTCCTCTTGTATATCAATGACCTTCTTCCATTGACTGGAAATCCTATCCATAGTTTTGCTGATGATAGCACATTGCATTCAACTTTCCATTTTGAGAAACCTTGTCCAGCTCAATCAGCTTCAAGTTCTCGAATATCTGCTGCCAATTCCTTAAATGCCGATCTTCAGGTAATTCTCCAGTGGGGCAAAGACAACTTAGTTGATTTCAACCCTTCTAAAACTCAATCTTGTATTATATCTCGCAAAAAGGATTCTTCTGCTCCTATGCTTATCTTTAGTGACACTCCGATTTCTAGGCAAAATGATATATCTCTTTTGGGGATTACCCTGACTTCTAATCTCTCTTGGCACAAGACATTACAAATATTGCTTCCTCTGCATCTAAAAAACTTGGTATTCTCTTTCACTCTCGGCGTTACTTTTCTCCCAAACAGCTGCTCACTCTGTATAAATCGCAAATCCGCCCTGCCATGGAATATTGTTCCCACATCTGGGGTGGTACCCCCAAAACCTCTCTCAGGCTTCTTGATTCCATTCAGAAGAGGGCAGTTAGGTTAATTAATGATTCATCTCTAACAGAGTCTCTCCACTCGCTTTCTCATAGACGCACTGTTTCTGCTGCATGCCTCTTCTACAGATACTTCCATGGGCACTGTTCTTCTGAATTGGCTTCTATAATTCCCGCTCTCTCTTTCAAAACAGTCCGAACACGTGCCGCCACCAGCCAACATCCATTTACTGTCCAACTTCAAACCCACAGAACCAACTTTTCATCTTCCTCATTTATTCATTCAACTGCCGTTTTCTGGAACAACCTTCCTTCATACGTATTTCCTGAAAATTACAATCTACAGAAGTTCAAGTCCAATATCAACAAATATCTTCTTTCGTCTCCTCAACCTCCAACCCAAGCACGGTACTAAGTACTATAGGTTATAATACCTCTCGTGTTTGGGGTTCTCATAAAAAAAAAAAAAAAAAAAAAAGAGAAGAATGATGATATCCAGCTCAGGATCCTGGGTGTGCCAAGATCATACTCACCAGATGTGAGCCCCTGGGGTTAAAGGGGAAAATGTAATGACCATTTGTGAACTGAATGCAAAGTGATAGCTGGAAAAAATGAGACACAGTCTCATTCTTTAAAATTCCAAATTGTTATTATTATCATCAGCCATATGGTGCAAGGAAGCCTGAGGCTAATGCTGCACCAGCCGAAAAAAATTCCCGAGTTACCTTGAGAGAGAGAGAGTCAGAAGTAGAAAGGAGTCACTCACCAAGTAAGGGAAGAATGATAACATCCAGCTCAGGACCCTGGGTGTGCCAAGTCCATACCCACCAGATGTGAGTCCCTAGGGTGATAAGTTCCACTTTCTTTTTTCTAGCCATCTCCAGTCAAAATTATATTTCCATGAAATACCTAACCTAGAAACTTTGTGTAAATCTATTAGTTTATGCAGAAAAGAGTTGAGCTTGTCGAGCAAAACGAGTTGGGAGTTTGATAAACCTCAGTAATTTCTCCCATTTCTTCATGATTAATGTTTTCCATTAAACTTTATAAATAACTAGAGTTTCTGTTTATATTCTGTAATCATCACATAATGAGTATCACAATAAATATATATATATATATATATATAAAGAGAGAGAGAGAGTACAAGAACATCCTCGTATTTAACAATCAGGTATGCCAAAACCATTGTGAATTCAAACACATACTAATATACCTTTATTTGGCAACTCGGCTATGGTGACCATTTCTTCTTATTCAAACCAGGTTGAATAAAAACTCTTTGGGTGCTGAGACTACACTTTTTCTCCAAACATTAAGAAATACATAAAATGAATAATGTATCAGTGGCACAAATTAATCATAAACAATAAATAAAAGTTGGTAGGTGCCAATATCACGTTTTTTTTTTTTAACACGAGAAGTATTAGAACCTATAGTAGTTAGTACTTCGAATGGGTTGAAGCTTGAGGGAATGAAAGAAGGTATTTGTTGACATTACACTTGAACTTCTGTAGATTGTAATTATCAGGATATATGTTCCAGAAAACTGAAGCTGAATGAATAAATGAGGAAGAAGAAAAGTTGGTTTTGTCAGTTTGAAGTTGGACAGTAAAAGAATGTTGCTTGGTTGTGGCACACGTTCTGACTGCTTTGTTGGAAGAGAGAGTAGGAATTAAAGAAGCCAATTTGGAAGAACAGTTCCCATGGAAGTATCTATAGAAAACACATGCAGCAGAAACAGAACATCTGAACACCTAACTCATAGGCAGAGTTAGGTGGGTTGAAAAACTGCTAGCTTGGGGGGGATACACAAATTAACAGTAGCCGCTGGCAGAAGTGAAAGTGATTCTTGCACTGCTTCTATTGAAATGAAATTGAGAAGCAGCCTGGAAAGAAAGGCAATGGGGATTTCCAGGACTGCTGGAAGTCATAGTGGAAAAAATAAATACATGGGCTGTGTTAGGGTAACTAAGAGTAGAAACAGGTGCATGTACACCAATGCTAGGAGTATAGTTAATAAATTTGATGACCTTGAAGTGCTAGTCAAGGCTCAAAGGCAGATATTGTTGGGATATCAGAGACGTGGTGTCACACAGACATAAGTAGTGAAGAATTGGAATTTGGGGAGTACAATGTGTACACAAAGGATAAACAGGCCAGGAAGGGAGGAGGGGTTATGCTGTTAGTTAAGAAACACATAAAATCTAAGGAAGAGCATCCAACTGATGTTGGTGAACAATGCAATGTTGAGTCTGTTTGGTGTGACATAAGCACTGGGAAAGGAAAAATGAGAGTAGGTGTGAGTTATAGGCCTAATGAATCTGATGAGTATAATGAACAATTGTGGAGATATAGAGTGAGCCAGTAAATCAGATGTCTTATAATGGGGAATTTTAAATGTCTTATAATAGGGGATTTTAATATCCCAGAGATTGACTGGAATTTGTGGGTTGGTCACTCACACACTAGCAAGGCTTTTGTGGATTTATTGGATGACTGTTTTCTACAGCAGCATGTTTGCAAGGCAATTAGAGGGCTCTTGATCTGATTATCAGTAGCGATTCTTCATGCATTAAGAATCTGCAGATAGAGAAACCACTAGGTGGCAGTGATCACAGTGTGCTGAAGTGGGATTTACTCAAAGAGGTAACTATCATCAGGGGTAAAGGGAAGGGTTTTTGCTTTCGTAACTGTGACTACAGTGGTCTGAGACAGTATTTAAATTCTATACGGGACCAACTGATGATGTTAATAACAGCAAACTCAAAATGGGAAGCATTCAAGGAATTAATCTTGGAAGCTACTAAGCTTTTCATACCAACTAAGAAATATTGTTCAAGATTTAAGCATAAATGGATGTTAGATGAACTAATTAGACATGTGGCAGAGAAAAAAAATGCATGGGATATATATAAATTAACAGGTAACACAGAAGCCTATGATAGATATAAACTGGTCTGTAACCAAGTCACAAAGTAGGTTAGGCAGGCAAAGGCAGATTATGAGAAATATTTGCAAAGGAAGCAAAGATTTCTTTACTTATGTAAACTCTAGGAGGAAGGGGATGAATCAGATTGGTACATTTGATATCGATGGTTCAACTGTTCATGTTCCTGCTCAGGTAGCTAACTCTGGCAGTAAGCTAGAAAATCTTGCAATAACTGAGAGTAAAGTGAAGGAGAAATTGTTGAAGATAAACATAAGAAAGGCACCTGGGGGTAGATGGAATCTATCCAGTTATATTAAAGGAGGCAGCAAAGGAAGCAAGTAAACCCTTAGCCATAATTATGAGAGCTTCCTTGGACTCAGGGGAGGTATCCATGGACTGGAGATGTGCAAATGTGACCCCAATCCACAAAGGAGGATCAAAGGGAGACACAGGTAATTACAAACCTGTTAGTTTAACTTTGTGGTACTACACTGACAGTGGTAGAGAATGAAAAGGAGCTGGAGGTAATTGTGCAGGCAGATATGAAGTTTACTGAACAATGCCGACAGTCTGGAAGACCTGTATATCATTGACAAGACAGTCATGGTGTCTTGTCAATGATATACAGGAATTTTTCTAGGAGAGATAATGAGGTGATTATCCCCTTGTATAAGGCAATGGTCAGGCCACACCTTGAGTACTGCAGTATCCTTCTTAAATGAGGTCTGGAGGCCTCATTTAAGAAGGATGTATAGCTGTTAGAACAAGTACAGAGAAAGGCAACAAGATTTGTGAATGGATCAAAGAGTTGCTCTTACGAAGAAAGGCTTAAGTTTTGCAAATTACAGTGTCTGGACACTAAGCACCTGCGAGGTGATCTGACTGAGGTGTATAAAGCCTTGAATGGTTTGAGCATACTCAATGCTGATGGGATTCTTCCTCTTGCTCTGAATAATCGTCTGAGAGGGCATAAATTCAAATTGAGGAAAGACAGGTGTAGGTTAGATGTGTGGAAGTTTGCCTTTAGCCAGAGGGTGGTTGATTGGTGGAAAAAACTTCATCTTGTTGTTGTAGAAGTTGATAGCTTAAACAGATTCAAGGCAACACTAGACAAACATTTGGAGTTAGTGGATGGGTGAAATGAGAAGGGTGTGTGTTTTTTTTTTTTTTTTTTGGTTGATGCTATATAAGCTTTCTTTCTTGCATCATGTGCTAATGCTAATGGTAATCTATGAGACAGAGAGTGGATAGACTCTGCTAGAAGTAAGTCATTAATTAACCTAATTGTCCTCTTTTGAATGGAATCTCGAAGCCTGAGAGAGGTTTTGGGAGAACCACCCCGAGACGTTGGAACAATATTCCATGAAAGGGCAGATTTGAAATTTGTACAGAGTGAGTAATTTGTATAATTTGTACGTACAAAGCTTTCTTACTATGAAGAATGTTCAAAATCCTTCTGACATCCTTTTGACAGAAGATTAGAGGGGGCATTGAATGGAGTGTACTGGGAATGGAAGGAGGTGGTTTACCAAGGTCATCAATACATAAGTTGGAAGAAAAGTAAGAGGCTAGCAGGTCAGCTTTACAGCTTTCATCTTTGGCTGAAGTGGCAATTGAACCATCTGGTTTTGACAGAGGTGGGAAGAAAGATGGGCAAAAGTTCGCTTTGGCAAGGGACCAGAATGCTTGACTAACATAAAAATTTGGACAAGCAAATTTTCTACTCTTAGCCTGTTCAAAATCAAGTTTGGACTGGTTAATAACTGCTTTACAATTGTTATGAGCTTTGGAGAAGGCAGAAAATTAATTTGGAGATTTGGAAACAAGCCAATTGCAATATTGCTATTTTGAACAGCATTAGCACATTTATCAGAAAACCAAGTTTTAGATAAAGGACAATATTTTAAAAAGATGGAGTGAGAAATACAGGATTTCATCCCTACAAAAATAATTTCACTCATACAATATGAGAAAACATTGATATCAGAAGATTTGAAACAGTAATCCAAGGAAAGGAAGAAAAGAAATCTTGCAGGTCATCCCATTTTGCATTCTTGTAATGCCAAACAATATGAGGTAGAGTACGGCCACAAGAGAAAGGCTCCATTAGAGAAGAGACCATCACCAAGTTGTGTTCTGATGTGCCAAGAGCACCTTGACCGTATACTTATAAAGGTTGTTTGTGAGAAAAAGATCAAGCCTGTTGGCTGTGTAGTTAGGACTGTCTGGTATTCTGGTAGGTAAATGAACAATCTGTGCAAGGTGATTAGTAATTGCACAAACCTCAGCATCTCAACCAGCTGGGTTTGTGTGACTAGAAAACAGAAGCCAGGTGCAGTTGTGAAAATGAAATCACTAAGTAAAATTACTTCACTGTTAGGAAATTTGGACTGGAGAAAGTCAAGTTTCAAAGAGAGGAAGTAAATGAGTTCCAAGTTATTAGTGGAGTTGGGAGAACAATAGGGGCAATAGATGAATTTGACAGAATGCGGTAGAGAGATTTTAAGCCAGAGAAGATTGAAAAGAGGAGATTCCAAATTACTAAGTCTCTCTGACATGGAATATCAGAATGGACATATGCACACATATGACCATTGAAGCAAAAGGAATCATGCACTGAAGAATTCGGACAACTGAAATGGGCAATGGTTGAATCAACTGATAACTGCGATTCTGTCAGAAAAAGCACAGCCATACCCTGACTTGAGATGCTTCGACTTTCAACAGTTCGCATTTATGACACTTTTCAATTGCCACCATACCCCGACTTGAGACACTTGCCTCACAGTTCCAACACTTTAGAGACATGACGCTACCACTCGCATTGGCCTTCCACTTGGCATCGCTGTTGTCAGTTTGTTTGCAAACACATTTTGCTTTGCATCTCATTTACGCACGCTCTGTGTTTAAGTGAATATTAAACTGTTTATAACTTCCATTTTACCGTTTTGGTGTGATTAAATTATAAAATAATTTATATATAAATTATAAAATAATAATATAAAATAAATATTATAAAATAATTTAATATACAGTACAGTATAATAGCAAATAAAAGTGGTAAGATAAGTCGTAAGGCAATTACTTTAGATACAAAGGTCAAAATTATTAAACTTAGTGATGAAGGTATATCAAACACTGAGATAGGCTGAAGGCTAGACTTGGCTCATACTACAGTTATCACTATGCTTAAAAACAAAAAATGAATTTTTTGATGAAGTGAAAAATTCTACACCAGTACATATTACTCTAATTTGGAAGACAGATAGCCTAACTGCAAACATGGACAGACTTTTAATGATATGGATTGATGATCAGAGTAGTTGTCATGTGCCTTTAAGCCAGGGCATCATTCAAAATAAAGCCCAAAGCCTCTTTGATGAAATGACGGCTACGAAAAGTGAGGCAGCTAAGGATGCTGAATTGGAGCAAGTAGAAGGTGGTTTGATAGGTTTAAGAGACGCTCTAACCTACATAATATCAATGTGCAAGGTGAGGCAGCAGCTGCTGATGATACTGTTGCTGCAGAAAGCTTTCCACATCATCTTGCCAAAACTATTGATGAAGGTGGCTACTCAAAGGATCAGATTTTTAATGTGAATGAGACTGGGCTGTTTTGGAAAAAGGTACCATTTAGAACATTTATCGCAAAGGAGGAGAAAACCATGCCAGGTTTCAAGCCAGCAAAAGATAGGCTTACACTTTTGTTAGGTGCAAATGCATCAGGTAACCTTAAGCTAAAGCCTATTCTTGTTTACCACTCAGCCAACCCTAGAGCTCTGAAGAACTATGCTAAGACTAGCCTTTCCAGTTCTTTGGAAGTCTAATTATTATTATTATTAGCCATATTGTGCAAGGAAGCCTGAGGCTTATGCTGCACCGGCCCAAAAAAAATTTCCGAGTTACCTGAGAGAGAGAGAGAGAGAGAGAGAGAGAGAGAGAAATCACCAAGAAAGAGAAGAATGATGATATACAGCTCAGGACCCTAAGTGTGCCAATTCCAAGGCATGGGTTACTGCATCCCTTTTTGAAGAATGGTTTTGCACCTACTTCGTACCAACAGTTAAAGGGTACTGTAAAGACAATAACATCCCATTTAAAATTATTCTCCTTCTAGACAATGCACCTGGACACACTCAAATGTTAGACGATTTGAACCCTAACATTTGAGTGATATTCTTACCACCAAATACGACCTCACTTCTCCAGCCCATGGATCAGTGTGTCATTGCTACTTTCAAACTTTATTATTTAAGAAGAACCTTCACCAAGTGCATTACAGCAATTGACACAGAAGAAGGAAGTGGGCAGGAAGTTGTCAAAAAATTCTAGAAAGGCTTCAACATCTTGGATGGAATAAAGACTACACGAGACACTTGGAATGATGTGAAGATAACAACACTGCAAGGGGCCTGGAAAAAGTTATGCCCAGAGTTGCTTGATGACATCGAAGGATTTGAAAATCCTGTTCCAGATGTAACTAATAACATTGTACAGATGGCAAGGCAATTAGAACTGGAAGTTGAGCCAGAAGAAATAGCTGAACTTCTGGAGTCACATTCTGAGCCTCTAAGCAATGAAGATCTCCCTGCACTTCATGAAAATAGGGAAGATGAAGATATGTCTGAAGACATATCAAGCTCTGAGTCTGAAGGGCTAACCACAAAAATTCTATCAGAAGCTATCCTGCATTTTGAAATTGGCATGGCTCTTTTAGAGAAGCATGATAGGGACTCTGAAAGAAGTTCAAAAGTCAATGCTAACCTTGTAAGGGATTATGCCTGTTACACCGAAATCTACAGGGAAAAGAAAAGGCAGCTAGCATGCAAACCTCTTTAGACAAGTACTTCAAAGAAATACCAGAACCCACTGAAAGTCCTACTCAACCATCAACATCCACTAAAAGTCCAGTCAGACCATCACCATCAACCCAAAGCCCTATTCCTTTAAGCCTATTACAGCTTCAAGAAGTCCATCCAAATCTCCTGCAAGAAAGCATGTAGCCCTTGATGATTATACTTATGAAGATATACCCTCCCCTTCAGACTTCTTCCAATAAATTTTTGTTTCTCTATTTTACATCTGCCAGCCCTAGTAAGAAAAAGACTACATTAAAGGCAAGTCAAGTGTGCTGTACATTATTTATATTACTGTACTACTGTATTTTAACAGTCTGTATTGAGTACTGTACTTAGGCCTACTATTCAGTAATTAATATGCTTACTCTATTTCTCAAAATAAGGCTTACAGTGTTTATTTTAGTTTTAAATGCATTATTTACATAAGTTATGCCTGTATATGATGAGTGCAGTGCAGTACATGCATAGATAAATGAAAAAAAGGCATTGATTCGAGTTACAACAGTGGTCTGGAACCTAACATGTCTAAGTGTGGGGTTTGCCAGTATATAGGGTTTGGCAGACTGTAAATGGAAATAAACAACATTGAGATTGGAATTGAGACCACGTATATTTGTGAAATGAAGGAGGAGATTTACATCTTTTCCCAGATAAGTTTGTTCAATTAGTTTGGCAATTCATGATGTATTCAGTAGTAAGAAAAGGTTGAGAGGATGTGCTATATGAAGTAATGAAATTTTTGGATATGATGTACACATGGCAAGAATATACACAGCTCCTTGACAAAATGTGGCCTAGGCAATGCCCCTTGCATGCACACTACTCGGACTCCCTCCAGTCATTATTTTTCAGAGTAGATGCAGAGAGATTATACACCAGCTCAGTGGTTTTCAACAGGGGTGCCACGTAATTTGGGTTTAAGTTACTTAAACTTATTTTTTTTAAATGTATATATTTATTTCATTATAAAAAGGTGTATAGTATCTTTTTAATTTTGTTAGGATCTATAATTTGTTTTTATTTAATACCTCCATATAAAGAATAAAATTATTATATATATATATAATTTGTATTATGAATTGTAATTTTGTTTATAGTTATATTATTATAATAACTATCATATAACATATATATATTTTTAATATTAGTTATACATATATATACAGAGAGAGAGAATCGCATCTAACGGGTAGAAAATTGAGTGGGGGTGCCACAAAATAAAACAAATTACTTAGGGGTGCCATTATTAAAAGAGGGCTGAAAACCACTGTACCAGGTGATCCAGAAGCCTCCTAGAGAGTTACCAATAGGTTTGGTCCAGTGGACTATGTAGCGGCCGACCTGCAAACACTGTTTTCAAGCCATATCCTCAAATTGTAAGGAAGATTGGATCTTGCCATGATGTCCATCATACCTTCAAAAGATATCAATCATACTGCATTATGGAAGAGATGGGGGAGACTAAACATGGGTTCCACAACATGAAGTCTCCAATAAACAAAGTGGTGGTATTTCACTGGATGATGAGAGTCATCTACCACATAGTATTGCCTGGTAACACAGATGGGTGCCATTCCCCATTGTGTGCACTGCACCTCAACCCCTGCTTACATCGGTTCATGCCTGGATGGTCACCTTCAGTATGCTAGTTTCTGTATTTCGTGACTTGCACATGGGGTTATACCCAGGGTTACTACCAGTCCCACCATCTTGAAGGTGCAAGCAGAGGATTTGGCTGTCACAGACCGACCGGTCTTCGTCCAAATTAGGTTCACTTGACTCTAGTGTCACCCGAGTATCAGTTCCATTAGCACTTTAGACTCCCAGGTAACAAGCCCAACTTGGTATACCTGAGACAATGTGACAGCCTTATGGACCATAATTAATTGCTGCACAATAACGTTTGCTTCAAATAGTGACAAATGGGCCTGGAGTACTGGGGTCCATAGTTTAACAAATAGATATTTATTTACAGTATACCCAGTATAAAATAAAATATAAGTACAATTTCAGTAGCCATTCCAGCACCGACACAATTAGACGTAACGAGATCTCCCGTGTGAAGGCGGACCTAACCAGATGCGGTTATCCATCCCATGTACTAAACAGATGCTTGTTACAGGCACAAGAACTTACTTCCAACCCAAGACCTCCGAAGCAAGTCGGCATATCATCCGCCTACATTCCGTACTATCCAGGAGTGTCAGGACGTATCTCGAAGATCCTGAGAAGTTACAACATCAAATGTGTACAATTACCAGGTAGGAACCTATGTTCACTTGTCTCCAGTGTGAAGACCCCTGTCACACCTGTCTTACGCAGCAATGTAGTGTACCGTATCACCTGTAGGGCCTGTAACAGTTGCTACGTAGGTGAGACATCGAGACGTCTCCAGGATCGCCTCACGGAACACGACAGAGCAATCCGGCTTGCCGAAACTGACCAGTCCGCGCTTGCAGAACATTTTTGGGCTACCAACCACGATCTTGACCCCAAGCGCGACTTTGAGATAGTGGACCACGAGCGACACTTTCGCCACCGCCTATGGCTAGAGTCACTAAACATAATGAACAACCCTAAGGCATTAAATCGCCAGAAAGGCATGCGTATACATCCAATCCTGGAGACAACCATTTTATTGATGGATGATCACTGGCGCAAGGCAGCACACGTCCGTGCTACAACAATGACGAATGAGTAACGTGCCACACTTTGCTTGTAATGTATTCAAATTTGTCAGTTGATAAAGGGACACGAGTTCCGAAAGCTACTGAAATTGTACTTATATTTTATTTTATACTGGGTATACTGTAAATAAATATCTATTTGTTTGCTTCAAAGTTAGTACGTGTGCATATGTTCGCTCTGATATTCCATCAGACAGTAATTTGGAATCTCCTCTTTTTTTATTTTCTCTAGCTTAAAATCTCTACCACATTCTGTCAAATTCATCTGTTGCCTTTATCATTTTTCAAACTCTACTAATCACTTGGAACTCTGACTTCTTCTCTTTGAAACTAGACTTTCTTCAGCCCAACTTTGAACTGTTTTAACTCTCCCACTCTTTTCCTCTTGTATATTAATGATCTTTTTCCATTGACAGGAAATCCTATCCATAGTTTTGCTGATGAAAGCACATTGCATTCCACTTTCCAGTTTGAGAAATTTTGCCCTGCACAAACAGCTTCAACTTCTCGAATGTCAACTACCAATTCCTTAAATGCTGATCTGCAGGTAATTCTGCTCTGGTTCAAAGATAATCTAGTTGATTTCAATCCTAAAACAACTCAGTCTGGTCATATTACGCAAAAAGGATTCTTCTATTCCGATGCTTATCTTTGATAACATTCAGATTTCGAGATAAGATTACATATCTCTATTAGGGATTACCCTGACATCTAATCTCTCTCTCTCTCTCTCTCTCTCTCTCTCTCTCTCTCTCTCTTGGCATAAAAGCACATCACAAATATTGCTTCCTCTGCATCTAAAAAACTGGGTTTTCTCTTTTGTTCTCAGCATTACTTTTCTTCTAAACAGCTGTTCACTCTGTACAAATTGCAAATCTGCCCTACCATGGAATATCTGGGATGGTGCCCCCCCAAAACCTCTCTCTGGCTTCTAGATTCCATTCAAAAGAGAGCAGTTACGTTAATTAATAACCCATCTCTAACAAAGTCTCTCTACTCTTCCTTATATACATTCTGTTTATGCTGCATGCCTTTTCTATAGACACTTCCATGGGCACTGTTTTTCTGAATTGGCTTCTATAATTCTCACTCTCTCTTCCAAAGATGCAGTCCAAACACATGCTGCAACCAGTAAGCATGTGTTTAGACTGCAGGCTGCTCACTATCAAGTTCAAACTCAGAGAACCAACTTTTGGCATAAAGCAAATGTTCGGACTGCTTTCTTCTTCCTCATTCAATTTTCATTTTCTGGAACTACCTCCCTTCATACATGTTTCCTGAAAATTACAATCTACAGAAATAAATTAAAGTCTAATGTTAACAAGTATCTTCTTTCATCTTCTCAACCTTATGCACAGTACTAAGTAATATAGGTTACCTTTTGTGCTAAGGATTTTAATTTTAAAAAAAATCAGTTTTTCCAAATTGATGAAACTTTTTACATGGAAGCTCAATATAATTCTACAGCACAAATATTTCTACAGAGTTATACTGAGATGGCTCATTATTATTTCCAATGTTTAGAATCTTGTTGTTGTTGTTAAATTTGTTGGTGCATCAGCAACTTAGGCTATAATGCACTGATTACTGTCTAATATCTTCTTCATTTGTCTTACGCATGATATGGCTCATATACTGTGATATTTATTTATCAATTTTAGAAAGAGAAAAATGTCATCCATATCCTCATGATCTCCTAGAACACACTGTAATGATAACTGGCTGGAGTTATGAAAATGAGAGAAGAAAGCAGTTTTCCATTCTTTCAGATATAGCAGGCATTCCATGATGATATGTTTTACTGTTAATGAGCATAAGCAGTTACTGCATTGTGGAGGATCATTGTTTGTTAGTAGGTAGCTATGAGTGAGGAATGTATGACCAATGCATAATCTGGCTAGGATATTTTCTTCCTTTCTGTTTCGTCTCAGACTGGATTGCCATTGCTTGGGTTCTCTCTTGATTTCAAGAAGTTTATTATTTGCTTGATCTTGCCACATGCGTGTCCACTGTTGTTTATACATCTGTTTGATAATGGATTTATGGTCAACATAAGGAGTCCTGAAATTAGATGGTATCACATTTGTAGCACATTTAGCAGCTAAATCTGCCTGCTCGTTTCCTGGTATTCCAACGTGTCCAGGGATCCAACAAAATATTACTAGCTGTCCATGTCTGTGAAGTTCTAGTAGCTGTGCCCAAATTTTTTGTACCAGCGGATGACTAGGGAAGAACTTACACTGTAGAGCATTAACAGCACTTAACGAGTCCGTATATATGATGTATTTGGTATACAAGTCTTCTTTGATATTCTCTAGGCTAGAACAATACCATATAATTCTGAGGTTAAGTACTGCATTCAGACGGAAGCTGTCTGGAAATGGTGACATTTGGTAATACTACAGCGGTACCAACTTTACTACCAATTTTGGATCCATCTGTATATATTTGAATGGAAGTGCTAAACTCAGAGGAGTGGGTCATATGAATTTGCCTAATGTTGGAATCTGGAAGGTTATTCTTTCCCCATTGCTGAAAGTGTCTAGCAGTATGTATCGGGGGCATTTGCCATGGCTGGGTTTCCATGCTAGTATCCTGAAGTATGTTAGTAGAATTCAGGTCCCAGCTTGTGATAAGAGCTTGAAGCCTAATGCCAGATGGTTTATTGAGCTGTGGTTTACTTTCATAAAGTTTACTCCATTTAGGCATAAAGAGATATTGCCATATGGGATGATGTGGAAGACTGCTGATTTTGGCTGCGTTATTTAGTAACAGAACTTGTCGTCGAAGATGTAGTGGTGGCTCATAGGCTTCAGTATATAGGCTTAAGATTGGTGAAGTACGAAAAGCCCCCAGTGCAACTCGTAGGGCACTATGATGTACGGGATTGAGCCATTTCAGTGCACTCGGTCTGGCCAAGTCATATGCAGGAGACCCATAGTCTAACCTGGATCTAATCAGCGAGCAATATAGCTGTAGCAACATGTAGCGATCTGCGCCCCATGACATAGAAGAAATTACTCTGAGAAGATTTAGTTTTCTAAGACAACTTGTAAGAATATGTTTTATATGTTCCAGGAAGTTTAATTTTTTATCAAGTATTACACCAAGGAATCTAATACTAGGCTGGAAAGTAATACGATGAGAATCTAACTGTAGGTCTGGATCAGGATGTAAAGAACTTTGCGACAGAAGTGTACGGCAGTTGTTTTTGGTTTAGAAAGTCGATATCCGTTGTTTTTGGCCCAAGAGACTATTTTGTTAATGGTACCTTGTAGTTGTCTTTCAATAAGTTCCATATTTTGAGAGTGACATGAGATGGCAAGATCGTCAGTGTATAGGTATGCGTCAACTGTATTAAGTATACACTTGGTTATGGCATCAATCCTAATGGCAAAGAGTGTGGCGCTCAACACTGAACCTTGGGGAACTCCCTCTTCTTGTACATATGCTCGAGACAATGAAGAATGGAATCGGATCTGAAACGATCTATTGCCTAGAAAGTTCTTAATGAATATCAGCAGATGACCCCGAAGTCCACATTTATGTAAGTCCTGAAGAATCCCATATCGCCAAGTTGTATCAAAGGCTTTCTCTATGTCACCGCATATCATGACTAGGTGCTTGTTTCTGAGGAAAGAGTTCCGGATATTTGTTTATGCTTTGATAATGAGATCAAGTGTAGATTTTCTCTGGAAGCCATGCTAGTTTGGACTTAGAATGTTTTCCGTTTCTAGAAACCACGTCAGTCTAGCATTAACTATTTTTTTCAATGTTTTTCCCAGACAATTTTCCCAGACAATGAGTATTTTGCATCTACATTCACACGTAAGGAATTATTAAGGTTTGAAAATGGCAGAAGGTTATCAAATTGTAGCAGGGTGCTTAATGATCTTGTAATAACTGAGAGCAAAGTGGAAGAGAAATTGTTGAAGTTAAACGTAAGAAAAGCACTTGGGGTGGATGGGATTTATCCAGTTATATTAAAGGAGGCGGCAAGGCAACTAAGCAAACCCTTAGCCATAATTATGAGGGCATCCTTGGACTCGGGGGAGGTTCCCACGGACTGGAGATGTGCAAATGTATCCCCAATTCACAAAGGGGGATAGAAGGGTGACACGAGTAATTACAGACCAGTTAGTTTAACTTCTGTTCCGGGTAAAATAATGGAGTCGCTGGTTAAAGATGCATTGCAGGATCATCTAGACAAGACTGCAGCAATAATTCAGACACAGCATGGGTTTGTTAAGGGAAAGTCTTGTCTGACAAATTTGATAGGATATTATGATGTGGTTACAAAGGAACTGAATGCAAAAAACAATTTTGATATCATATATTTGGATTTCAGGAAAGCTTTTGACACTGTTGCGCATGGAAGACTATTGTACAAATTGGAGCAGAATGGTATTAAGGGTAAGTTGCTACAATGGATAAAAGGATGGTTAAGTGCGAGAAGACAGAGGGTGGTAATCAATGGGTGCTGCTCTTCTTGGACTAATGTTATTAGTGGAGTCCCACAGGGTTCGGTGTTAGGTCCACTGTTGTTTTGTATATTTATCAATGATATTGATGAAGGTATATCAGGCTTAATGTCGAAGTTTGCAGATGATACAAAGGTTGGCAGGGTTGTTAATGACAAGAATGGCAGTCTGCTACTGCAACAAGATCTAGATAATTTGGGCAGATGGGCTAAGAAGTGGCAACTGAAGTTTAACCTTGACAAATGCAAAGTACTGCATATGGGTAGAAATAACCCCAGAGAAACATACCAACTGTGTGGTACTACACTTAAGGTGGTAGAAAATGAAAAAGACCTGGGAGTAATTGTGCAGTCAGATATGAAGTTCTCTGAGCAATGCAGACAGGCTGCCAGGGCAGGTCATGGGGTTTTGTCAATGATATATAGGAATTTTGCTAGCAGGGAAAAGGAGGTGATTATCCCTCTGTATAAGGCAATGGTCAGGCCATGCCTTGAGTACTGCGTACAGGTCTGGAGACCTCATTTTAGGAAGGATGTAGATTTACTTGAGCGGGTACAGAGAAGGGCAACAAGATTGGTGAGGGGAATGAAGGGATCCTCTTACCAAGAGAGGCTTAAGTTCTGCAAATTGCAGTGGCTGGAGACTAGGCACGTGTGCGGTGATCTGATTGAGGTATATAAGGCCTTGAATGGATTGAGCACGCTGAATTCTGATGGGATCCTTCCACTTGTTCAGATTACGAACCTAAGGGGGCATAAATTCAAATTAAGAAAAGACAGATGTAGAATAGATGTGCGGAAATTTGCCTTTAGCCAGCGGGTGGTTAATTGCTGGAACAAACTTCCATCTGTCGTTGTGGAAGTTGATAGCTTGAATAAATTTAAGGAGGAACTGGACAGGCATTTGGAGGGAATGGTGTGATTTTTTTTTTTTTTTTTTTGGCTGATGCTGCATAAGCTCATACATTACTTTCTTGCATCACATGCCACTACTACTACTACTACTACAACTGGTTAGAGAAATAGGGCAGTAATTTCTGGGATCTGTGTGGTCTTTTCCTAGTTTCGGGAAAGCTAGCACATAAGAATGGCACCAGCTAGCAGGGTAATACAGTTGTAATAGGGAAGTTAACAAATCCTCACTTAAATGACAGATCATGGCATAACAAATTCCATCAGGGCCTGGAGCACTGTTCTTCAATCGGGAAAGTGCACTGTGCAATTCAATAATGGTCAGAGGTAGGTTATACGAATATGGGACGGCGGTATTAAATTTTAGTTTGTATTTTTCTGTCTGGAACTACCTCATTTAACCAGCATTTAACAATTTAAATGCTGGTTCATATGTGGCAACAGCTGAAAGTGTTTCAAATGAAGTACCTAAGACATTGGCAATCTCTACAGGTTCAGAAATTTCCTTCCTTCTTACAAGTAGAATAGGAGATGTTGTTTGCGAGTATTTGCCATTAATTCGTTTGATTTTTTTCCAGATTATAGAAGTATCTGTGGATCTGTTTAAGGTGGAGGCATAATGCACCCATGCTTCTTTTTTACTCTCTCGTCTTATATGACGAGCTTTAGCTCTGGCTCTCTTAAACTGTAGGAGGTTGGCTGTGGTTGGATATTTTCGAAACAGATTCCAGTACTTATTCCTTTCTTTTTTAGCATTGTTGCGTGCTTCATTCCACCACATTTTTGGATGAAGCCGGATTTTGGATGAAGATTTTGGAATAGCAGACTCCGATGCTTTTCTTATTTTTAGTATACCTGACTGCAGAATCAATTGTGAGGGTTGTAATGACGGAAGTATCTATTTGAGCTATTTCCTGGTATTTAGTTCAGTTAGCCTTTTCAAATTTCCAGGTTGTCCTAATGTCTCTCTGGGGAGGAGAACTTGAGCTGAGAGTACAGATTATAGGAAAGTGATCGCTACCACAAGGGTTATCAGTAACAGTACAGTCTATGATAGGAAATATCGCTGGGGAGCATATTGAAAGATCAATAGCTGAACTTGAACCACATGGAGAGTGTACGTATGTGTGATCACCAGTGTTTAGAATAGTTAGATTATGTTTATCTAAAAAATTTTCTATTATCTGTTCTCTAGAGTCAAGATGTTGGGAACCACATAGGGGGTGATGGCCATTCCAGTCACCCATAATACAAAAGGGAACAGGTATTTGCTTTACTATATCATCAAGGCTGTATGTATGGTTTGGCGATAGATACAACGAAACTAATTTTACTGTTATACCAATGGTGACACGAACTTCAACCGCCTCTAAAGATGTTTGCATGGGGATAGGTCTACAGGGAACTAAAGAGTTCACTATGACTGCTACTCTTCCATGAGCTGAATTAGAGGAACTTCTATCTTTTCTATATATAGTATAATGCTAAATTGTCATAGATACTGTATTTTCGAGATTGGTTTCTTGAATGCATACTGCAACAGGCTTATATTTACTTAATAGATCGTAAAAGTCATCTGCGTTAGCACGGAGCCCACGGCAATTCCACTGAATAACTGTACTCATTGTTTGATTTTAACTGGTGTCTGCTAACATCCGTGAAGTAGTCTGCTTATGCCTGTCTATTTTTCCCTTTTCCTTCTTTGAGAAAACTGGTCTGCCTGTGTCGATGTCATCTTCTGGATGAATTTCAAGAATTGTATCGTCTTCACCTGCTTTTTCATCGACGTCCATGGTATCAGATCTGAGTTTGTATTTATCACTTCTTTCAGAGCTCTTGATTTATTCTTTCTGTTGCTGTTTGGAATTCTTATCTGGAGGTACTGTTACTGGTGTATTTACTTCTTGAGTTACATATCTGGAGAGAGAGTGTTCCTTTGATGAAGAAAGTACTGATTTAGCCCAACCAGATATAGAGATATTTGGAGGGACTGAGCAGTCAGTTTGAATTGATACTGAGCGAAGTCGTTGAGTAATTTACGCGTACGTAGATGATTTAACAGGAATTGTAAAGTGTTTTTTTGCCTCTTGATACGACACCTTATGCTCTATTTTATATTTCTGAATATCCTTCTCTCGTTTCCATTGATCGCAGTCCTTAGAGAAGACAGAATGATTACCATGACAGTTAGGACAGTTTTGAGTTTCCTTGTTACAACTGGTATGTGTGTTCTTTAGAACCACAAGCAGCACAAGTGACTACACCTCTGCATACAGTTTGTGAATGACCAAATTTTTGGCACTTGAAGCACCATGACATCTGAGGTATCCAGCCTTTATAGTTGTGGGGAGAATTGGTGTTTTAAACGTTAGTATGACTGTCCGAGTAGGGACAAGCTTTCCATCTCTTTTGATCAAAATTCTTTTGGCGTGGATTACATTTTGGTTGTTTAATTCATGGACAAGTTCATCTTCTGATACATTTAGGAGATCCCATTCTGATATTACCCCTTTAGAGGAGTTCAAGGTGACATGTGGGGTAACCTTTGTGGGAATTCCACCAAAGGTAGAAATTTTCAGGCTTCTCTCTGCATATCTATGTTCATTCATCTCCACTAATAAATCCCCAGATCTTAATCGACGAACCATTTTTGGAGGGCCAGCCACATTTTCAAGACATTTCTGAATCAAAAATGGAGATAACTTACTCAGTGGTTGGTCTGTGGAGGTACTTTAATTGTTTGGAACATTAGAAACTAAGGCCATATTACTCTGGGGATATGCGGTGGTCATTCCCTGACCTTTCCGCATCCTCCGTATTTGGTGGGCACGAACCCCAGTCTAATCAAGAAGCGTGTGCTATGCACTGCTGCTCCTGCCCACCTGGCTACGGAGGCACCGCTAGTCTGTGGAGGAATGCAATATTAAAAAGAGAGGAGCAGAATAATCTGTCCCTTCTTTTTTTTGTCTCTTGGCATGGGATGGGTTTAAGTCATGATCTGGGTCATGCCTATCTATATCTGGATCTGTAGATCCGCAGCTGGACTGATTTGTGCTTTCCATCACTGCTCCTTTTAGCCCTGGGAGATTTAGAATCTTAAGATAATAAAAAACACGCTAAAATGTATAAATCGTGTTCTGACAGCAGAATGCTAGGTAAACTGTGTAGATGAAAAATATTTGTGTTGTGAGCAACCTGATCCAGATGTTGTTCTGATCAGGTTGATGACATGATCAGGATCATCAACACTTGTGTCATTCATATCTTGTATGCAAATGTGATTCATCCCTTTCCTTCCAGTGTTAACATTGGCAAGGATTTTTTGATACTTTTCTTTGCATTTCTAGTCAAAAAGAATTTTCATAATCTGCTTTGGCATACCTGAACCCTATGGTGACTTAATTTCAATCCAGTTTATAACTACTATAAGTTTCTGTGTCCACTGATAATTAGCATTAGTAGAGGCATATGGCATATGATGCAAGAAAGCAAGCTTATGTGGCATCAGCCAAAAAAAAAACTTGAAAACCCTTTTAATTTCACCCATCCATTCACTCTAAATGTTTGTCTGTTCTGCCTTCAGTCTAGTTGCTGACCTCCAATACGACAAATGGAAGTTTGTTCCAACTATCAACCATCCTCTGGCTAAATGTCAATTTCCTCACATCTATTCTACAATTGTCTTACCTCAATTTGAATTTATGCCCCCTCAGGTGAATAATCTGAGCAAGAGGAAGAATCCCATTAGCATTGAGCTTGCTCAATCCATTCAAGGCCTTATACACTTCAATTAGATCACCTAGCAGGTGCCTTGTCTCCAGAAGCTGCAATTTACAGAACTTAAGCCTTTCTTGGTAACATTAACCATTTGTTCCACTCACCAATCTCATTGCTCTTCTCTGTACTCATTCCAGCAGCTCTACATCTTCTCTAAAATGAGGCCTCCAGACCTGTATACAATACTCAAGGTGTGGCCTGACCATCACCTTATACAAGGGGACAATCATTCCCTTATCCTTGTTAGCATAATTCCTGTATATCACTGACAATACACCATCAGCTTCTCTTGCAGCCTTTTTTTGCACTGCTCAGAAAACTTCATATTTGACTGCACAATTACCCCAGGTCCTTTTCATTCTCCACTAACCTAAGTGTAGTACCACCCAGTTGATACGTTACTCTGGGATTATTGCTACCCATATGCAGTACTTCACATTTGTCACCTCTCAACCCATCTGCTCAACTTTTCCAGATCCTGTTGCAGCAGCGTACTACCATTACTGTCATTAACAACCCTGCCAACCTTCTTATCATCTGCAAACTTAGACATTAACCCTGATATACCTTCATCAACATCACTGATAAATACTGAAAACAACAATGGGTCCAACACCGAACCCTGGGGGACTCCACTAGTAACATTAGTCCATGAAGAGCAGTGTCCGTTGATAACCACTCTGTCTTCTCCCACTCAACTATCCTTTTATCCATTGTAGCAACTTTCCCTTAATGCCATATTATGTACAGTAGTCTTCCATGTGCCACAGTGTCAAAAGTTTTCCTAAAATTCAAGTATATGATATCAAAATTATCCTTTGCATCCAGTTCCTTTATGATCACATCCTAGTATCCAATCAAATTTTTCAGACAAGATTTCCCTTTAAGAAACCATGCTGTGTCTGAACTATAACTTCAGTCTTGTCTAGATGATCCTGCATTGCATCCTTAACCAGTGGCTCCATTATTTTCCCTGGAACAGAAGTTAGACTAACAGGGCTGTAATTACCTTTGATCCCCTCCCCCTTTGTGAATTGCGGACACATTTGCACATCTCCAGTCCATGAGGACCTCCCCTGAGTCGAAGAAAGCTGTCATAATTATGGCTACTAAGGGTTTGCTTACTTCCTTTATTGCCTCCTTTAATATGACTGGATAAATCCCATCCACCCCAGGTGTCTTCCTTATGTTTAACTTCAACAATTTCTCCTCCACTTTGCTCTCTGTTATTACAAAATCACTTAGCTCCCTTATAATCTGGCATTCCCCTCCTTGAATAACTCTTCATGTGTGAATATAGATGCAAAATACTCATTCAGTCTATCAGCTACCTGAGCATGATCATCAACAGTCAAACCATCAGTGTTAAATGGGCCTATCTGATTCATCCCATTCCTTCTAAAGTTTACATAAGTAAAAAAATCTTTGCTGTTTTTCTTGGCATCCTTTGCCAAAGATTTCTTATTATCTGCCTTTAACTTCCTAACCTCCTTTGTGACTTGATTACAGACTAGCTTATATCTGCCATAGGCTTCTGTGTCACCTGATAATTTATATGCATCCTGTGCATTTTTCTTCTCTGCCATGAGCCTCATTAATTCATCTGACATCCATTTAGGCCTAAACCTTGAACGGTATTTCTTAGTTGGTATAAAAAAGCCTAGTACCCTCCAAGATTAAGTCCCTGAAGGCTTCCCATTTCAAATGTGAATTTATAATCATCCCATTACAGTTTTTGTCTCTGCCACTAGTCCCATCAGTTCATTTAACATTTATTTAGATCTAACCATGTGCAATATTTTTTACTTAGTATAAAAAGCTAGTAGCTTCTGTAATTACTTCGCTGAACATTTCCCATCTAGAATTTAGATCAGTTGGTCCCACTAAAAAGAATTAAAAAACTCTCTAAGCCCAATGTAATCACCTTAGATAAATGAAAATCTCTTCCTTTTCCACTTGACAATAGCTATATTTTAAATAAATCCTGCGTAAAAACGCACGGTATGATCACTACCATGTAGTGGTCCCTTTATCTGAAAATTGCAAATACGTGAAAATTCACTCCATATTTACATGCAGCTTTATCTGCTGGTAGGATGAGGGTTGCAAAGGAGAATTTGTTTTTCCCTTGGTATGCAAATTCTGAAAAATATGCTGACTTAAATTATTCGAACTATGCTGGAATTATATAATTTGAACTTATTCCTTATTTTAAATATGTTGAGTTCAAATAATACTTTTAAAAATGAACTATGCATTGAATATGTGCATATGCACACTACAAAGACAAAAAAACCTCTCTATATATCATTAACAATCAGAACCCTTTTTTAATTTACTTCCTTATTTCCAGTTGTTCATAACTACGTTGCTCTAATTATGAACATATCAAATGAGCAGATTTTATCAGCAGATGTCATTCCTGTTGCCAAACACAAAAATACTGTAGACTAAATTAATTTATTTTATCTGTTTTACATAATTAGAAATGGGAACTGTATGCTACATCTATTTCACTCATCAAGGGGATGGGGGGGGAACTCAAAAAAAGATAGTCCCCACCATGGGTGCTGGCAGGATATTTTTCAAGGTGGTGCATATGGGAATAAATTTTTTGTTTGGCAAATTTTCTTCAAAAAAAATTGTGTATTACTTCAAAATCCAAAGGTGGTGCAAGTGCACCACCTTGCACCATGCTGATAGCGCCAATGGTCCCCACTAATGTTTGCATCTGAAAAACCTAAAAAATATTCTACAAGGAAAAAATCTGGAAAAAATTATTTAAGTAGAAGTGGAAATTGAACCACTGCGGTTTATCTTTCTCTGCCACCTCCTGTAAAGAAATTTTTTTAATTTTTTTTGTGTTAAAAAATAATTTATGCTACAGACCCATGCACAATGTCAAATTTGATTTCAATACCATTAATCAAAAGACAAATGAAAGACAAAAGAAATACATATACTGTATTGGTAGAGTTGTCATTCTCTGCATTTGGTCCAGTCTTTGGATTTAAGCATGCCATGTTTTGGGTTTTGAATTTGGTTGTTGTTTCTCTTGAGTTACAGAATGTTACAGAAAAAATGAAGTTTCTCTTCTATTTTGAAATAAATATGATATTATTGTATATGATCTTTTTAAAATGTAACTTAAAAAACTATATAATACTTGTATCACATGCTACAATGTTTTAAACAATGCAGCATTGGCTAATTGCATCTCAGAGATATTTTTTATAGGGTCCTAAACTAAGTTTAGGACCAGATATGAAGGGGAAAAGCCTAAATTAAGTTTATGACTTCCTGCTTCATACCTGGGGACAAAATGGCTTCAACATAAAAATTTGAAAAATAAAGCTATGCCACTCTTTATTTCTGGGGACAGAATTAAATAATAATAACAACAATAATAATTAACCATATGAGAATATAGTTATAATATTAATTACATTATAAAATAATTATTATCAAAAAGCCTGAAATTTTTATAAAGAAAGCTGCACTCTTTTATAATAAATGATCTAGATAATAAGAATCATTGTCATATTTTTAAAATGAATCATAATTCATTTTAAAAATGCTTTAGACTCCATTTGGTGCTTAGGGCTAAGGTCACATTTCTTCATTGGCCATCCTGAGATGCACATTATTTAATGTGCAGAATACTGATCTGAACAAAGTGTAGTCTTAAATACATGATGGTTTGCAGTTCTTGTGATTCACTTTTCCAGAAAAGCACATTCTGAATATCAGAGTCAAGGGATAATTCTGAGGAAGTTTAGGACCTCATCCTAAACCATAATTTAGAAATCTATACAAGCCTACTATCACAAAAGAAGTCATTGTAGTAATTATTTCCTAATAAGTAACATTTAAACAAATTATTTTTTAGTTACTAAGTAACTGAAAAAATATGTATCTCACATGATAAAGTTTCAAGATTGCCTTTGTTATCTAAACCCACCAATAATTTTCAGGTTGCAAATTCTGAAAAGATGACAACCCTATGTATCAGCAATAAGGAATTTAGTGAAAATAACTTACTCTACTTTGAATTTAAATAAAACAAAATATTAATGATCACTCTAATAAGAACACGCAACAACTAAATATTAGGAACCATGGACTGCATTTATTGCACATTATTAAACAACAATCCATTCCAAAATTGTTGTAGTATATTACAAGTTGATAATATTACAATAGACAAGAGAGTTGTCCAGGAGCACAGCAGAGTATGATCAGTATAAACAACGGACATCAAACAACTTTGAGTAACAGGACAAATGTATAAAAACTTCAATACTTCGATGCATTGTAATTTATGTTAACCTTCATTTTTATTTTTAATTAAAACTGAATAGTAAAACTATCATTTGTTAATTAATTTGCAAGAAGGATAATAAAGCTTACTGGAAAGTAATTACAGTTTTAATTACTCAATGACTTTATGTCAGTCCACTGAACTTAAATGCAATCACTATATATATGAACCACCAGAAGCAAGCAATGAAAATACATATCTCTGGTTATATTCTCACAGTTACTGTAAGTGAGGGAGGGGAGGGGAAAAAACATGATATGCAAGACATTAAGAAGTTATGCACTTGTACAAAATTCATTGTACAATTACACAGGCTTTCATTTTTGCTATTTCACACAAGGACAAATTAATCGAGGCTCAGTGGTGCAATTGCTTCAGGGCCCAAAGGTAGTGGATGGAGCTCCTGGAACAATGCAATTTGTTGGGCCCCCACAATGCTATTTTCAAGGCCTCTAAAATTTAATGTGCCAGGACCCTATATTACCCAAATCTGGCATTCTGGGAAATCATATTTTGTTATGGCTTTAACCTATATATAGCTGGACTTTAAATTGCTGATTTTAAGTTTCAGCACAATTGTGAAATATCACATAATATTTCACTTTTCTTTTCAATAACAGTACAGAGTTAATCTTAGTAACTCACCTGCAGATTGTTCAGTGTTGAAACTATATATTGCTATTGTATGTTATTATTGATATTTTATATATAGAATTTCCCATTGCATATTTCAAAGGACATTTTAAATACAAACCAAAACTATGAGTATTTTAAAAGCTGTTTAGGTAGCAAAAGACTAAAAAAAAAAAAAATGATGTCAATAAAAATGTGGTTGTTGTTTAGTTGTTTGGTTTTTAGGAGCATTAGCAACTAAGGCCATATTGCTCCGGGATATGCGGTGGTCATTCCCTGACCTTTCCGCATCCTCCGTATTTGGTGGTGACGAGCTCGAACCTCGGTCTAATCAAGAAGCGTGTGCTACGCACTGCTGCTCCTTCCCACCTGGCTACGGAGGCGTTTTAAAAAAAAAAATGTGGTTAAAAATACTTTATCATACTACTGAAATTTTGAAGTACAGATAACTGATTTTTTGGCTAAGCAATTTTTAGTTGCATTAAAAAGAAAAAGTATATTTTTATCTATTTTAGGTTCTTAAATTTATTTGAGAGGCTGCCTGAAAGCTCTTAAAATTTTATCACGCATTTTAAATGCCATAAAGTAAATAATGTTTAAAATTTGAAGGTTCTGGTGACAAGTATTCCCACGAATAAGAAAGCAAATTTGCATTTTTTTCTCTTCATATAATCACACAACTTTACATTATTTTACACAATTACATCATAAGAGAAATTATAGTTTGCAAAGAACTTTATTTACTTTGTAGTATGCCAAGGTTCATTTATATATATATATATTTTTTTTTTTTTACGGTTCATTTATATCTTATCTAAATTTTGGATAAATTTGGAAAGATTTATGCAGACTATCAGCAACCTGAGAATGCTTGATAGATCAAGAACCAATGATCTAATCAATTAGCTTAATTGATTAGATCAGTGTTTAAATGAAGCTGAACAAAATAACTTTGTTAATAAAAACTGGGAACTGTTGATTCAAAAACTGGTACAGTGGAAAGCCAGGTAATTTTGATTCATCCTTCTTATTCATGGTGGTATATTTCTGTTATTAGTGCCAAAAATTAAAACAATAAAAATAAATAAATAAATCAAGTTTGTAAATATATGTTCTAAATTTATGAGATTTATGTTACTAAGAGAGATAATCCAAGCAGTACATCTAAATGTAATAAATTTGGAGACAGTACTTCCAAATTTATTATGTGTATGTGTGTGCACACGCGTTAAGTTAAACAAGAACAATACTTTTTTAAAGAGCTCTGCTTAGCATTTTGAAAAATGCTTTGGAAAGCACCAAAGAAAAGATATGTGCTTTCTAAGACTACTTTGTCATCTCTGTAGCTAACATATTTAAAGAAAATGAAAAGTAAACTAAAATGAAGAGCTACTAATACAAGATTCTATCAACTTATATATTTATCTTCTCTCTTGCCTGTTAATTAGAAAACCTCAATTAGTGCAGATGCTAAACTCAATAAAATATAATAAAACTAAAAACCAATCCAAACATAAATTCCTCAAAAATTATATAAAGGATTTTAACCACTGGTGAACCTTATCTTTTCAGGAACCTCAAGGCTTGTTGAATGAAATGCATAGTGAATTCATAGCCACAGCTTTATATCCCAGTTCTGTAGGCTGAGCTAAGAAGCTGTGGCTGTATTCTATAATGACCTTAAGTGTACTTACTGAGTTAAGTGAAGAAGTAAAGAAAGAAAGCTTTGAAATGATCCATTAGACACTACTAGATAGCAACCTCTTGATAAAAAATTCCATCAGAAATTACGGAAAATCAAAGCCTACCCTATAAAGATGATGGTGGGCCCTCCCTTTAAAATGTTTTATTTTCTTTGATATTTGTGAGAGCATTTGTGCTCACTCTCACTCTGCAAAGCAAGGTCTGTGGGGGCTTCCACTATACCACTGGAAATCTGGATGCAGGGCTGTGCAAATGGGGGGGGGGTACACTGGATGTGCTGTATTAGGGTCCCAATCGAGGAAGCATAGAATTTGAAATATTTTTAAAAAATTTAGTAGATAAAATATTACAATCTTGATTTGATAAGTATTTTGGAGCCTTAAAATAATAGTTGAAATGTTTTTGTTTTTATTTTTTAATAACAATTTAACTCATTAAAACTTTTGCGGACCTTGTCAATTAATAAAATAATTTTGGAAATATTCCGAGTTGCCTTTTTTGTTATTAATTATTTTATTAACAATTGGATGCTGGACCTATCATTAAAAACACGAACTCCGGGACCTGGGTCCTTCAGGACCCAATCATTTTGTTTCAAATATTTACAATTTAACAAAATAAAATAACTGTTTAATGAACATTTTACTGTTTACCCTAAGGAATAACTGTAGATACTATATGTTATTCAAAATTCAAATAAAGTTTTAATGTAAATAATGTCACAAGTTTAAATTCAATCACTAAATATGGAAAGAAGTGCCAATGATGGCATGGCTATATTGTGTAGTGCACCAACAATGCAGCTGGCTGGATCTGCATTCACCCAGACAGGAATAAAAATTAGATACAAAGTAAGTTTCCTACACTGTTGCATGAAAATACAATAAAAATGCTTACAATCTTATTAAAGTATAGCATGAGCCAGGCGAGAATAAAACTATGATGCATAATAAGTTTCCAAAATTCCTGCTTTAAAATACAATAAAAATGAATCTTACATTCTTATGAAAGAATAGCATGAAAGGCAAATTGTAAATACAAATTAAACTTATAAAAGGTATAACATCATGAGGATGGGGTTCTTTTTGATCCGAGGTCCGACGACAGAGTGTTAACAGCAATTTATTTAAAAGAAATTCAACTGTAGATCTGATGGCTAATATGCAAAATAGTGTGTATAATAAAATAACAAACAATTTCGAGAATACATCAGTTCAATGTACTGGTTTGTCTGAAGGTCTCTATGTCTTAGCTCCTCGTCCATCCCTGTGGCCTCATCTAACACGAGAAAGCTTGTGCACAAACCCAGTAACTAGTTAGTGTAAAGTCCTCGTGAATGTGCATATAGTAGTGAAGTTATATTTGTGTTTTGTTGCTGTTTTGTGATTCACAGACTGAGTAATAATTATTTTTACTAAGGTTATCCACTGGGTACGTATAATATTAATTTTCAATATTTTCATTAACAAATAATTTAAATTTTATTTAAATAGAGATCAGTGAGAAAATATCTACAAAATGAGTGTATCTTTCTGGAGCAAAAAAGAGAGAAATAAAGAAAAACGTAGAAGAAGAAAAACAAAAATACCAGGGTAGTATGCCACGATGATTATTTTCCGCACAAGATGAAGGGCAATGACCATCCACATCATTATCAATGCTCACTGATGAAGAGTAAAAGACTGAAGTATCTGAAGATATGTCAAAAGAAAATAAAGTGTGAAAAAAAAAAGAAAGAAAATGAAAAACAAGAGAGTGTTTCACCAACTTCTGTAACAAACGTCATTGAAGATCATCAACAGTTATCAAATAATTTTTGTAATAGTGACTTGATAAAATTTTCAGAAGATAAAGATTAATTAGTTTTGATGATCCAGCCATGTGGCCAAAAATAATTAATGATGATTTGATTAATGATGTTTGTAAATCTAGTACAGTGGAATTCCATTTATCTGAAATTTTAATTGTCCAAAAATTTGGACAATTAAAGTCCCAAGTAGGTAACTGATGTAATTTTTCCATGTAACTCAATTGATAACAGAAAATTTTCAACTAGTTATTATAATGTAACTTTAAAAAACAGAAGTAATTAATCGCAGTTGGTTAATGTATTCATTAAGCACAGACTCTCGTGTATCGCTTTTATTGTTTATTATTTCACAAATCAAACACACCAAATAAATTTGTAAATTGTTACAATAATTGGAGGAAACTTAGTGTTTTGCTTACAGATCATGAAGTAGGAAAAATACATATAAATTGTTTTTGTCAATGGAAAGAATTATACTTAAGACTAAATACAGGTCAAATGATAGATAAGTCAACACAAAAATTATTAAATGAGAGAAAAAGAATCTGAAAAAGTTATATGAAAGAATTGTTTCAGTAACGTTATTTTTATGTAATAGAAATTTGCCACTAAGAGGGTCTAATGAAGACTTTGGTTCAAATGCAAATGGAAATTTTTTGGGCTTGATGGAATTATCAAAATATGTGTTTCTGTCAGAATATCTAAAATCCATTAAAAATAAAAACACAAGAATTAATCATCACCTGTCAAACAGATCTAAAAATAAATTTTAAGTGAACCCAGTGATGAAGTTTTAAAACAAATTTCAAATGGAGGAAAAAAAAAACTAAATACTACAGCATTCAAATGGATTGTACACCAGATATTTCACATAAGGAGCAAACCTCAGTTATATTACATTATGTGGGTACTGAAAAGAATAAAAATGAATTCAAAATAAAAGAATATTTCATTGGATTTTTTGAAGCAACTGATCACAGCGGAGAAGACTTAACAAATTTGTTATTAAAAATATTAGGAAAATTTCATATTGTCATAAAAAATTGCAGACGTCAGTGTTATGATAATGGCACAAATATGAAAGGCCAATATAAAGGGATTCAAGCCATAATTTCAAGAATTGTGCCAAGCAATGTGCATATCCATTGTGCTGCACATTCATTAAATCTTATCATTTGTAATGCAGCTTCAAACCATTTAGAATAAAATATATTTTCTGGAATAATATGATTGTACACAACTATTACACAAAATATTGCTTCCTCAACTATTTGTTGGAATATTTTGTGCAAGCATTTAAACACTACTTTAAATCTTCTTAGTGATACAAGATGGGAAGCAAGAATTGAATCAGTGAAGGCAGTTAGATTTTAATTAAGAGAATTATTGGATGCCGCAGAAGAACTTAAACATACAGTCACTGATAATGCTGTTGCTTCAGAGGCCAGAAGTTTGTTGAAATGAATTCAAAAATTATCTTTCATTATATTCATTATCGTATGGTATGATTTATTGAGTGAAGTCAGCAAAATAAGCAAATATACGCAGTCCCTTGACTGGACTATAGATTCTGCAGAATTGTTAATAAAAGCTCAAAAAGAAAAATTAAATGAGAAAAGAGAAAAATTAAAAGAAATATTGCTAGTTGCCAAGGATGAGGCTAGAAATTTACAAATACAGATTTTCCTGAAAGTAGGAAAAGAAAAAAGAAAAGGTTTTATGATGAAAATTGTAAAGATGAAATAACAGATTTAGATGAAAATAGGAAAATAACATTTTATTTTAACTTAATTGACATTTCTATACAACAATTACATGACCGTTTTGATAAATTACCACAAGTGACAAAAAAAATTATTTTCTCATAAACATTAAAATCAAAATCAAAATCAGATGTAGGAGAGAGCCTCAAAGATTTTTATGCAGATTATTCAAATGATGTCTCAAATAGTATTTGTTCAGAAATTACATATTTAAAGGACATGATACAAAACAAAGATAATATTAGGAATCCAAAAGACATTTTATTGTTTATCATAGAAAATAATTTAGAAGAAATATTTCCTAATATATGTGTTGCTTTAAGAGTTTTTTTGACTTTCCCTGTAACAGTAGCATCAGCTGAGAGATCTTTCAGTAAATTAAAGTTAAAAACATATTTACAGTCATCAATGCTTCAAGAAAGATTAAATGCTTGTGCAATATTATCAATTGAATGGGAAATAGCTATTGAATGTTCTTTTGAGGATGTAATTAAAAAATGGGTGGAAAAGATTTCTAAAAAAAACTAAAAATACATAAAATATATTTGTGTGAATTCCCTCTGTATGACATTGATAACAACATTTGTCTGTAATAGGCGATTATTTTGTTTTGACTGTTTAATTATAGGTGGTTGTTTTGTTTTGACCATTTAATAATACTGCAATAATCAATACATTGTAATGCAAAACACATTTGTGTAAAATTCCCTTTTTTGTCAAGTTGATGATAACATTTAATATGTCAATTACAGGCGATCATTTTGACTATTTATCAAAAGAACAATATTGTAATAATTATATTTTAATAATATTAAAATAATTGTAATAATTAATACTTAATAAATATATGCTCCATTTAATGTTTTTTGTCTCAACATAAATAAACAAGGCTCCTTAACCACTTTTGCATCTGGTCCCCCAAATACCTTTGCATGCCCTGTCTGAATGTTTCACAGCCACCATGTAGCAGGGTAGAGAAGAATTTCATAAATATATATATATATATATATATATATATAAAAAAAAAATTATATTATTTCTAAACTTATACAAATAGGTATTGTGCAACCTTACTTTCCACTGGGGTACCACATTACTTCTAATGCAAAAGATCAAGTGCAACATCCACCAGTCCATTTGAATAGCTCTAAACATCCCATCCTAAATGAGGGAGATATCAATTTAACTTATGCCTAATGAATGCACTCATTTCAGCAATTGTTTTTTTTTTTTTTTTTTTTTTTTTTGGTAGTTGTTGGTGCATAGGCTTCTGTGGCCATAATGCACCTCCCAAAGTTTTTGCAGTACTTTGTTCCAAGCCCGAGGCAGGAATCGAACCCGCGACCTTTGGGTTGCCAGGCAGGCACTTTACCCACCCGGCTAACCTGGTCGGCTCAGCAATTGTGATATGGTTAGGAAATAACAATACATGGCTCATATTCATTGAGACAAAATATGCAAAATATATATATACGATGCATGCCACTTATTGTGATCATGGATAATGGTATCATTCATATAACATTATCACTTTTATGAAGTCCCAATCAGACATATACTAATACAAAGAAGAAAAATTATTGTAATCAGAGCTTTGGTTTTTTTGTTAATAATTTTATGCTTTATTGCAGATTTTGCCTCAGTGCAGTGGAAGTGATTACGTAACATTCCGACTGTTCCTGAACTCCAACATGCCTTCACAGGTAACACAGTGCATCCTGGTTTTTTCTCCTGGAAACTCCATATTTTCATCAAGCAAACAGATATTTTGATCACAGAACACACAATTTACAGACATAATATATATGCTGCAGTATGCTCCAAGTCTCTGATCTGCCTAAAACCCAGTGACAACAACAATTCTGAAATGTTTGTGTCTAGTTACTGCTGTTGCTGGATGGATATTTCATTCACATATGGTTTATATAGTTGTCAGAGTTGTTACTCCATTAAAGAAAGTATTGTCTCTCTACTCTTTTCTATCTGTACTCCCATTTCACTGTTTTACAGTAGAGCATTAACCCATTTCTAATTCTTGATTTTTAATACTTCTTTGTTTTTAATGGTTTGTATGGATTTCCAGAAATAATTTTATTGAAGTTCTTGAAGAAATAGTGAACAACCAAAAGAAAGTATTTTTCATTGCTTGATATTAATGTTTTTTTTTTTTTTTTTGTATTTACTTCCACCTTTTTATGTACACATTTCTTTTGCTCTACATCAATAAACAATACTGAACAGATGCTTTCTTGTTTCACTGGTCATTGTTATCAATTAAGCTGTGGCTCAAAGTGATCACAATAAGCAGCATCTACTGTGTGTGTGTGTGTGCACGCACGCACACACACACACACACACACACACACACACAGATTATGTATTATTATTAGCTATATGGTGAAAGGAAGTCTGAGGCTTATGCAGCACCAGCCAAAAAAAAATTCCTAAGTTACCCTAAGAGAGAGAGAGAGAGAGAGAGAGAGAGAGAAGTAGAAGGGAATCACCAAGAAAGAGAAGAATGATGATATCCAGCTCAGGACCCTGGGTGTGCCAAGTCCATACTCACCAGATGTGAGCCCCCGGGGTTAAATATAATATATAACATTAACTCCCAGGGGCTCACATCTGGTGAGTGTGGGCTTGGCACACCCAGGGTCTTGGGCTGGATATCATCATTCATTCTTCTCTTTCTTGGTGATTCCCTTCTATCTCTCTCTCTCTCTCTCTCTCAGGGGTAACTCAGAAATTTTTTTTTTTGGTTGGTGCAGCAAAAGCCTCAGGCTTCCTTGCACCATATGACTAATAATAATAATATTCTAATATACTATATAAACACATACATATGCACACGCATGCAGTAGAACCACAAAAATCCAAAATTATCAAAAATCTGGCACTTTTTGAATATGTTTCTGAGAACAGTTAACCATAATAGAGCAGAGGGATAAAGGCTGGACTAGACAAAAAAAAAAAAAAAAAAAAACAGCAAATGCTGGATTTATGTTGTTCCATTAATAATTTCTGCACATCAATTTTTTTTTTATTTTACCTATTTCCTAGATTGTATGTCATTGTTACTATGTATTTGCTGCATATAAAATCATTCATTTTGTGAGACATTTCAATACCAGGTCACAGTATTGAAATGTTTCACAAAAGTATTGAAATTTATAGTACTTAATAGCAGAGACTACGTATTTAGTTTTCCAGGTAATTCAATTACTGAAATCAAACCACACTATTTACATCTTGTATCAAAAATATTGGACAATTGCAGCACCCATAATGTATGCAGCATTTGAACCCACAACCATTATTTCTTTATTATGTTCTCAGAACATTATCCACTGGAATAATCTGGCAGTACAGGTTAGCATTTTGACTTAATGCTTGCTATTTTTATTCTGTGCAGATTATAGGGATTAGAGCTACTCCATTACCTAATAAAAAGAATGAATTACCTCTGAATACTAAGGCTATGCACATATTCAAAAATCCAGAATTTTCAAAAAGCCAACACGTGCTGGTTCCCGAGGATGCTGGATTGATGAGGATATAACTACTAAATGGCAAGCAGTTATATCCTGTGATTGATTTTAAATCAGTAATAAACTGGAGCTACTAAAGCCTACAGAACCATTAGCTAACATGTGGTTAACACCCTGCATAATTTTGTATGTTATTAAATTACATAAGAAGATGAAGTCTGCATAAAATGGCATTATTATACATCTCATACTGTGAAACCCTTCACAATGAGATATCTATGCTTACACTTTGACTCATCTAAATTCACGGAATACTTAATGTCAAGTCAAATTGGAATTTGGGGAGCACAATTGGAGAATTGGTATTTCGGGAGTACAATGTGTACAGAAAGGATGGACAGGATATGAAGGTAGGAGGGGTTAGCTGTTAGTTAAGAAACCCAAAATCTAAGGAAGTGCATCCAGTTGACATAGATGGGCAGTGCAGTGTTGAGTCAGCTTGGTGTGACATAAGCACTGGGAAAGCAAAAATGACAGTAGGAGTTTGTTATAGACCTAATGACTCTGATGAGTACAATGAACTATACAGAGAAATAGAGTGGGCCAGTAAATCAGAATGTCTTATACCGGGGGATTTTAACTTTCCAGATATTGACTGGAACTTGCACACCAGCAAGACTTTTGTGGTTTTATTGAATTATTGTTTTCTACAGCAGCATGTTCAAGAGGCAACCATACTCTTGATTTGATTATCAGCAGTGATTATTCATGCATTAAGAATTTACCGATAAAGGAACCATTAGATGGCAGTAATCACAGTGTACTGGTTTGGGATTTACTTAAAGATGTAACTACCAACAGGGGTAAAAGGAAAGGTTTTTGCTTTTGTAAAGGTGACTACAGTGGTCTCAGAGATTTTTTAAATTCTATACAGTGGGACCAACTGATGATGTTACCAACAGCAAATTTTAAATGGGAAGCATTTAAGGAATTAATTTTATAAGCTACTAGACTTTTCATAACAACTACGAAATACTGTTCAAGGTTTAGGCCAAAATGGAGGTAAGATGAAATAATGAGACTCGTTGCAGAGAAAAAAAATGCATGGGATGCATATAAATTATCAGGCGATGCAGAAGCATATAGTAGACATAAGCTAGTCTGTAATCAAGTCACAAAGGAGGTTGGGCAAGTGAAGGCAGATTATGATAAATCTTTGTCAAAGGATGCAAAGAAAAACAGCAAAGATGTCTTTAGTTATATAAACTCTAAAAGGAAGGGCATGAATAAGATTGGTCTAATTGATATTGATGTTTTGACTATAGATGATCCTGCTCAGATAGCTGCCAAACTGAATGAGTATTTTGCATCTACATTCACACATGAGGAATTCTATGGGGAAGTGGAGAACAGAAGCTTATTAAACTCTAACAGGGAGCTAAATGATTTTATAATAACTGAGAGCAAAATGAAGGAGAAATTGTTGAAGTTAAACATAAGAAAGGCACCTCAAGTGGATGGGATCTATTAAGTTTTATTAGAGGCGGTGGCAAACAAAGTAAGCAAACCATTAGCCATAATTATAAGAGCATCAATGGACTTAGGGGAGGTCTCCAAGGACTGGAGATGTGCAAATGTATTGCCAATTCACAAAGGGGATCAAAGGAGGACACGAGTAATTATAGATCTGTTAGTTTAACTTGTTCCAGCGAAAATATTGGAGTCACTGGTTAAAGAAGCATTGCAGGATCATCTAGACAAGACTGAAGTAATAATTCAGATGCAGCATTGGTTTGTTAAGGGGAAGTCTTGTGTGACCAATTTGATTGGATACTATGATGTCGTCACAAAGGAACTGGATGCAAAAAATAATTTTGATATTATATACTTGGATTTCAGTATGGCATTAAGGGCAAGTTGCTACAATGGATAAAAGGATGGTTGAGTGGGAGAAGACAGAGTGGTTAGATTAGATTATGATTTTATTGGCACATTAACATCTAAGGCTATTATGTACCAGACAGACAGAGTGGAAATCAATGGAAACTGCTCTTTGTGCACTAAGGTTCTTATTGGAATCCCCCAGGGTTAAGTGTTGGGCTTGTTGTTTTTTATATTTATTAATGATATTGATGAAGGTATATCAGGCTTAATGTCAAGTTAGCAGATGATACAAAGGTTGGTAAGGTTGTTAATGACAGTATGCTGCTACAACAAGATCTGGAAAAGTTGGTCAGATGGGCTGAGAAGTGGAAATTGAAGTTTAACATTGACAAATGCAAAGTACTACATATGGGTAGCAGTAACCCCAGATAAATGTACCAACTGTATGGTGTTACACTCAGGGTAGTGGAGAACGAAAGAGATCTGGGGGTAATTGTGGAGTCAGATATGGAGCTTTCTGAGGAGTGTAGACAGGCTGCAAGAATAGCTCATGGGGTCTTGTCAATGATATACAGGAATTTTGCTAATAGGGATAAGGAGATGATTATCCCCTTGTATAAGGCAATGGTCAGGCCACACCTTGAGTGCTGCATACAGGTTTGGAAGCATCATTTCAGGAATGGGATTCTTCCTCTTGCACAGATTAATCACCTGAGGGAACATAAATTCAAATTGAGGAAAAACAGTCGTAGAATAGGTGTGTGGATATTTGCCTTTAGCCAGCAGGTGGTTGATTGCTGGAACAAACTTTCATCTGTCGTTGTGGAAGTTGACAGCTTAAATAAATTCAAGGCAGAGCCATACAAACATTTGGAGTGAATGGATGGGTGAAATGGGAAGGGGATGTGCTTTTTTTTTTTTTTTTTTTTGGTTATACTGTATAAATTTGCTTCCTTGCATCATATGCCTCTAACTAATGTTTGTTGTTTTGTTTGTTACTTGGTTTTTAGGAGCATTAGCAACTAAGGCCATATTGCTCTGGGGATATGCGGTGGTCATTCCCTGACCTTTCCGCATCCTCCGTATTTGGTGGTGACGGGGCTCGAACCCCAGTCTAATCAAGAAGTGTGTGCTACACACTGCTGCTCCTTCCCACCTGGCTACGGAGGCGCCCTCTAACTAATGCTAAAATGTTACTTTTCTTACAGTAAATTCCCACACATAATCCTTTCACATAATATTAATATTTCACAGTTCAAAATAACTTTTAAATATATCTCAAGATATGTTTATAAAAATATATTCAACAATACCTGCAAATAAAATGCTAACACTGCTCAATAATTTGCTTCCCTGTTCTGATTTCTACATGTCTTTTTTTCCTACTATTATTTCTGAAGCATTGTATAAGAATCCCCAAGGTATTCACAGTAAGCACAGAATTTTATTAATTATATCTTTTTTTTTTTTTTTTTTAAATGTATCCAAGTAGCATATCTACATACCACTGATAAAGTTTTGGATGAAGACATCTGGCCTTGCTGGTATATTAATGACATCATCATCATTAGACTCTAGTACAATCTCCCTGGACTGGAAAAATGCTAAATGGTGCAAAATGGTGGGTAATATCAGGGAATTTGTAGTTAAGAATATGATACAGAACCATTTCAGTAAGACTGGTATACTTAATGGATCACAACAAGAGCCTGTGAAGTATTTCACCATAAATTATTATGCTGAAATCTTTAATCTATCTATATATAAGATTTTTCAAATGGGAACAGATATCCAGAACCAACTTACTTATGAGAGAGAGATGATCATGTGGAATTAAGTGGTTAGGGCATGAAAGACTTAAGGGTTATGGTATAAAATTTACCATGCAGTGTAAACAGGTCACTAGGAAGACAAAATATCCTGCTTATAATTTATGGGACCTCTGCAAGTAGGGAGAAAGACATTGTTGCTCCTCCCTATAAGATGGTGGTCAGACGACATTTGGAATATTGTGTCTACATTCAGAATATCTGGAAGCCACACCTGAAGAAAGACGACTTCTGGATAAGATTCAAAGAAGGGCAACCAGACTAGGGAAGGATGATAATCAATGTCCATATGAAGAACAGCTTAGAAGATGAGGATTTTAAAGCTTGACGGGGTGGGATTGATTGAAGTGTATAAGGCCCCAAAGGGGATCAGTGAAATGAATGGAGAAAGTATATTTTCACTAATAAGAGAAACAAGAACTAGGGACCACAACTATAAAACTTTTAGTGAGATTTCATGTTTGTGGCCCAGAAGTATGTGTCTGCAGTATTGTAATTTCTTATACTGTTCAGTCTAAGCTGGAGTGTTACCTTGTTCTCAGTACTCACTAGACTAGCAGTAACTGATTTTTACTTTATCTGACCACATATGTCATTAGGAAAATGTATCATGAGGAGGATGTCAACATAGATGAATAATGAACTAGCCAGTTTAACAGAACAGAAAAAAAAGATGACATGGAAGAGTTACAAGGAAAACAAAAAGTACCAAAGCCTACAACAGCTATAAATTGAAATGTAATATTAACACTGAAAGGGTTAGATGGCAAAGGCTGATTATGAGAAATCACTGGCTAAGGGAGCAAAGAACAAGAAGTTTTTCATGTATGTGAATAAAAATAAGAAAAGACTGAAACAGATCTCCCTTGCATAATGGATATGGGAAAGTCATAGACAACTCAATTGATGTTGCTAATGAATTAGAGATATTTTGCATTAATCTTTACAGATAAAATACTTTTTGTCGGAAGGAGAAACTATGCAAGTGAAGTTGTTCCTTTGGTGGCATAGTGCACAGGTAAATATAATTGAATATCAGGAAGTAAAGCACTTTACATTGTGTAGATTCAAAATTAATTTTTTTTACTTCTTGTTAGAAATAATCATGGATACTGAACAGACATTTCGTGATACTTTCTGTACCATTTCATCAGTGATCGAAAAGCTGTCTCCAAATTATTCTCCCCAAGTATTTTTAGATAATGATGAATTTAAATATTAGAAATATTGCTTTCTCTGCATCTAAAAAACTGGGTTTTCTCTTTTTCTCTCAGCATTACTTTTCTTCCAAATAGCTGTTCACTCTGTACAAATCACAAATCCACCCTACCATGAACTATTCTTCTCACATCTGGGGCAGTGCCCCCCAAAACCTCTCTCAGGCTTCTCTATTCCATTCAAAAGAGGGCAGTTAGGTTAATTAATGACTTGTCTCTAACAGAGTCTCTCCACTCTCTATCTCATAGACATTCTATTTATGAATTGGCTTCTATAATTCCCACTCTCTCTCTCTCTTCCAAAGCAGTCTGAACACATGCTGCAACCAGTCAACATCCTTTTACTGTCCAACTTCAAACTCACAGAACCAACTTTTCTTCTTGTTCATTTATTCATTCAATTTCCATTTTCTGGAACAACCTTCCTTCATATGTATTTCCTGAAATTTCAATCCACAGAAGTTCAAGTCAAAAAATATATTCTTTATTCTTCTCAACCTTCAACTTATGCAAGGTACTGAGTGCTATAGGTTCTAATACCTCTCATGTTTGGGGTTTTCATAAAAAATAAGAAAAACAAGATATTACCTTGATGGGTTATTTCCATTAAGAGATAACAAATTGAACTTGTGTTACTCAAAAGCGTAATAAAGACCATGTTCCAAAACCTATAAAAGTCCCCTTGATCCCATGCATAACTCTTCTAGGTGATCAGGATGTCTAGACAAGTAACAGAAGGTAAATGATGTCATGAGATAAGAACTGACCATGACAGGTCAATTAGAGAGAGACCCTATGGATCAGTTCTCTTGTATTTATGTACATGGATTTTAAATTGAGTAAAAAATAAATGAATAAATCAATTATAAATTTATATTTTTTTTTCCAAAAAGATTCATTCATAATGCTTCTGTTTCCCTCACTATATTTTTATTTATTGCCTTATCTTCAAATTTTCTTATATACAGAGTTTCTTTAATTTTTCATTTGATAAATCCTCTAATTTAATCCTCCCCTAATTTTTAAATTTTTCACATGTTAAAAATATTTAAAATTAGGTTAAAAGTGTTAGAGAATCCATAGGCATGTTCTTAAATCTTGGATTTATTATTATTATTAGTGGCATATGATGCAAGGAAGCAAGCTTATAAAGCATCAGCCAAAAAAAAAAAAAAAAATCCAGCATCACTTGTCCAAACCTTCAATAATTTGTCTAGTTCTACCTTGAATTTATTAAAACTGTTTACCTCCTTGACACCAGATGGAAGTTTGCTCCAACAGTCAACCACTTGCTGGCTGAAGGCAAACATCTTTCCTCAATTTGAATTTATGCCCTCTCACATGTAGTCTGAGCAAGAGGAGGAACACCATCAGCAGTGAGCTTGCTCTATCTATTCAAAATCTTAAAAACCTCAATCAAATCACATCACAGGTGTCTAGTCTTAAGACACTGCAATTTGTAGAACTGAAGCCTGTCTTGGTAGGACCAACCTTTCATTCCCTTCACCAATCTTGCTGCCCTTCTCTGTACCCTTTTCCAGTAGATTGACATCCTTCCTAAAATGAGGCCTCCACACCAGTATCAGTACTCAAGATGTGGCCTAATCAATGCCTTATACAATGGAATAATCACTTCCTTGTCCCTGCTAGCAAAGTTCCTGTACTGTATATCATAGACAAAACTCCATGAGCTGTCCTGGCAGCCTGCCTGCACTGCTCAGAGAACTTCATAGCTGACTGCACAATTATCCCAGGTTCTTTTCCACATATTTATTTTTTATTATTTTTTTATTTTTTTGTTAGTTGTTGGCGTATCGGCTTCTGTGGCCATAATGCACCTCCCAAGGTTTTTTGCACTACTCTGATCCAAGCCCGAGGCGGGATTCAAACCCGCGACCCTTGGGTTTCCACATATTTACAATGCTACCCATCCTCATGTCATATATATCCTTCCTGTCTTCTCACCACCATAAAATTCCTACAACTGTATGTACTTTAGTAAAAAAAAAAAAATATGTGTGTCACATTGGGGAAATCACATCCTTCAGAAAACTATAGATTTTGTTTACAGTTTGAAAACCACATCAAGTACTTATTTTTTAAATATATTCTCATGTTTTATTCTTCTATTCCTTTTATACGAGTGATTTTATATTGACTATTAAGTGAAGTACCATTTCCATAATTTCCTTTGTATTTGCTCTAGTTTTGTAAACCACACCCCGTGAAAACCCACTGTTATAAAGGGTTAAGGAGATGTTTTTAAGTTCATCTAATTTTTTTAGATTAAAAACTCGTACTGCTCTGCACATTAGTTTCCTGATGATGCTATTTTTGATATTCATTGAATTATCTGAATTAAATTTAATGTAAAGTAGAGAGTTCATCTGTTTTCTATACAACTGAGTAATAATAGAATTTTGTTCTCTCTCTCCTACAAGACATTGAAAAATGACAGTTTCCTCTTCTTGTTCCATTTTGAACTTAACAGTTCTATGTCTAAAATTGTAAAATTGTTGTTTTAAAATTGTTTTAATAAAACTCATAAAATTGTTTTGTTTCCCCATGTTCTCATTTCAAAAAAATATTGTCCACATATCTAGTCCATAACAGTGGTGAAACTACCATACTGAAAAGTTAACCCCCTTTATAGTTCATAAAGGGCAGTGGGGGTGTTTGAAAATCCTGTAGGGAAGGGAACTACAATTTGTAGTTTCACCTCTGGGTAATAAGGCCATTTCAGACTCTAAGGACTAATGAAGTTTGTAACCATATCCCATAACTATTTGACTTATGATAATAGGCCTGAAAACAGTATTGTAATAGGAAAACTTTATACCACACTCACAAGAGAAAAATTTCTCATTTCATGCATGAGTTTTACTTGTACATTGAACACTTACCCTTGCTATACAATCAGCCTGTTTACAGTTTCACTTCACAACAGCAGGAACTACAAGCATGAGTAGGTAGAGTATTTCAATGTTACTTCAATGGTCATAAAAGAAAACAGAAATACCTCACGCAGTGTTTTGGCATTCCTATTTGATTAACTGATATTGTATTAATAAACAAAAGAGGCCAACATTCCCCTTAGCTGTAAGTTAAATTTGTTTTATCGTTAAAATATTTTAACTGATGATAAATACCATCATACCGAGACAGTGACATCACTCATTTATGATACAATTGTATTTCAGACAAAAAGCCTAGTTCAGTGGACAATGACCACTGTTTCTGAACTCTGTTAAAAGTCGGCATTTATAGTGTCTATATAAAGTGTATGCTACAAAGATGGATATTAATGATTATTACTGTCTCTTATCATATCACTGAAGAGATGTATAATACTTATCTTCTGAGAAGCATTAATTAAGAAATTAAATTTAAACAAATTTTTTCCACTAAGTGGAAAAAATTTTCAAAATGACAAATCCTGCAATTTAAATATAGTAAAGCCTGGATTCATAGTGATTTATGATTCCCTATCATTTATTTCAAGTAAGTGTAACTGAAATACAATTGTATCATAAATCTTGCTCCACTGACTGATTCCTGATTACAGAGCAGTATACAAAAATTGTGGTAAACAAGGTCATTATAAAACGGCATATAAGAATATAAGCTGCATGGAAACACAATCTAACTCCATAATAGTTTGCTTATAAACCCTACTGGATGGCTTCCTCGGATAACACTATTAAGCAGGATGCTTCATTGTATGTAAATTATATAATTCATTATATATATATTATTATAGGTAATTAATATTTAAATCACTGTTAAATTGCCAATTACAAGTCAGCTCTATTGAGGGGTTTTTTCTTTATTGGTGTAATAAAGGAATATAAATTATAGTTTTAAAGTTTCTCTTTATAGATGTTCAGATCTTTGGATTTCTTCCTTTGAAATATAAACAAATATTTAATTAGATGTACTAAGCAATTCAGATAAAATATTCATGTGAAATGAAAAAAAATTTAATCTATCACTAATGAATGACATAAGATAAACTTAACTCACCCTAACTAAGATATTTTCCAGACAGTAAAAAATATCCATATAATATTAGCTGTAATTATTAAATATTTATATAAATGCATTACAAATGGATATTTCAGTTTGCTATTAATAATATCATAAAAAATTAAATGCAACTCAAAAGATTTCTCAAGTGGCTTTTCCAATTGTGTTTAATTTTTAAATAATCTATTTAATATGGTCTGATAATTTCTGTCACCAGCTATCATTTTAAAATATCACTTTATAAATGTCTGTAAAATAGCAACCTCTCACTTCATTTTAATTTATTTACCCTATGTTAAATATCTATTTTAAATATAATTTTTAAGATTTAACTTTTCTTGTTAGTTTTATAGCTGTCTAACATATATCTAAGAAAATGAAACACAGCTAAACATTGTCATTAAACAATCAAACACAAATTAAGGTAAGTTTGCCAAGGAAGTAAATACAACAATGAAAATAATCCTTGGCCTAGTTAGGGAAAAAAATTTTGATATAAAAAGGAAAATTGCATCCCCCCCCCTCTTCCCATCACTGCATCTTAATATTCACTGTTTTTTGTCATTTATATAATTTTTAAATATATAGCATGGATACAAAATAATTATAATAACAATCATAAGTACCTGGTCCTATATTATTCATCCTGTACAACTATGGTCAGTTTAGTCTGTTGTTATGTGCATATAATATTGGGTTTCAAATCTGGAACCTTCAAAAAATCCTGCAAAGGCTTAATCCAAATGTTGCTGGATTTATGAAACTAATTACACACACACACATATATATATATATATATATATATACACACACACTTTTTCTTTGTTCTTTAACTTTGGTCATGTTTAAGATTTTGGCATTATCAGGCTCTGAGTTGAGAGCAGCCTAGTTTTCTCAAAAAACAATTTAAAAAGTGTATGCGTCTCTGCTTCAGACTTAAAACTGTTTGCTCCATTCAAAAAACTGCTTCAGAGGATTTCACCTTTCAAATTTCTGTATTAATTAAAAGTACACCATTCATCCATATGCCAAGTCAAATTCATAAAACCTGGTTGACATTTTATAGTGGGTAGCTTTATGGGTAGTGGTAATCTCAGAATAATATACAAACTATGTGGCACAGCACTGAGAATAGTGAAGAACAAAAAAGACGTGGGGGTAACTGTGCAGTAAGATATGAAGTTTTCTGATGGGCTGCTAAAACAGCTCATGTCATTTTGTATGATAAACAGAAATTTTTCCTGCAGGGATAAGGTGGTGATTATTCCACTGTGTGAGGCATTGGTGGGGCCACATCTTGAGTACTGCATACAAGTTTGGAAGCCTCATTTTACAAATGATGTTGATATGTTGTAATGAATGCAGAGAAGAGCAATGAGATTAGTGAGGGGAATAAAAGGTTGCTCTTACTGGGAAAGGCTTCAGTTCTGCAAATTGCTGTCTGAAGCCTAGGCACCTGCAAGTAGATCTGATAAAGGTGTTTAAGACATTGAATGGATTGAGTAAATGGATGCTAATGGCATCCTTTCTCTTGCTCAGCCTACACATATGAAGGGACATAAATTCAAACCAAGGAAGGATGGTTACAGGACATATGTGCAGAAATTTGCTTTCAGCCAGCAGGTAGCTGATTGTTGGAACGACAACAGTTGGAAAAAGCAATGCTTCGCCAGTAGCAACGTAACAAATATTGAATCTCTACTGGGGAAGCACTGCTTATTCGAAGTAGTGAATATAAAGGCAACTCATTGTAAAGACATTTCCAATACGTGATGTGACAAAAATGATGCCATTTCACTACTTCAGTGATTTACTATGAACTAAAATGAAGCTTTGTACTAACTAGTTCATCATATTTTGCACTTAAATATTTTACAAACAATAATAATTATTTTTTTGGTGTAAATTAATTATTGGGAATAAATTATTCATAATAATTCAGGAATAAATTATTAAGAACTTATAGGAATGGATTTCTTCAGAAAAATAATGTTAAAGTATCAGTAGATATTACGTACAAAAATATATTAACACTGCCTTTAACAATGCCAAAAATGTAAACTCCAGTATGGAGTTAGACAAGCTAACAGGGGGAATATAGTGATTCTAGCACATTTCTTATGTGTGTCCTTTGCAAGTTGCAGCATCTGGAGACTAGGCACCTGCAAGGTGATCTGATTGAGGTGTATAAGGTTTGAGCAGGCTCAATGCTGATGGGATACTTCCACTTGCTCAGATTAAGAACCTGAGGGGGCATAGATTCAAACTGAGGAAAGACAGTTGTAGAATAGATGGTGTGGAAGTTTGCCTTTAGCCAGCAGGTAGTTGATTGCTGGAACAGATTTCCATCTGTTGTTGTGGAAGTGATAGCTTAAATAAATTTAAGGCTAAACTAGAAAAACATTTGTAGTGACTGGACAGGTGAAATGGAAGGGTTTTTTTTTGGCTGATGCTGTATAAGCCTTTCTTGCATCATATTCCTCAACTAATGCTAAAAATAAATTTATTAATAATAATAATAATAATAAAAATTGAAAGTGTTTTAAAATAGAACCTAAAAAATGTTTTAAAAATAAATAAGCTACTTGTCTTTATGAAACAAATGAATAAATCTTTTGGATTTGGAAGTATTTTTTTTTTAAAATAGAAACAGTATACATATACTCCAGAGTTTCCCAAAGTGTTGGGTGCACTCCTGGGTGAGATGTCACACTTGGTTTTGGGGCATGTTGTTTTTATGAAGCACTTTTTTAAATGAAATATGAACAAACAATCCCACTATTTCAGGTATGAAATATTTTATTTCAGTATTTGAGATTAAATGTATTGCAAGTATATATTAATATCTAAAAGTACGTATATCTTAATAAAAGTATTTATAATTTTATACTTTTTATATTTTTTTTTATAAAGATTTTATACTTTAAATGCTGTACCAGGGTATTGCATATTGCTCTTACTTTACTGGATGGCAATAAATGATTTTATATATATATATATATATATATATATATATATACACACACACATACACACCCTCATAACTAAATTTCATGTCAAATCTCTGTTTATTTGCACTTAAGCTGGAAGATGGGGAATAAAATTTTAAAATACTGGGGAGGGGGGAGATGCAGCATATAAAAGTTCGACAATCTGATATACAGTTTTTTTAAAAGCATAAATTTATACCTTAAACCAGTGTTTTACAGATTTTTTTAATGCTAACATATACTATACATCTGCCAAAAATAATCTGACACCACAACCAGAATTTTGTAATTATTCAATACCTCACCATTTTCGCATGTTGTGCTAAAAAGTGGCACTGTATTTCCATTAAGTTGATGGTAAATGCAACAGTATGTAACTTTGTTTTGTACTCCTTTTCTGGCCTGAAGCCTTTGTTTCATAATCCTTTTCCTTCCCTTGCTCTTACAAGAGTAAGAGCAAAGGAAGATGTGTGACATTGAGCACAAGCTTAAAGAAGGCCATCTGAAATTGACTACATCAGTTATTAGCTTTCAAAAACAAAGAACGGTTCAGAGCTCACCAACCACCAAGTAGAAATAAATGTCATCATTTTTAATGTATTAATAAATAATTGTATTTTAATAAATCAATTACATCAATAAATGCAGTGAAAGAAAATCTGGGTGAAAAACAATGCTGATGGAAAAATGTGATGGAAAAATTTAGTAAATGAGTATCATGTCATATTAAAAATATTTAATACGACACTCACTTTGGAAAGCAATTATAAGCTAGACAGCCTTACTTAATTCTATACTTTTTTTATTTCCTAAAATCATAAGAAAAAAAACTGAATACCACTTATTTTACTTAGCAAGTAAATTCACCACTTATCTATACCTAGAATTACCTTAGTTTTCCACTATACATTGGATGAAAGGAGTGTTATTCATTGTAATACTGCCATAGTACTCCATCCTTTAACATGAATTCAATAAAGCTTGTATCAATATTCACATTTTGACAGTTGTAACAAAGTTATAAGGCAATGAAATGCTATACAGGGTATTCACAGAATGTCCCAACATTTCCATTTCACTCTACTGAAACTTCAGTAAAAATGAATAGTGATTTTCATTTCAGAATTATGTTAATTTAGGCATAACTTTTTTAAAACTTAATAATATAAGAAAAGGGCATGAAAATATTATCATCACTTTGCCCAAATATACTGACACACTAGTTTTTCAGTTATAACTAAAACAGTTATAAAGAATGACTTATTTAGATATGCAACAGCCAATTCTACCTTTTTTTTTTTTTAAATTATTATTAATGAAAGTGCTACAATAATTAATTAATTTTTAGAAATTTCTAACAAAATAAATTATTGGCAAAATTCCCTTTAAGACATTTCATAAAGTTAATTAATATTTCAGCTATAGGCTAAGGCAGAAGACAACCTAAAAAATGGTTGAGCAATATTATTTTTATCAGTTTCTTTTAAACAGTTTTAACCTCTATATCTTATATGGTGCATTTTATCTGCAACAGACCAAAGCTGTTGAGAAAATAATATGGATAATGCCATCCTTATTACTATTCCTGGCCTACAAACTTGGATTTAAAAGATAATCTCATACTGGAGTGAATTTCTCTAGTATTGCAATTAAACTTTTAAACTTTCAATTAAAGAGCACTTTCTAAAAGATGAGTATTTTGCTATTTATTTAAAATTTATTTAAAATAAAATATAGCAGATTTCTTGAGTTGTCTGGATGTAGTTTCTTGGTGCAACAATGATGTTGTTTAGAATATACCATTTGTTGAGATTTTAGCTTTCAGTTTATTTGTAATAACTATTTTATGATACATCTAGGTCTATTCATCAGCCATTGCCATCATTCTCATCTTTGGAACTGTTGAAGATTACCATTCTATGACATTTATAGATGTACTGATTTTACAAAGTAAAAGATGTATGTTACTCGATCATAATCTCACAGAATATAGTGTAACATGAAATACTTTATGTTCTATAGGAAGGACAAATTCATCTTTTCTGTATTTCACAATTTTAATATTCTTCTAAGATATGTTTAATCTTCAACTTCAGACAATTTAAAATCATCTTGAGACATTCTGTACCTCAAAATGATTATAGAGTTGGAAGGTGTATAACACATGTGTCCCATCTTCAGTAACTAAGTACAAAACCCATGTGTCCAATCTTCAGTATCTAAGTACAAAACCTTTCCAACTTTGAATATGGTGTAGGTGAAAGACAGCAGATGCTAATATCTTGACAACAGCTAACATGGTTAAGTGCTCCCATTCTGGGATATCATGAGTTTATTGTGACTGGCTGAACAGCAGTCACACAACCAGCCAAAGGTCACATGTGGAACAGCCATGTGTGGTTGGTACCTGTGGTTAGCATTAGTAGAGGCATATGATGCAAGAAAGCAAGCTTATGCAGCATCAGCCAAAAAAACAAAAAAAATCTGCTCAACTTTTCTAGATCCTGTTGCAGCAGCGTACTGTCATTAGTGTCCCCAACAACCCTGCCAACCTTTGTATTGTCCGCAAACTTGGTCACTAAGCCTGATTTACCATCATCAATATCATTTATAAATACAGAAAACAACAATGGACCCAATACTGAACCCTGAGGGACTCCACCAATAACATTAGTCCACGATGAGCAGTGTCCATTGATTACCACTCTCCGTCTTCTGCCACGCAACCATCCCTTTATCCATAGCAGTAATTTGCCTCCAGTGCCACACTGCTCCAATTTGTGCAACAGTCTTCCATGTGCAACTATATCAAAAGCCTTTCTAAGATCCAAATATATGATATCAAAGTTATTCCCTGCATCCAGTTCCTTTGTGACCACATCATAGTATCCAATCAAATTGGTCAGGCAAGACCTGCCCTTAACAAAACCATGCTGTGTCCGAGCTATAACTGAGTCTTGTCTAGATGATCCTGCAGTACTTCTTTAACCAGTGCCTCCATTAATTTTCCTGGAACAGAAGTTAAACTAACAGGTCTATAATTACTTGTGTTGCCCTTTGATCCTCCTCTGTGAATTGAGGTCACATTTGCACATCTCCAGCCCATGGGTACCTCCCCTGAGTCCAAAGAAGCTCTCATAATTATGGCTAAGAGTTTGCTTACTTCCTTTGCTGCCTCCTTTAATATAACTGGATAGATCCCGTCCATACCGGGTGCCTTTTTTATGTTTATCTTCAACAATTTCTCCTCCACTTTCCTCTCAGTTATTACAAAATCATCCAGCTCACTGCCAGAGTTTAACTCACCTCTGGCATTCCCCTCCCTGAATAACTCCTCAAGGGTGAATGTAGAGGCAAAATACTCATTTAGTTTGTTAGCCACCTGAGCAGGATCATCAACAGTTGAACCATCAATATCCAGTGGACCAATCTGATTCATCCCTTTCCTTCTAGAGTTTACATAGGTAAAGAACTCTTTGTTGTTTTTCTTTGCATCCTTTGCCAAGGATTTCTCATAATCTGCCTTTGCCTGCCTAATCGCCTTTGTGACTTGGTTACAGACCAGCTTATATCTATCGTAAGCTTCCATGTCACCCATTAATTTATATGTATTGTGTGTCTCATCTCATAACACAGCAGCAACGCAACACAGTGGCCCAGCTAACCACCCAGTAAAACAGTGGAATAGCAAGACCAATATCCATGTGGACTATGTATGGACATTAGCTCATACAGGCTATGGCAGTCAGTGGCTGTCATGGGAACCCTGGTCACTGTACAACCCAGGAAACTGCATCTTGTATGAACACATCAGCACCGACACTGGATTACTGATGTGTGTAAATATGTTGCATGGTTTGATGAATCCTGTTTCCAACTCTATTGATGTATGTGTCCACATTTTGAGAAAGCAACATTAGACCATGTCACCTGAATACATTATTGGTGTTTGGCATGCTGCAGGCCATGGTGATATAGTTTGCAGACTCTTTTCATGGCATGCTCTGAGTTCTCTGATAACCATTAATCAATAGCTTGATGGGAATGCCTACCTTTCTACAGTTGCAACCAAATACACCTTTCACGATGATGTATCCAGACAATTCCAGTGTATATCAATAAGACAAAGTGCTATACCACAAGGCATGGCAGATTGCTAGCTGGTTTTAGTAACACAACAATGAATTCCCTATCCTCCTGTGGCCACCCAACTCGCCCAATCTAAACCCAAATGAGATTGTTTGGGACCAACTGAAAAAGGACATGTGATGCTACAACCATTCACCTGTCAATGTGCAGGCATTACTGGCCACATTGTGCAATGCATTGGTAGCACTACCACAGGACACCCTGCAACATCTTTTGGAGTCTGTGCCAAGCGCTGTGTGGGCTGTATTACAGGCAAAAGTATTACAAGCCAAGTGAGGTATTAAGTCAATGTTGCTAATGCAAAGCAAACTCAGTGTACGAGCATACATAGATAAGTAGATTAGTATTAATAGTGGCAAATGATGCAAGAAAGCAAGCTTATACATCAGCAAAAAAAAAAAAAAAAAACTTCCCATTCCATCTATCCAACAGTTTGTCTAGTTCTTGAATTTATTCAAGCTATCCACTTCCACAATATCAAATGGAAGTTAATTCCAGCAATCAACCACTCACTAGCTAAAGGCAAACCCCCGCACATCTATTCTGAAATCATCCTTCCTCAATTTGAATTTATGCCCTTCCATGTGCATAGTCTAGGCAAGAAGAAGAATCCCATCAGCACTGAGCTTGCTCAATACATTCAAAGCCTTAAATAGTTCAATCAGATCACCTCACAGGTGCCTAAGTCTGCAGACACTGCAATTTGCAGAACTGAAACCTTTCTTGGTAAGTGCACCCCTTTGTTCCCTTCACTAATCTCATTGTGCCCTTCTTTGTACCTGCTCAAGCAACTCTACATCTTTCCTAAAATGAGACCTCCAGACCTGTATGCAGTGCTCAAGATTGCCTTTGGAAGATTGCCAGTGGAATTATCATTTCCTCATCCCTGCTAGCAAAATTCCTGTATATCATTGACAAACAGTGAGGCTTTTATAGTTTGAAATGAATGATTGTTGTATAAATTGGAGCACTGTGGCATTATGGGCAAGTTACTATTATTGTCGAAGGGATGGTTAAGCAATAGGAGACAGAATAGATATAAATAGTGCTACTCTTCATAGGCTAATGTTATGTATGGGGGCTCTACAGGGTTTGGTATTGGACCCCTTACTGTTTTTCATAATTATTAATGATACTGCTGTAACTATTTAAAGTTTGATAACCAAGTCCGCTGATGATATAAAAGTGGTTAATGTGTTAATCAGGGTATATTACTTCAAGAATATCTAGAAAACTTGGAAGATGGTCTCAAAAATAGCAACTGAAGTTTATTGATAAATGCAGAATAGTGCATTTGGGTTGAAACTGAAAATAGCTGATAAGGAAAAAGACCGAGAGGTAATTGTGTAGTCCAACATGAAGCTCTTTGAGCAGCGAAGTTACTGCTGACAGAAATTCTTGAACTAGAACTGCCCATGGAGTTCTAGTCAACAATATAGAGGAATTTTTCTAGGAAGGTCAAAGAGGTGATTATTCCATTGTATAAAGTAATGGTTAGGCCACATCTGGAATAAAAATGACAGATTTGGAAACCTCATTTTAGAAAGAACACAGATCTGCTAGAAAGGATGCAGGGGAAAGCAACAAGATTAGCTGGGTGTACAAAAGGATATTCTTACCAAGGGATACTGAGGTACTGTTAATTGCAGCATCAGTTAACTACTATACCCATGTTTAGTCTCTAGAGCAAAGTTTCCGGCATTCCCCTCTCCCCATACTTCTCCTTCAACCCATGCACGGTACTGAAGTACTATAGGTTTTGATACCTTTCGTGTTTGGGGTTTTCATAAAAAAAAAAAAAAAAAATACATCTACATGGTTACCTGCCTGTAGTGTTTAAGGGTTGAAAATGGTTGAGTAAAATAAATACCATTGGCATCTTTACTGTTTCACAGATAACACACAAAAGGGGGCATAAATTTAAAAAAACAAAGGATGGTTGGTGAACAGATGTAGAGAGTTTATCTTCAGCCAGAAAGAGTAACTAATTTGGGAATAAATTTCTACATGGTATTTTGGAATTGGCACTTATATATTATTTGGACAAATAATTAGAATGAAAGCAAATGAAGTGGATAAAAGTTTCTTTTTCTGGTGTACTTTTGGCTGAGCCCATGTAATCTTGTTTCCTTACATCATTTTGACATTATTAACAATTCCAAACAGTAGGAACAGAACTTGACTTACTGGTTTGTTTCCTGTGGCACCTTAGTCAGCATGACTAAGGTGCCACAGGAAACAAACTACCATCACTACTATCAGAGGTAAAGGGAAGGGTTTTTGTTTTCGTAAAGGCGACTATGATGGTCTGAGACAGTATTTAAATTCTATACAGTGGGACCAACTGATGATGTTACCAACAGCAAACTCAAAATGGGAAGCATTCAAGGAACTAATCTTGGAGGCTACCAGGCTTTACATACCAACTAAGAAATATTGTTCAAGGTTTAGGCCTAAATGGTTGTCAGATGAATTAATGAGACATGTGGCAGAGAAGAAAAATGCATGGGATATATACAAATTAATGGGTGACATGGAAGCCTATGATAGATATAAGTTGGTCTGTAACCAAGTCACAAAGGAGATTAGGCAGGCAAAGGCAGACTACGAAAAATCCTTGGCAAAGGATGCAAAGAAAAACAGAAAAGAGTTCTTTACATATTTGAACTCGAGAAGGAAAGGGATGAATCAGATTGGTCCACTGGATATTGATGGTTCAACAGTTGAGGATCCTGCTCAGGTGGCTAACAATCTAAACGAGTATTTTGCATCTACATTCACGCATGAGGAGTTATTCAGGAAGGAGAATGATGTAGGTAAAGTAAACATTGGCAGTGAGCTGGATGATTTTGTAATAACTGAGAGGAGAGTGGAGGAGAGATTGTTGAGGATAAACATAAAAAAGGCACCTGGGGTGGATGGGATCTATCCGGTTATATTAAAGGAGGCAGCAAAGGAAGTATGCAAACCCCTAGCCATAATTATGAGAGCTTTGGACTCAGGGGAGGTACCCATAGACTGGAGATGTGCAAATGTAACCCCAATTCACAAAGGAGGACCAAAGGCTGACACAAGTAATTATAGACCTGTTAGTTTAACTTCTGTTCCAGGTAAATTAATGGAGGCACTGGTTAAAGAAGCACTGCAGGATCATCTAGACAAGAATTCAGTTATAGCTCAGACGCAGCATGGTTTTGTTAAGGGCAGGTCTTGCCTGACCAATTTGATTGGATACTATGATGTAGTCACAAAAGAACTGGATGCAGGGAATAACTTTGATATTATATATTTGGATCTTAGAAAGGCTTTTGATACTGTTGCACATGGAAGACTGCTGCAAATTGGAGCAGTGTGGCATTGGAGGCAAATTGCTGCTATGGATAAGGGGTTGGTTGAGTGGCAGAAGACAGAGAGTGGTAATCAATGGACACTGCTCAACGTGGACTAATGTTATTAGTGGAGTTCCTCAAGGTTCAGTGTTGGGTCCGTTGTTGTTTTCGGTGTTTATGAATGATATTGATAATGGGATATCAAGTTTAATGTCCAAGTTTGCAGATGATACAAAGGTTGGCAGGGTCGTTAAGGACACTACTGACGCTATGCTGCTGCAACAGGATCAGGAAAGGTTGAACAGATGAGCTGAGAGGTGGCAAATGAAGTTTAACATTGAGAAATGTAAAGTACTACATATGGGAAACAGTAACCCCAGAGCAACGTATCAACTCTGCGGTACTACACTGGCAGTGGTGGAGAATGAAAAGGACCTGGGGGTAATTGTGCAGGCAGATATGAAGTTCTCTGAGCAGTGCAGACGAGCTGCAAGAGTAGCTCATGGTGTCTTGTCAATGATATACAGGAATTTTTCTAGCAGGGATAAGGAGGTGATTATTCCCTTGTATAAGGCAATGGTTAGGCCACATCTTGAGTACTGTATACAGGTCTGGAGGCCTCATTTCAAGAAGGATGTAGAACTGCTGGAACGGGTACAGAGAAGGGCAACAAGATTAGTGAATGGAACAAAGGGTTGCTCTTACGAAGAAAGGCTTAAGTTTTGCAAATTACAGAGTCTGGAGACTAGGCACCGGCGAGGTGATCTGATAGAGGTGTATAAGGCTTTGAATGGTTTGAGCATGCTCAATGCCAATGGGATTCTTCATCTTGCTCAGAATAATCACCTCAGAGGGCATAAATTCAAATTGAGGAAGGACGGATGTCGGATAGATGTGCGGAAATTTGCCTTTGACCAGCGGGTGGTTGGTTGGTGGAACCGACTTCCATCACTTGTTGTTGAAGTTGATAGCCTAAACAAATTTAAAGCTCAACTGGACAGGTATTTCGAACGAACAGAGGGGTGAAATGGGAGTGGGTTTTTTTTTTTTTTTTTGGCTGATGCTGAATAAGCTTGCTTTCTTGCATCATATGCCTCTACTAATGCTAATGATACATTCATATCTGATGCTTGTTAGGAGAGGTCTGGATTTGATTCCTGTAGACAACTGGAAGAATTTCTGACTAAGTCCTCTTCAATAAATGCTGTAGTTAGCTGATCTCTGAGAGTTCTCCCATGTTCCCCACTGAAAATCATGGGGAACATGGGGAAGAACTCTCCCAAGAGAGAGAGTTCTCCCTCATGTTCCCCATGGTTTTCAGCCTGTACAACATGCAAATCAGCCCACACACACTTCTACAGATAAATATACTATAAGGATGTGATGTTTGTTTGGAGATTTTTTTGGCACATCGGCATCTATGGCCATAGTGCACCAAAAGGATATGAGTGACTAGCTGTGGTGCTCTTGAAATAATTTGAATTTGCCTGACTGGTTTGAAGTTTAATATGTTTTAACCGAGATCCCATTTGCAAGATAATGGGGTAGAAATGGATAGCTGTTTTTCAGGATATAGTGCACTCCAGGAGCCTATATATATTAGGGTAAGGATGAATAAGTTATTAGCATGTCCTATTCCAGTTTGATTGCATATAATTCTGCAATATAAATGCAATGTTCTACCAGAAAGCTATGACAGACAATAACATATGATGCATGAGATACTGTTGTTCCCAGAGCATTATCTGTTTTCAATGTGTGTGGGGTGGGGGGGAGGTAACTGAGAATTGTTAGAAGAGATGAATGAGTGTCTATTGTGTTTTTCCCCAATATCAAACATAATTATTACAGGAGGATGTTCCCATGGATCTAACTGGTCTATTTTTATGACATATATTGTGAAGGTGTGACTTTCATCAGATCTTATAGTCATATTTCAGTTGCTTGTTTTCATTGGATTTATAGTCATAGAATTGCTAGCTGCTGATCAAAGAGGTACATTTGAATTGAATAAGATGAGATGAAGCATTTTTTCTGCATAGTTAAACAATATATATATATTTTTTTTTTTCTTAAGATGATGTGGAGGTTTATCTTGCTTCTACATACAGACTTTGAACTGGAAATGTTCAGAAAGCTTTCAATGATTGAGGTGTATAAGTCCTTGAACAGGTTGAGCAAGCTCAATGCTGATGGGATTCTTCCTCTTGCTCAAAGAACCTGAGGGGGCATAGATTCAAACTGAGGAAAGACAGTTGTAGAATAAACGTGCGGAAATTTGCCTTTAGTCAGTGGGTAGTTGATTGTTGGAACAGACTTCCATCTCTTGTTGTGAAAGTTGATAGCTTAAATAAATTTAAGGCTGAGCTGGACAAGCATTTGGAGTGAATAGATGAGTGAAATGGGAGGGGGGTTTATTTTGGCTGATGCTGCATAAGCTTGCTTTCTTGCATTGTATGCCTCTGCCATGTTTTGGGATAGTGAATGGTGTTGTACTGTATTCAACTTTATAAGTAAGGATAGTCCTTTTCTGATGTCATAAATTGGGGCACCATATTTCAAGAATTATTTGATTAATGTACAATATAAATGTAATAGAATATACTTATTGGCACCTAAAGTCATTGCAGAGATCATCATTCTGAGAATGTTTTTAATTTTTTTTTTTTCAACCAAACAGCTTATAATATGTACAACAAAAGTGAGTTTTTTTTACCAAGGATTAAACCTTTGGGACATACTGTATCAGTGATTTCATGAGTAGCATATTGAAAGCCAGGTTTCTTTGGCACTTCAAGTGAGAAATTGGCTGGAACAGTGACTTCATTACTACATGTTAAAGATAGTTAAAATGAAATAATTAATCTGGATTTTGAACTGAACAGTAAATGTATTAAATTAAATTAGTATTAATGCTATCAATTAATTTTAGGTATTTTTATTTGGATAGATAAATCACATTTGATTTTTAAAATGTTTTTAAAAAAAATAAATTTATATATGTGGTTCTCATGCCCTTGAAAATTATCTTGTTTAACTCTCAAGTTTGGCATTTTCTTTATTTGACAGTAGGATCCTAGCAGTAAGAACCCATGAACCCCCCCCCCCCCCCCAAAAAAAGCAGTACAGGTAAAACAAACAAATAACATCCACTTTTTAGGCCTGATTACAATTGGGATTCCAAGGACAAGTTCCAGGTGGACCCACATGAAAAAAATCTCTGCTGAGGTGGTGTTTTATTCCTAAGTTAGGGAAAAAACACAAACATGTATAACTCTTGTAACAGCTTTCTCTTTGGTGGAATGAGCAAAAAACTTCCACTGAAAAGGCTTCAGAATTCCATTACTAAAGTTTCATTACTTTATAGGAAGTTTGTGGAAAAGGTAACTGCCCCCACTACCAGTAATGTTTGATTTAGCAACAGTGCACTTAGACTAAAGAATGGCACCATTCACAATGCAATACAAAAGACTTATATTTCTGGTGTTGTGATTACATCCCACACATTCCTACAATAAAGAAAATGTTTCACTGAATTAATCTTATTCCACGATTTTATCATAACAATGGATATCGGATGTTATTATAACAATATTATAAAATTTAACCTTGCCAAAATTGGCAAGGTCTAACTTGAGGATATGTGGGCTCTAGGCAAAAGGTTTTTGGGATTCCTGTAAAAATGTTATTATGAAATGCTAAATGTTTATTATTAATGCCCTACTTTAATAATAAAAATTAGAGCATTTTAAAATAGGGGCCCTCAAAAAATTAGGATTACACAATCAATATAAAAATGTAAAGCAAATAAATCTGCATACATTTCTAAGGAAATATATGCAGATTTATATATACGTATTATATTTATATATTTCTAAGGAAATATATACAAACCTAAGCATATCGGTGGCATGCACATTTTGACTAGAAGCTACATTACAATTTGAAAGTACAGTGAAACTTCTCTTTAACGGACAGCCATGGGGAACGAAAATGTGTCCGTTAGAGAGAAGTGTCCACTAACAAGAAGTCTGGGGGAGAAAAAAAAAAAGAAAGAAAGAAAAATCGTTAAACGTTTAATGTAAAATTAAATTAAAATATATACAGATTTTGAACAATATTTTTGTAAATAATATACAATTACATACACAAGAGATAAAGAAAAATCGTTAAACGTTCAATGTAAAATTAAATTAAATTATATACAGATTTTGCACAATATTTTTGTAAATAATATACATACAATTGTGCTATGCATATTATGACTTTATCTTAAGAAAAATACATACAGTAATCACTTATTTTCTTCTGCACCTTCTTCCGGCTGATAATTTTGTTTTCAGCATTTGTTTGGAGTGAAGAAACCATCGAAAGTCCTTCAGTATCTTCTTCAGCGACGAAAAACATTTTTAAACGATTGATTTGTATGAGCGCTTCTTCTATTTTCATCGGTGGTTCGTCGTTAATATGTACTTTGACAGAATGACCTCCTTCCATTTCTTCATCCTCATGAGGAACGTCTTGAAAAATATCGATGATAATGTCGTTGATATCTAGACCACCATCTTCGGTAGTGAGGTTCGAGTCTATATCTTTGTAGCCAGGGTCACTTGTAGCTGAAATATCGTACATTATCAATAGATGTTGAAGTTCTTGTTCTTCTTGTTGCTCCACATTGCTGTTCACAACTTCAATTTTTGCATTTGAGAAGCCAGACTTTACAAAACAGTTCACGACAGTTTGTTTTCTAATTGCATTTACTGAAGAGGAAATCCATCTAATCGCATCTAGGATGCTGATTTTCTTTGCAAGGTCACTCGCACATGTTACATTGTTCATGTTTGCAATGAGATGTCTTAAAACACGTTTTCTGTAGTGAAGTTTAAAATTTTTTATTATCCCTTGATCCAAAGGCTGACACTCTGCAGATGTGTTTGGTGGCAGAAAAATGATTTGAATGTTGGACAATTCAATGTGCGAATGAGATGCAGCATTATCCATGAAAAGAATAATTTTTCTGTTTTGATGAATCTTGTTTTGGTTAAATTGACTTATCCATTCGCTTATGATATCTCGTGTCATCCACACTTTTTTATTAGACTTCCAGTCAACATCCAAAAGATTCAACTTTATGCCCTTGAAACAACGAGGATTTTGTGGGTTTCCTATAACAAGAGGTTGTTCAAAGTCTCCCAGCATATTTGTACACAATAGTACAGTCAAGCGTTCCTTAGAAATTTTTTCGCCCTGGCACTTTTCGTTTTTTAGACTCATTGTTTTTTCAGGAAGAGCTTTAAAAAAAAACAACCCTGTTTCGTCACAGATGTAAATATCCTTAGCTTCAAAATCACGACATAAATCTTCCAATTTGACGGTCCACTCTGTTACAACCCCAGTATCAACAGATCCACCTTCACCACTTACGGTTTTCCAAGAAATTTTATGCCGAGTTTTGAACTTGTCTAGCCATCCCACAGAAGCTTTGAACTCATTTACTCCCATAGATTTTGCAACCTCCAAAGCCTTTTCCCTAATAATAGGCCCATTAATGGGAATTTTTTTAGCACGTGAGCGACAAATTTGAAGTCCAACGGTTTTCGGGAATGATTTTTGAACCTGATCATTTACATGTTGCCAAAATTGTTTAAGCAGTTCATTTTTTTTTTTCTTTAGGATGTCGCTTACCTGCGTCTTCCCGATTTTGAATTTTACAGCAAGATTGTGAACACTATTTTTTTGCCGATCATACGCATTAATGAGTATCTTTTAAAGTTAAATGTTTACGAGAAGACATTGTGCACTTCACACGACACTGAACAAAACTGAAAACTGAAACCGAAAAGACGAAAGGCCGACCATATTCCCTCTCCTCCCTGCACACACTGAATTCATCAGAAGTTTTACACGTGCCTTAAAATTCTTGAAAAAGGGTTTAGAACCACGATGTAAACCTTGATAAAATTCAGAGAATCGGAAATAGAAAATAAACACACAATTGAGGCAATACGTGGAAGAAACGTTCCTAGAAAAAGGGCCATGAGCTCGCCCGCTGTCCGTTATGGAGAGTTGTTGTTGTTGTTGTTGTTATTTGGTTTTTAGGAGCATTAGCAACTAAGGCCATATTGCTCAGAGATATGTGGTGGTCATTCCCTGACCTTTCCGCATCCTCCATATTTGGTGGTGATGGGCTCGAACCCCGTTCTAATCAAGAAGCGTGTGATACACACTGCTACTCCTTCCCACCTGGCTACGGAGTCGCCGTTATGGAGAGATCAAATTAAGTGCTAATCTAAACGAAACAGTGCAGATTGCCTGTCCGCGTCTGTTACAGAGAATGTCCGCTAGACAGAAGCTGCAAACACGTTAAAACCAATGGAGGTGAGTTGGGGAATTTGAAAATGTCCGTTGTAGAGAGATGTCCGTTAACGAGAGATGTCCGTTAGGAGAAGTTTCACTGTATATTTTATTTGCAACATGAGCACTCATGCTTGTTACATTACTAGATATCACCAATTTTGGTTGTGTCCATTGCCATTTATGGGCCTTCCTCAAAGTAAGGACCCTAGGCATTTGCCTAGTTTGCCTAGGCCTAAGATAAGCTCTGTCACTACAATAAGTTATGAGCAAAAACAACTTTCAGTATGGTATAACACTAGGAAATATGTATATATATATATCTCCTCTTTGATAATAAGATATGGCATGCCTATTAGGCACATCAAGTTAAATATTTTTCCCAATAATAAGATTAAAACTCTTTAAGTTTCTTTAGAATTATAAGCATTAATTAAAAAATAATAATAAAAGTAGAAAATTAACACTTTTAAGAAAGTGTTAATCTTCAGAGTATGGATTATAAGATATGACTGCCATCCTTTGATCCTAACACTCTCTCCCTCACACACACACACACACACACACACACACACACACACACACACACACACACACACACACACACACACACACACACTAAATCTAACTATGAAAATGTCTGATATATAACAACTAATACTGTTAAATTAAGCTACTTGAGACTGCAGAAAAAATTTCCTAGCAAAATATCAAAAAGAGTCTCAGATCTCACTAGTTCCAACACTACTGTGCTGATTTTATGCAAACTATTTAATCGCAACTCTTTGTGTAATCTAAAATATGCAGTAAGATAATGGCCATGTTAAAATGCTCAATTAGCTATTATATAATATAATAAGAATTAGAAATCATTTTTCAATTCAAAAAAAGCATGAATGTATGAATGTGTAAAAAACAATTTTTTTTTCATGTATGAAATACTTTAAAATTTCTTAAATATAGTTTTAATATTAAGACAAGACTTTATGAAAACTTTATACTCCTTCTTGCAAAAACAAGTTCATTTTGATTTACAGGCATCATGAATAAGGCAGCCAAAATTATTTCTAGGTAAAGTTTAAATGTGTCAAGAGTGCAAAGTACAGAATAATATATCTATCAAATATTCTGCATTGAAAAATGGATAAAGTTAAATTGAGTGGTGAATCTTGTAAAATATCAAGTGCATTTAAAATTTTCTCTTCTCAGTTGAAAGACAATATAAAATTGTAACTACAAATAAGTTGATTAAAAGATATATTTAGAATTAAAAGGCTGCAGTCACAGCTGCAGGCTATTCACTAGTATTACATATAATACATGCATTTGCACAAATATCAATGCACAAATTATATATATAAAATGTTACTATCATTGGCAGCAGAAAAATCTTAAAAATTTAGAGAAAAAATCCTTATTAAAAACATTATGCAACTCAGATAATGTAATAGTTCACCATTAGTTACTTGCAAGAATCTCTAAATGATGTAATACAAACTAGTTTTCTTTTTGTTCTCATAGAAGTTTACAAGAAAATGTGATAAGATTTAAGTATTTGCAATTTTAGCCATATAACACAAAAATTATGCACATAAACTAAGAGTGATAAAGAGAAAGACCTCTGTTTATCATGTACTATTTCTGCTATCTATGATTGTAACTGCCAACACAGTGCCTGTAAATGCTGTCAGCACCAAGGACAATCCTTGTCATATCCTCAAACATCACAGTCTTTTAGGAAAAGGCCCCTTCATTTTTATTACAGACCAGTTATCAGATTTATAAATAGCTTAATAATTGTTTTGTGACTACTACTGAGAAAATTGGCACTGTTTACTGGATTCCTTAATAAGGCTAGCAATTTAAATTGCATGTCTTGCACAATAGTTTAAACCTGCACAATGGTGTTTATCACATTTTTTCATGGTATTAAGAAATGAACAGGTAATTATGGAATGCAGTTCATCTTCTTAAGAGTAAATTTAAATGAAAGAAATCATTATCATACAGTTGATATTTAAACATTGATGATAAACTAATTTTTAAAGCAAACAACTTTTTCAGCTCCTAATTCAGAAATAAAGTCAATTACAGATTGTTTTATAAACCTTCTATATCTAAAATTACATTTTAAAATATACACACAGCAATCAGGAACAATTAACTTATTCTTTTTAAAATACATCAAATAATGAGAACTAATGAAAATAATTGTAATGAAATGACATACTACACTATAGGAATAAAAATACTGTATTTTAAAATTGCTATATCAGGATTTATGTCATACCAAGTATAAAATTACACTAAAAAAATTATAAATCTCATATACAGTAATTAAATGGATGGTACATGCAATCTTTCAAATATTCTGTATATCAAAAAATAAATATTTTAAATTAAATAGGATGGTCAAAGCAGTCAGAAAATTATCGCCATTTAAAACAACAATGTTTCACTCAACTATTCCTTACTAAAGTATTCCTCTTTCTCTTCTTTAGGTATATAAAACAGAAATCAAGAAATAAACTTACATTAAAATGGCCTGTAAGAAATTATAGTCCACATATTAACATTAAATCTCATTGATATGTTGACTAATCCTGTAGTGTTTTTTATAAAGTGCTATAATCTAGGTTTATTTTGGAATTTCAGTTTTTATGTATCTGAAGATGAAAGGGAATATATCCTTTGAAAGGCTGTATACAACATCTGTTTAATTACTTACCACAAAATTTATAGTTTTCCAAGTATAACTGTATACAGGGTGTGCTCTGAACTTGTGTTCAGAGCACAATGGCATTTTCATTCATATAGTGCAGAGTATCATCTCATTACAATTATTCTAATTAACTCAGCCACATAAATATATTTAGGTTATTAAATCTGTTTACAATTACAGTTTTTTAGCAAGAGTAAATTTTTGAAAACAAAATAATATTATTGACTAAAATCATTTTGTAAATGTGCATATTACATGCATATTTAACTAGGATTGATTGTTGCAACTCAAACTTTAAAAGGTAAAGAACTAAGGAAATTATCAAATGTTTCTGATAAGTAATGTCTGTTTATCTTTATCTCCATTCATTTAAAGTTATTTGGCAAGTTCTTTGACATTTTCTCTTTTTACATACAAGATATATTTCATATTATATACATAATTAAACAGAATTTTGAGAATATATAATAAATGACATTTTAGCCATAAAACAAAATCACACACACTAGTAATTAACAGGTTGTTTTTGTTAATTACAAATTACTTTTTTGCAGTCTTTCTTAAAATATTTTTTTAATGAAAAATAATTATTAATTGATGTAGCTGGATTAGAGCAAATTGTAAGGGTAGCTTGTCATTACACAGTGTTTTTAAAGTTGCATAAATTTCAGATTATACTTGCTAGAGAACATATAAATTGATTGATGTATATATTGGAAGCTAAACAATAGGTAATAGCAAATACTGTATGTATGTGAAGTCAATCATGCAGAAAAACACATGCTCATAGACTTCATACTCTACGTGGTTCTAGCAACACATGGCAGTGGGAATGGGAATCTTAGATCATACAATCTTCACAGAAGATGCATGGTTACACCTAAGTGGATGCCAAGTCAAAATATGAGAATTTTGGAAACAAAAAACCCACATTCAATACATATGGCACCACTGCACTCCATTAAAGTTGGTGTATGGTATGCTGTATTATGCTGTTAGATCTTTCACTCTATTTTCTTTACAGAAACAGTCAGTAACTAATGATATCTGGAAATGTTTAAAAGGTTCATAACCCTGCTTGGATGACATGGAATGTCAGGGAAGGGTTTTCCCACAAGACTAGCACAACTGCATATACACCTGTAATTGCACTGCAGATGACGAAATCTGTGTTCGAAGACTGGGATATCAAAGAGTGGACACTTATGAACACTACATATTTAACTTAACAACCAAAGGGCACTACTGCAAACTGCCAACATTTTCCAGAACACCATGTTGCCAAAAACATGCTGTTGGGTTAAAGCATGTTTAACACAGAATTTTGGGCACTTCAAATATGATTTTTTAACATATTGGATCTTATAAAACAGGTATACACATCAACCAAATTATATGTTGGTTCCACAAAAGTAAGTAAAGATAAATGTAACTGCATGGGGTCAGCAACTTTAAAAGCAATCTGTGTTTCACAATGTAGCTAAACTTTTAATCAAGTAAATGCAAAAATGTAAAACAAAGTTATAATTTCCATAAACTTTACTTATTCCAAAACTAGAACTTGAATGCTGAACCAGGAAAATAAAGATGATTAAAAAAAGGGGGGGGGGAGTATTTAATGCACTGAAAATTGAAAAAGTAGATGTCCAGAATCAATGTATAGTAAGCTGAGGCTTTTGATGCAAGGGAACTGATTAAAATGTACATTTTTTGTGATACAGTTTATAAGCTATCAGAAGTGCAACTGACCTAAAAATAGTTGGCATTTTTTCTTTCTCTTCTTCTTCCTTCTTTTATTATTATTTTTATTATTTATTTTTTTTTTTTTTTTTTGCAAAATAGCTGTTTCACAACTTGTTTGAGACATCAAATCACTATGCTGTATAATAAGTTTTTGAGCAATTTGACAATTAACATATATATATATACATAATACACAAACATGCAGATATACCATCAATATCTAAATAAGATAAAAACTTAGCCAAATTAAAGGAAATAAGATTAATCTGTATTATTTCCAAATATAAGACTATATAACAAAAAAAAAGGGAAAAATCCTTTAAATTTATAAAGGCAAAAATCAGTCAGAAAAAGTTATCACCATTTAAAAAAGAATGTTTACTAAGCTATTCCTTACTAAAGTATTTGTTGTTCTTTAAATGCATGTTCTCTCTTTTTTCTTTAACAGAAAATAAGAATACAAAATGAACTTCTTGTTATATATAAAAAACAGACAGATTACTGGAAAGATATAAAAGTTTTCAATTCTTAAAAGAATGATCAATACACTCAACTATTTCTTGGATAAGTCTGAAGGGCAAGAATTATCTTTATATATTAAAATTTTGCTAATACTGAAAATTATATGCTGAGGGAAAAAAATCAATAATCAAACAACAAGTTCACCAAAATCACTAAACACATACAAAAATAAAAACAGAAAGTATAACCAAAACAAGAATTTCATAAAATAAATTTAAGGTTTTCTCTTAATATTTCATTAACAGAAAAACATCCTAGCACCAAATGAGGCACTTTGTTCTAGTATAATTTTGCAGTTATGTAACGTCACATACAAACACGAACACTAAAATAAAATTAAATCATTACAATTCAAAAAAGAGGTAAAGGTAAATGAAGACTATTTACTATGAAACTTGACATTTAATTTTGAAAAATTAAGATTACAGCTCAGATTACTACCTACTTTTATAACATTTGAAAAGGCAAAAAAGGGAGAAAAACATTTCAAATGCCAATTAACTTCATTAAAAATTTTGAGCATGAAAAATCGACCTTTGGTATCAACTGGATTCTATGAAATGAGCATTTAAAATATATTTAAACCAAATTTATGTACACTATACATTTTTATAAGAATATACAGACAAATACAGACACTCAAATATACCTATGTCCAATTTAGAATAAATTCAACATATTTTTAAAACTGCAAATTATAAATACAAGGATGTAAGAAAAATATGAGAAGTACGGTAGAATTTGTTAAATAGGCTACTAAAATTATTTAATCAAGACTATGTACACACTCATCATTGTATCAATATACATATATATGCATTACAAACTGAATACAGGATAAATTTTGACAAATATTTTCTTATACGAATGCACCCATTAAAAAAAGTTAACTTCAACACAGACGTCAAACTAATTGTGAAAAAATATGCAAAATGACAAGAAAAACGGTTATCCTCTTAAATCAGATAAAACATTAAATGAATCACAATTACAACAGGAAGACAAAATTCTTCAAACTTCAATTTCTATATCGTGAGGAAGGCAGTTTTTGTCCGATGCTCTGATGGTAAATTAAACAGTTACATCATCAGCTATCAGTGCCTACAAAGAAAAGGAAAAGTGTCAAAATATCTCAGAACATTTCAAAATATTTATAAGTTAAGTCTGCTGAAACTTCTAGTTTTTTTTTTGTTTGTTTGTTTTTAATTTTGCATTTTTTTATGTTTTGTGGCATTTTTCAGAAAAGGATGGTAATAACTTTCACATTGAATAGGTAAAACTGAGTAGCTTCCTTGAACTGCCTTAAAGGGATATACATTATCCCTTATACACCATCCCAAATAGATTGTCCTAGTGAACAATCCGTTTGGTACATCAATGTGCTCTACAAGAAAATGAAAGCCACTATATGCCAATGTCATATATCTACAATGCTGTATAAAGACAGACAACAAACACCGGTGGGACTAACAGAATGAACAAGACTCTTCACCCTATCTTATACTCTAGCCATATTTATGACTTATCTTAATATGTATCTATATTTTATCTAAGGCTAGATGTTAAAGAGTGTACTGTAGTATACTCTTTAACATCCAGCATCTTTGGGAATTGAGAAGTACCAGATTTTAAAATTTTCTGGATTTTAGAGAGGTATACTTAGTGGGAGAGCTGTTTTGGAGTAGCACATTCCAAAACTGCTCAAACTTGAATATTAAGTACTAACAACTGAACTTATTTACATCTGTAAACATTTATGACTAAAAGGCAATACCAGTAGTTACAAATGTAAACAACAGTTCAGTTTGTTAAATATAAACAAATGGCAATAAATAAGGTCACAGCAAATGTTGTCATGCACTATGATGTCATTCTCAAACCCATGCCTAGAGAGAGAGAGAGAGAGAGTGCTTTTGCATTGGAGGTTAAAATAAATAATAATAAATATTTTCATTAAGGAATAAATTTAATAAGACATGTGCAATCTTCATAAATTCAGATGACATGTTGATTTTAATAATCATACTAGAAAAATAAATGCACAAGGCGTAATAAACTACGAATTTGAAATGCACTACAGAACTGCCAGTGTATATATACAATATTTTGTTTGTAGTAGTGAACTAAAACAGTAGTGTCAAAGGCATCACAATTTAATTGTATCTCATACTGTGACAATGAGTTACCCTGATATTGCACTACCTATAATAAGTAATGCTTCATCAATGGAGAAGACTATTGTTACTTATTCTCGGGGATACCACCACCCAGATGGCACAGTTTCAAGGCTTATTGGCCTATCCTCAGTGGGTGGGTAGGTAACTCGGTGTTGCAATCAAGCCACATCATTATACATATGTGCACCATTTGGCATCTCTCATATTGTGGAATTATTCTTCACAACTGGGTTGGCATGATTGCAACACCCACCAAGGATAGGTCAATAAGCCTTGAAATGGTGTCGTCTGGGTGATGGTATCCCCGAGAATAAGTAACAATAGTCTTCTAAATTGGTGAAGTGTTACTTATTCGAGATAATGCAATATCACGGTAACTCGTTGTGAAGGTAGTAAGAATATGAGACCCAATTAAATTGATGCCTTTTACACTACTGTTGTACACTGAAAGGACAGAATTCATGGGATACCTGGTTCCTGTGCATTACACTGTCACCGCTCTCTAGTGGGTGAATCCATCCCTTGGCAGGTATATAGGTACATTGCATCACAGCATTCACATAGGCAGTAATTCGATGTCAGTATGGATAAACGTTGAATTAGACTTGGAAAGAGGGATGATAATGGGTACCAGATGCATAGGTCACTCTATTGCAGAGATGGTACAGAAATTGTACTATCCCCATTCGACAGTATCAAGAGTGTATCAGGAATACACCATTTCTGGAATAACATCTCATCGTGGACAGCGCTGTGGGCAGAGAAAGGTGGTGGATGAACATGGCCATTGACATCTGTCTCACAGTGTTTCAGCCAACCAGAGAGCGACAGTGGCATAAATCAACGCTGACTTCAATGAGGGAGGTGCCAGAAACATCTCCCCCAAGAACATCAGGCAATTATTAGCTGCAATAGGTTATGGGAGCCGCCAACCCACCAGAGTCCTATTGCTAACACCACACCACAGGATTCTATGCCTCAATTGGGCGAAAGAACATTGCCACTGGACCTTGGATGATTGGAGATGGGTCCCTGGTCCAACGAGTCCCATTTCCAGTTATTTTGAGCAGACAGGAGGGTGTGTATCTGGCAGAAACTGCACGAAGCTATGCACCAGTCACATCAACAAGGAACTGTTTATTCAGGTAGAAAGTTGGTAATGGTCTGGGGCATGTTCCACCGGCACACGATGGGACCTCTTGTATGTCTAGACACATCTCTGAAAGGTCCAGAATACGTGTCCATCCTTGCAGGCCATCTACATCCCTTCATGGTCATCGTGCATCCACAGGGCAATAGACTCTTCCAGCAAGTACGCCTCCTCACTAGAACACGGTTCGAAGAGCATTCTGCAGATTTTACCACCATGGAATGGCCTTCCTGTTTACTGGACAAGAACCCTGTGGAGCATCTTTGGAATGCTATGGATAGGTTCATTCAAGCTTTGGATCCTCTACCCAGGAATGTGATGGAATTATGGACAGCGACGCAAGCATGGATGGAAATACCTGTGGAACGCTTTCATGAACTAGTAGACTCAACACCTTGCCATGTGACTACCTTTATCTGGGCAAAAGGTGGGCATACCCATTACTAGGTAGGTATCCCATGATTTCTGCCCACCGAGTGTAGTTAAGTCCTATGAACAAAATATTGTGTATATACATTGGCAGTTCTGTAGTGATTTTAATAATGTAACAAAGATGCAAAAGTGTCATATGTAGTAACAAAGATGCAAAAGTGTCATAACTTAAATGATGCTCAGCTGAGCATCAGTAAGTTACTGTTTATATAATAAATATGCAGCCATTGTAAATCCACTGCAGAATGGAGGCCTCCTCAACAAGTCATGTTGAGGGAAATGAACCATAGAGAGGAAAGATGCCTGAGAGGGCATAAATTCAAATTGAGGAAAGATGTGTGGAAGTTTGCCTTTAGCCATTAGGTGGTTGATTGCTGGAACAAACTTCCATCTGTCATAGTAGAAGTTGATAGCTTAAACAGATTCAAGGCAGAACTAGACAAACATTTGGAGCGAGTGGATGGGGGAAATGAGAAGGGTGTGTGTGTGTGTGTGTGTTTTTGGCTGATGCTATTTAAGCTTTCTTTCTTGCATCATATACCCTTGCTAATGCTAATGAACCCTGATCTACTCAAAGAGCATATGCATGCACTCCCACTCCTGATCACTCAGCTGCAGAGGTCTTACTGGTTATATATGTGTGTATATCATGTCATATTAGGGTTAACTGAGAGAACAAACTCATCCACCCACATGTATTAGTATTTCACTGATTTGAACGTAAGTTTGTCACCTCTCTAGGTTTCACATAGAATTTTCAAGCTTAAACATTTCATGTTCAGGTAGTGTCATTTCTTTGGAAGAGAAAAAGTAAAATTTCCATGCCATTCTAAAAAAAGCATGCATTACATGCTTTTTTTTAGTTACATAGTAATCAAAAAAAATTTTTAGTTACAAAGTAATCTAAAAATGTGTATTTTATGTTAAAAAAAATTTCAGGAATGCTTTCACTGCTCATGTAGACCAATTATGGCATTCACTGTACCATGCAAGGCAAGGCTGCTGATTATGGTTGGTGATATTTGGCTTATGCACCATGACTCACCAAGGTAAACTGAAACTGTGGAGCTACACACACACACACACACACACACACACACACACACACACACACACACACACACACACACACACACACACACACACACACACACACACACACACACACACAGTGTGTGTTCATAACCTCAACCTCTCTAGATGCCTTAAACTCCTTGTTGATGTTTGGAAGGAATATCAAACCAGATTGTTGTGTTACCCTTCTGGGTAACACAACATGGTTTTGCTCTTCATTTCTGGATGGTGGTAGTACTGTTATGCTGCCATTTTGTGATAGCATACAGTCAACTCTGCATGGTGTAGCTGTCAGCAATTGCATAAATCGGCAAGTTAGTTAATGTACACAGTGCATCACATTTCAGGTGCTTTAGCAAATAGTAATGATTCATGATTTATAATAAAAGAGAGAGAGAGAAAGAGAGAGAGAAGCAACAACTTTAATGTATGAACTGAGAAAAGTTTGTTTCTCTGCATCTGCCACATTACCTATTCATTCCTGCAAACATCATAATAATTGTTGGATTTCTATTAGTCCAATTTTAAAGAAATTTTGGAAAGCTTGATAAATCATTCCAAATGAGCCAAATATAAAATTATGGTAATCCATCTGCTGAGACTTTAGTTATTACACAAGAATGAAAAATAATAATAATAATTGTCAGATTTCCATTGGTCTGATTTCAGTGAAATTTGGAACAGCCCAGTAAATCTTTTTAAAAGGCCCAAATATATACTTTCATGAATATTTGTCCACTGGGAGTCAAGTTGTCACATGTGGAGAGCCAGATAGATAGACTTCAAGAGGGGTTTTATTTTGCTGCACACTCTGTGCAGTTTCCAGCTTGTTAGGCACATTAGTATATATGAAAATATGTTTTTTTTTTTGTTTTTTTTAGGAGCATTAGCAACTAAGGCCATATTGCTCCAGGGATATGCGGTGGTCATTCCCAGACCTTTCCACATCCTCCGTATTTGGTGGTCACGGGCTTGAACCCCGGTCTAATCAAGAAGCGTGTGTGCTACACACTGCTGCTCCTGCCCACCTGGCAATGGAGGTGCCTGAAAATCTGTGGGAGTCAAGCTGTCACATGTGGACAGTTTGACAGATATTCGTTCATTTATTCAATCATTTATTCAATCATTTATTTAGCCTCTTGAGTACACACAATCTAAGTGTATATAGATAGTGACCTATAAGGCTTAAATTCTGAAAATTGCACCATCTCGGACTAAGCACCTGCGAGGTGACCTGATTGAGGTGTTTAAGGTTTTGAATGGTTTGAGCAAGCTCAATGCTGATGGGATTCTTCTGCTTGCTCAGATTACGCAGTTGATGGGGTGTAAATTCAAACTGAGGAAAGACAGTTTTAGAATATATGTGTGGAAATTTATAGCTTAAATAAATTCAAGGAAGAACTTGACAAACTTTTGGAGAGAATGTGAAGTGTTTTTTTTTTTTTGGCTGATGTATATAACTAAGCTTGCTTTCTTGCATCATATGCCACTACTCACGCTAATGCACATTCACATGGACATAATGAAAAAAATAGGTGCATTAAGTATATGTGCATGCACCTTACAAGCTGGCAATCGCACAAATGAACAAGCAAGCAACACAACATCTGAAAATAACACCCTCTTGAAATTAATCAACTCAGCTGTACATGCAATGACAAAAACAACTAACATGTGTTTCACATATACCATATACTGGATGGACTAAGTGACTTATTTATTTGGAATGGTCCAATGGACAATGAATACATAGATATCCACAGACATTTTGAAGGTAGTGTAGATAGAGTAATGTAATTTCTGCATGCTGCAGAAACATTCAGTTTCTGCTGTATGCAATCTTTAATTCATAATCCCCTTTCAAACTGGTCCAAATGTGCAGCTTACATAAATGCACTGTTCAGTGCATATATGTAAGTTCACCCCACCTCCTGTCAAACAAGTCCAAATGTATGATCAACATACATGCACTGTTCAGCTCTGAATTCAGAGAGGTTACCTCATTTACCTCTTCTATTTCTGCAATAACCTTCTTTCTCATTTACTTGCTGAAAATTGCAACTTGTAGAAATTAAATTCCAATGGCAACAATCATTAGCATTAGTAGAGGCATTTGATGCAAGAAAGCAAGCTTATGCAGCATCAGCCAAAAAAAAAAAAAATTAATTAATTTAAAAAAAAAAATAAATAAATAAAAAATAACCACTTCCACTTCACCCCTCTGTTCATTCGAAATACCTGTCCAGCTGAGCCTTAAACTTATTTAGGCTATCAACTTCCACGACAAGAGATGAAAGTCTATTACACCAACCAACCAACCACCCGCTGGCTAAAGGCAAATTTCCTCACGTCTATCCTACATCTGTCTTTTCTCAATTTGAATTTATGCCCTTTCAGGTGATTATTCTGAGCAAGAGGAAGAATCCCATCAGCATTGAGCATGCTCAAACCATTCAAGGCTTTATACACCTCTATCAGATCACCTTGCCGGTGCCTAGTCTCCAGACACTGTAATTTGCAAAACTTAAGCCTTTCTTCGTAAGAGCACCCCTTTGTTCCATTCACTAATCTTGTTCCCCTTCTCTGTACTCGTTCCAGCATCTCTACATCCTTCTTGAAATGAAGCCTCCAGACCTGTATACAGTACTCTAGGTGTGGTCTGACCATTGCCTTATACAAGGGAATAATCACCTCCTTATCCCTGCTAGAAAAATTCCTATATATCATCGACAATACATGATGAGCTACTCTTGCAGCCCATCTGCACTGCTCAGAAAACTTCATATCTGCCTGCACAACCACCCCCAGGTCCATTTCATTCTCTACCACTGTCAGTGTAGTACCACAGAGTTGATACGTTGCTCTGGGGTTGCTGCTCCCCATATGTAGTACTTTACATTTGTCAATGTTAAACTTCATTTGCCACCTCTCAGCCCATCTGCTCAACCTTTCCAAATCCTGTTGCAGTAGCATAGTGTCAGTAGTGTCCTTGACAACCCTGCCAACCTTTGTATCGTCTGCAAACTTGGACATTAAGCTTGATATACCATCATCAATATCATTTATAAATACAGAAAACAATAATGGACCCAATACTGAACCCTGAGGGACTCCACTAATAACATTAGTCCACGATGAGCAGTGTCCATTGATTACCACTCTCTGTCTTCTCTCCCTCAACCACCCCTTTATCCATAGCAGCAATTTGCCTCCAATGCCACACTGCTCCAATTTGTGCAGCAGTCTTCCATGTGCAACAGTATCAAAAGCCTTTCTAAGATCCAAGTATATAATATCAAAGTTATTCCCTGCATCCAGTTCTTTTGTGACTGCATCATAGTATCCAATCAAATTGGTCAGGCAAGACTTCCCCTTAACAAAACCATGCTGTGTCTGAGCTATAACTGAAGTCTTGTCTAGATGATCCTGCAGTGCTTCTTTAACCAGTGTACAGGTTTGTTCTGATAGGTTTTGTATTTGGGCTCACCTTTAACAGAAATGTTATTAATATGGAAAGTCACATAATTATGTGACCAAAGAGATGAAGTTTAGGATCTGGATGCAAGCAACATTTATTACAGAAATGTATAGCCACTGTTCTTTTTGCCAAGAGGCAAAAATTATTATAATTAGCAACTGGCCTCTGGGAGTAGTTTATTCAATGAAATTTGAAGTATTTTTATGTGATACAGGTGATATTGACACTGAGAAGGAAGGGGCAGTGTCACATGTATAGAAGCAGGCTGCAAGTGTATTTAGGAGTTTGTTTGTCATATGGTTTATTTTTAAAGCATGTAATTTGGCAATAAATACTTATCTTTACAGTGTCTTTCTTCCTGAAAAAATTTGTCTGAATATTGGGTATTTAATGCCTACCCTTCAGATTTTTAATTATAATATTGTATTGAATATACTTATTATAATTGTATATTCAATACAAATATATTGAATATACAACAACAATACAGGCAACCCCTGTATAACATGGTTTTGCTCTAACATGATTGATAAATTGTGGCAATCATCACACAACAAGGTACTTATATAACATGGTTTTGCTCTAACACGGTTAGAGAACCACAGCAAACCTCGCATAACATGGTATTTTTGAGCTTTTGTGTGTGAAACCCTGATATTATGTTGGATGTAATTTTTCAATATTTCCATTCTTTTTTGTGAAAATTATTGCGAAATCCCTGTATTTTATTTTGTTGGAAAATCCCCGTGTTAGGTTCTGTGCTACTGAACTTGTGCTTTTTTGAGACCATAAATTGTGACTTCAGAAGCATGCAGTTGTTGACTTTTTGTAATTTTGGTTTTTATTTGATCGTTTATAAATTTTTCCAGTATGTATTACTAAACTTTGTTCTTAAGGACTGTATTAAATTAAATTCCAGCCTTAAATTATACCTTAGGAAAGTAAAATAGCACTACTCAAAAGAAACTTTATTTCTCTAAAATCAAAGATACAAATTTTGGAACATCTTCAAGAGGGGGAAAAGGTATCATACATTGCAAAAAGTTTAAATTCAAATGAAGGAATCAATTCAGAGGATGATAGCACAGATGAAAATTCTGAGGTTCCAAATTTTACACTAAAAATACGGGAAGGCATAAATTTAGCCGAGCAATTAGAATCTTATTTTTTGAATGCAGATTCTTCAACTCAAAAGAGCACAAAGTTCAAAAGGGAACTTCAAAAATGCTTAGCTCCATACCATGAAAAATACAAAGATCTATCAAGCAAAAGCAAACAAACCCAAATTACTGATTTTTTTAAAGAGAGCAGAAGATACATGAAATCTAGATGCTGCAGAAAAAATTTCAGAAAATGATGATATTCTAAAACTGAGAAAACATTCTCATTTGATTGTGCTTAGCAGTGATGAAGAGGAAGAAAATTAAATGAACGTGCATTATATGGCATATATGTATCACAGTTTGTAAGACATTTGTTCAGTTATTACTATTTTTTAATAAAAATTAAGTTTCCGATAGTTATAAAAAAAAGGTGTATTTTTGTTAGGTTTTGGAAAGT